>NW_022147169.1:970718-1570718 GCF_002938485.1 Sitophilus oryzae
TATACAAGTACGGACGAAAAGTGATTACTCTTCAAACCAGTTAAAAATATGTAGGTGGCGCCCTCTACTAGTAGGAGTCATATTGACATCAAAATCAAATTTCTCATATCAATAAACTTCCAGACACCAATTTTCATCCAAATATTGACGTTACTTCAGAAAGTATTTGGAAAAAATTGAATTGAAATAAAAATGAAACTTCTACACCCTGTATCTCCGAAACTAAGCATTTTAGGATATACATTTATACGAACTTTTTTACTTATTTTTATCTGCAGAATATGCTGCCGAAGTTTCCGGAATACAGTTCGGACCACCATGTATATAAAGAATATGTTTGCCTAAAATTTCTAGTATTATTAAAAAAATAGGGTCCGATATTTAATTTTTTTACTAACATTTATTTTATATATGTTAATGTTAAATGAACCCTCAGTATAATTTATTATGATCTATCCATATTATAGGCCTCTGTTAGTACCTGTAAATACAGTATAGGTCTTTTCCAAGTTTTGTAATATTAATTTTTTTTATTTTTAACAATGGGATAGAATCATTCAGGTATTATACAATTGGACATTGAGTAACTTATCATTTGGATGCAATTAAGTTTGTGACTTTTATTATATTACCTGAATGGTCTCATTGTAAATCCATTTATATAAATGCTGTTAAAACGATAGTATTTTGTTTATAGTTTAACTTCTATCTATTATAATATACAGGGTGTTCCAATATTCCGTGGACATAGAACTACTACGTATTTTTGGACTCTAAATAATTTCATTGAACACAATTTATTATTCACACAGTGCTTCGTTTGTCCGCTAGAGAGCAGTAAACTTTAAAAAAATAAACACATTTTTTCAGATATTTTAAGAACCGTTATTCCGATTTACATGAGATTTTGGGTATCTATGTTTTGCTAAGTGCTTTAACATTTACTTTTCACAAAAATCAAGAAAAAGTACGGGAAGGGTGAAAACTAAAACTAATTTTAGTAAAAATATTTTTCAAATCCATTGACGACAGATTTTATTTTCGTAAAACGATCCCTCTAGTAAGTATTTATTACATTTTTTGTTCCTTGCAAAAAAACGTTACATCGCATGGTTTTTGGGAAAACATTTTTTAGAGAATTTATTTTTTCAAAGCAGACCTACAAAATATACAGGGAGTTCCAATATACTGTGAACATAGAACATTACGTATTTTTTAAATCAAAATAAGTTAATTACATATAATTTACCTTCATACAAAAGTGCTTTGTTTGCAGAGCTGCAAGCTCACAGAAAACTTAAGTCTGTAAAATTATTTTAATGCCTTATTTTTCGAAAGCTAACTTAAGAATTCAAAATGACTTGTGAATTAAATCTTTATTCCGAAATAGAAAAATATTTAAGTCTTTTTAGAGAAGACTTAAGTAAGTCATTAAAAATATTCCATGGGTATATTGATAAAGTAGGTCTAAATTTTAAGAAAATGCATTTTCTACGAAAACTTGAAGAGATAGGTAGAAAATGGTATAATACAATTTGATAGACAATTAAATTGTGCATCTGATTCTCATAAAATATACAGGGTGTTCCATTTAAATTTAAAAAGTTATTGCTGTTTAAAGTTAGTAATTATTTAAAATAAATTTTTAGACACTCTGTATAAGGTAGTATAATTTTTAATATTGCGACACAAAATTTAGTATATAGATAGATATACTTCAGTACAATATAAATACGCCTAGAGAAATGAAGCATTAAAATTATTACTGTATCTTCACAAAAACCTAAATATTCCAAAAACGGTAAGATTAAAATGCGGTAAATCTTAATCAAATTTACCTTTATTTTAATCGTAGAAACTAAAAATGTAATAATATACAGGGTGTTCCATTTAAAAAAAATGCAACTTTGATATTTTTCATTTATTTGGGACGCTCTGTATCTTGTAAAAATATTTTATTGTAGTTCTACTTAACCCAAAACTTACAATTTGCAAAAATCTAATCGTTTAGCTACAATACTCCATGTCGTATGTAGTGAACAACCCTGTATATTATAATAAATAAAAGTGACTATAAATACAATACTATGGTTTTACAACGTTTTTAAAAGGATTTACAATAGGACCATTCAGGTTATATAAAAATAAAAGTCATACAGTCACCTTAATTGCGTCTAAATGATTAGTTACTCAATAACCAATTGGACCTAATGATTGCTCCTTGTTAAAAAATACAAAATATTAATATTTAATACATATTTACAACACGTAGAAAATACCTAATAAATTAATTTTTGCTAGGTAAAGGAACGTCTCAAACCGTACATGAAGGATCCCTATGCCCTTGACCTTCTAGATAAATTGCTAGTGTTGGACCCCTTGAAACGAGCTGATTCCGATACAGCTTTGAACCACGACTTTTTCTGGACGGACCCTATGCCCTGCGAGCTGGGCAAAATGTTAGCCAACCACACGCAGAGCATGTTCGAGTTTCTGGCACCGCCAAGAAGGGCCACTCAAATCAGCAGGCATCATTCCATGCCGAGGCCCACCACTTCCGCCGTACAGGATAGCGGATACCAGGATAGGGTTTTTTAGTAGGTTTAGGAATTTTTATATAATGTTTATAAGAATATTTATTTAATTGAAATATATTTGGACAAATTATAGATCTTGCTTAAATTAACTGTTAAAATTTAAATGTAAAGTCCTAACTAAGGTTTTATTTTGGATTATATTTTACAGGGTGATTTGAAAATACCACAAATAAATGTGTTCATTGTATTTTTTGCAATTTTTTTTATCATAATGAAAGTATTTTTTACATACAAATGCAGTAGAGTCTACTTATAAAGAATTTAATATGTGAACTATTTTATTTTTCGAAAGTTGGAATCACAATTTTTTTTAAATTACATTTTTTCAGCTTATAAATAAATTGTTTTTCTATTATTAGTTGTTATTGTAAGAATAAAGAATATTTTGTTTAAAGCAGTATAAATTTCTTATATGCCCTCTTTGTGCAACTAAAATTTAATATAGATATTATTTATTTGAATAATTGCATATTGAAATAAAACAATATACAATTAGGAAACAATACAATTGGGAAATACAGTTTAAACAAAATTAATAAATATTAAATTTTCTTTTATCACGTTTGTATTTTTTATTAAAAATTCTATAAACTATTCAACTCAAACATCTTATCAAATACCTTTTATGAACTGATTAAGCCTTATCTGGTTCAATTAAAATTTGATTTTATGTCCTATAAATGTTTAATATTAACATGTTAGCTGATATCCCTTTTAATATTACCATGAAATCAAATCTTGTATTTTCATAATTTTCTAAGACTTGGCTTAACAAAAGAATTAAAGTACACAGACAAACTTGTAGGTATATGATAATATCTTAAAAATAACATAATGTAAGTTTAACTAAATTTATTTGTTATAATTCACAAATTTCTTAATGATTCACATAAAATGAAAAAATACCTTATACAATAAATGAAAAGCATTGATGTTTATCTGTTTGCCAGCTCATTAGATAACCAATCTAAACCTTCGTATAATCCAGTTCCTTGTGTGGCACAAGTAGCCTGAATAAACCATTTGCGGTTTTTCAATGTATTTAATTTTAATTTATCGGCTATTTCTGCAGTGGTCATAGAGTTTGGCAAATCCTGTTTGTTTGCAAACACAAGTAGAACGGAATTCTTTAACTCTTCTTCTTCAAGCATGCTGCTGAGTTCTTGTTCAGCCTCGCCAATACGATCTTCTCGATCATTGGAATCCACAACGAAAATTATACCATCCGTATTAGAAAAGTAATGTCTCCATAGTTTTCGGATTCTGGTTTGGCCACCCACATCCCAAACTGTAAAGGATATATTTTTATATTCTACCGTTTCTACATTAAATCCTATCGTCGGGATTGTTGTCACAATTTCTCCAAGCTTTAATTTATATAGTATGGTAGTTTTTCCAGCTGCATCCAGACCTACCATTAATATTCTCATGGGTTTTTTACTGAACAACCGTGTAAATACGGAAGATATGGTCAAACCCATTGTATTGTGAGTTAATACTTTTATTTTTCACCGTAACAAAGAGTAAATTCGTAACTGAGCTAACAAAACTTCATCTCACTTTGTTAATAGAACCACGTCATAACAATACAGTTTATGTTCAAGAAATATTTCACAAAATTATCTAAAAACGAAAATGTGGCGTGTCAAAACTAAACGTCACTTACCGCTGTTTTTGTTGTTCTGCAAATGTACCACAGAATAAAAGCACCGGCTTTTGTAGAATCATATATTTATAATATATGATGAATGTGGGTGGCACTTGTGGCGTGGCATCATCATTTACTGATGATGGTGGTTTCTAACTTTCAAATATGAAAAGAAGAATTTTCGAGATTTCGAGGTTATGTAAAGAGAGGTATTTTTTAAAAAATAGTAAATAAGATTAATATCATTTTATAATTGTGTATACTTTAAATATAACAGATATAATATGGAAAACAGTGAAGAACCCGCTTCCAAAAAGCAAAAAGTAACCGAGACTGATACTGTATCGGTTATAAAACCGAGACTCTGTCCCTATTTGGACACTATAAACAGGCAGTATTTAGATTTTGATTTTGAAAAATTATGTTCCATATCTTTAACACGCATTAACGTTTATTGCTGCTTAGTTTGTGGGAAATATTTTCAAGGAAGAGGAACCAATACTCACGCTTATACCCATTCGGTTGCTGAAAGCCACCACGTCTATCTAAATTTACACACTTTGAAGTTTTATTGTTTACCTGATAATTATGAAATAATAGGTTGGTTACTGAATATTCTTGTTCAATATAAATAATAGAGCCTTTACTGTTTTAAAGATTCATCGTTGGACGATATTAAATATGTGTTGAATCCAACTTTCTCTGAAAGTCACATAAAAGAACTAGATAGTAGTACAAAATTATCAAGGGCTATTGATGGATCATTATACATGCCAGGAATAGTAGGACTTAATAATATTAAGGCTAATGATTATTGCAATGTTGTTTTACAGGTATGCTTCATCCAGTATTATATTTTAATATTGTTAGCACTAATTTATTTTAGGCTTTATCCCATGTAACACCTCTAAGAAATTACTTTTTAAGAGAAGAGAACTATAATAAAGTTAAAAGGCCACCAGGAGATTCGGCTTATTTACTAGTTCAAAGATATGGTGAATTAATGAGAAAGTTGTGGAATCCGCGAAATTTTAAAGCACACGTCTCTCCACATGAAATGTTACAAGCCGTTGTATTATGGAGTAAAAAAACATTTCAATTCACTCAACAAGGCAACCTAACAATATTTTATATCTTTGAAATAATTTTAAAAGTATTTACTTTTTAGGTGACCCTATTGATTTTTTATCATGGTTCCTCAATGCGCTCCATAAAGCATTAAATGGAACAAAAAAACGCGACAGCTCGATAATTTATAAATCTTTTTTGGGAAACATGAAAATATATACTAGAAAGATTCCTCCTACTGAACTAGAAGAAAGGCAAAAGAAATCATTGCTGTTGACTACGGAATATCAAGAAGTTGTTACAGATTCGCCGTTTCTGTATTTGACTTGTGATCTGCCACCCCCACCTTTGTTTATTGATGAATTTAAGGAAAATATTATTCCTCAAGTAAGGTTTTCATATTGAAGTTCCCTTGTAATAGTGTGAAATAATTTATAAGATTAATGCTTTTTTTGCAGGTAAATCTGTATCAGTTATTGGCAAAATTTAATGGTCAAACTGAAAAGGAATACAAAACATACAAGGAAAATTTCTTGAAAAGATTTGAAATTTCTAGGTTGCCCCCTTATTTAATATTGTACATTAAACGGTTTACCAAGAATACTTTTTTTGTTGAGAAGAATCCCACTATAGTAAATTTTCCAGTCAAGTGAGTATAGTTTAACTACATGAGAAATTTCAAAAATAATATATTTAGCAATCCTTATTCTGGAAACACTTCTTCGTATGTGTATGGTTTGCTATTTGAAATTTTTATTCCAAAATATGGAAACAATTGTAAAAAGTATTTTATGAATAGTGTCTTCTTCAACAATTTCTTTTTAAATCAAACAAATCAATGGTATTTTTTTTACTAATACGAGCCCTAACAACTATATGTTGGGACAAGGTCTTTTTTGCAATAAAAAATAGTAATTTGTTAAAACGACTCAATTTATTTTGTTTATTGTTCTAAATTCAAACATTACACTATGATCTAGACAATTTTACTACATTTTTATAAATTTGCAAACAAATCACTTTTGATAATAGCTTATTTTGCCAAAATCAAGCCAAATTTGCTGACAACTATATATTGGGACAGCACAACAAGAAACTTGTTTAATACGGAGTTACATCATCTTTCGCCTTAACAACTGCCTGAACTCTTAATGGCATTGTATTTACCAAAGATTGGCACATTTGAGGAGAAAAATTGTCCCAAATTTCCTGCAGTTTTGCCCGCAAATCAAACATTGTTCGTTGAGGGTGGTTTCTTAAATATTGCTTCATTTTATGCCACACATTTTCTATAACATTGAGGTCCGGACTACTTGCAGTATGGGATAGAACTTTTATATTATTATTACCGAACCAATTTTTAGTTGATTTTGCTGAATCACCTAAAAATCTGTTTCTAACAAGATCCATCTTGTTGGAAAATATAGTCTTCGTTTGGAAACAATTCTTGAGCACTAGGCAAAAGTGAGGTCTCAAGTATATGTTGATATCTTTGGGCGTTAATAGTGCCATCTATAAAATTTAATTTGCCCAAACCTCTTGCTGACATGCAACCCCAAACCATAATCCCCTTAGGAAATTTAACAACCCTCTTTAAGCAATCTCTATGAAAGACTTCTGCTTTATTTCGTATTATTCGTTTTCGATGATCTCCAACGCAAACATCAAATTTAGACTCATCTCTAAATATGACCTTATTCCAATCATTTTGTGTCCACGGTAATTTAGATTTTGCCCAATTGTAGCGATTCTTCTTTTGAATTTCTGTCAGTAGCGGTTTTTCTTTGGCCTAAATAAGAATTTGTATCAATAATCTTCAGGTAATTGATTATCCACACAAAATAAAGTTTACCTTGTAAAACCTCAGACCGCATTTGTTGATATATTTTCGGCAACATTCTCTTGATATATTTAAACCAGTTACAGTATTCCATTTAACTGTTACTTCGCGAAGAGTACTTCTTCTCGCAGACTTGCAAATTTTTACTAAATTTCGTAAATCTCTTTGAGATACAACTTTTAGCCTTCCCGAACTTTTACCTCTAACGTCTACATTGGCAGATTCGCCGTATTTTTTTATTATATTAAAGACCGTGGTTTTTGGAATACTTAAATCATCAGAAATTTTTCGAATTGTTTTTCCCGTACTGTATTGACGAATGATAATTTCGCGTAGTTTTTGATTTGTAGCTTTTCCACGGACCATTACTTTGAATTAAATAATTAACAAAATTGACAATTAAAAAAATTAAAATTACTTACAGTAAATCTCACTACTCAAAGTATCGAGTCCAAATCGAGTCACTTACAAGCTGTCAATGCTGAAGTAAACAGTTTGCGACATTTGTGACGTTTATAGCAAAGCCGTCTATGATGATATTAATTATTTAAAAATACTTGTCCCAACATTTAGTTGTCATCAAATTTGTCCTTTTATGAACAAAATCCGCTACTGTAAATATGGATTGATTTACAAATTCATAAAAATATTGTCAAGTTGTTTAGGATATATGGCTATGTTTATATTTAAAAAATTAAACATATATTTTTCAGTCATTTTGAAAAAACAGGGCAATAATTCCAAAATATTACCTTGTCCCAACATATAGTTGTTAGGGCTCGTAGTGTGTTATCCAATAGAAGTGACACATACAGGGTGGCGCTCTTTCAAACTATATTAGGGTTTCCCTTTGGGTTTCCTATACCTGTAGCTGAGATTTTGAATAAGAAACTGTCACAATAACAATAACACTGTCACTAGAAACTTGCCATGACGACACCAGCCCTCTTGGTTGCCATTTTATTGAAAAATTTTAATTCAAAATCTGAGCTAGATAGGTACAGAAAACCCTAATATAGTTTGAAAGAGCCTTTAAATCTGCTTCAACTTATTTTAAAAAATATAGAGTATTGCATTTTAAATAACGAAGATTTTATGTAAAATAAATATTTAAAATAGACTAGCAATTTTTGATACCCCTATACAGGGTTGTTTACCACATACGACTCGGAGTATTGTAGCTAAAAGATTAGATTTTTACAAATTGTAAGTTTTTGGTTCCTTGAAGGACTATTAGAGCTACAATTTAAAAATATTTTACAACATACAGAGAGTCCCAAATAAATAAAAAATATAAAAGTTGTATTTTTTTAATGGAACACCCTGTATATTATTGCATTTTTAGTTTCTAAGTTTAAAATAAAGGTAAATGTGATTAAGGTTTATTACACTTAAATCTTACCGTTTTTGAAATATTTTCAATTTTGTGAAATTGCAGTAAAAATTTTAAGGCTTCATTTCTCCAACGGTATCAAAGTTTTTAATACTAAATATTTACTGAAGTTTATTTATTGATCAGTTATTGTGCTGCAATAATAAAAATAATACTACCTCATACAGAGTGTCTAAAAATTTATATTAAATAATTTCTAGCTTTAAACGACAATAACTTGTTTAATTTAAATGGAACACCCTGTATATTTTAGGAGATTCAGGTGCACAGTTTAATTGTCTATCAAATTGTGTTTCAAGTTTCCTTTCAAATTTCCTTTAAGTTTTCGTAGAAAATGCATTCTCTTATAATTTAGACCTCATCATGGAATATTGACATTTTAGATTGTTTTTAAAGCAACAAATGTACAAAATGTACAGGTGCTAAAAACGATAATATTACTAGCCCATTTGTATACAAAAAGAAGATACTGGAATTATATTAATTGATCCTCTTTAACAAATATTTAAACAGTTTTTTTTTATTTTTTAACGAATTAAACGAACTATATCGACAATATTAGTATATGTCACACAATGTTTTAAACATTTGTTACATCTTTAAAAAATAATCTAAAATGTCAATATTCCATGGGTATATTGATAAATGAGGTCTAAATTATAAGAAAATGCATTTTCCACGAAAACTTGAAGAGATAGGTAAAAAATGGTACATATACTACCATATGTAATACAATTACTATTTAATAGGCAATTAAATTGTGCATCTGATTCTCATAAAATATACAGGCTGTTCCATTTAAATTAAACAAGTTATTGCCGTTTAAAGCTAGTAATTATTTAAAACAAATTTTTAGACAATCTGTATAAGGTAGTATAATTTTTATTATTGCAACACAAAATTTAATAAATAGAAATACTTCAGTGTAATGTTTGGTTTTAAAAACGTAAATACGCCTAGAGAAATGAATATTAAAATTATTACTGTATTTTTGACAAAAACCTACATATTTCAAAAACGGTAAGATTCAAATGCGGTAACCTTAATCAAATTTACCTTTATTTTAATCGTAGAAACTAAAAATGTAATAATATACCGTATGATCGAAAAAAAACGGAGTCCAGTTGGCTGGGAAATGAACATCAATGACATTTCCCATATAAATTTACATATAAAATGACAGCGATCTTCATTCCATAGCCATCGCTGACGCCGTTTTTTCTCGATCATACGGTACAAGGTGTTCCATTTAAAAAAATACAACTATGATATTTTTTATATATTTGGGACACTCTGTATATTGTAATAGTATTTTTAAATTGTAGCTCTAATAGTCCTACAACGAACCCAACACTTACAGTTTGCAAAAATCTAATAGTTTAGCTTCAATACTCCGTGTCGTATGTGGTGAACAACCCTGTATTTATTAAACGAAGTAATAAAATTTTTCAGTAAAGTTTATTTCTCTGGCTTAAAAGTCAGGCACAAGAATTAATTCTGAAAAGTAATATACAGGGTGTTGACAATCTTTTTTTTATTATAGCATGCGTATTTAAATATCTTTAAATATATCAAAAATCAAAGCTTGTAAACATATGTATTTAACCCTAATAATAAATACCTTATTTTGTGTACAAGGATCCAAAAATGAAATAAAATACCGGGTGTTTTATAAGAAAAAAATATAACTTTGGTGTGGATCTTAGTTCTAACCTACCCTGTACATTTCAAAATAATTTTTACATATTTAAAAACTATATTTATAAAACATATTCTGTTGAATCTTTGGCACAAAAACATTTCAAATTTAGTATTTCAGACTAATCTAGCTATCCAGTCAACATGTATAATTTTTTATAATTTTTGACATGTATTGACTATTTCGATTCCAAATATCTTGAGAACGTCCGTAGTTTTTTACCAAGATACATTTTTTAGTTAAAAAATGACGGTAATGTATATTTTTTAGGCTGTATTTAAACTGCCGTTAAACGGTAGCTTACTAAAATGCCGTTAATAGGTATGACGTCGTTCATGTGACGCACTTGACGGCTTTATGAAATATAGGAATTTTATAAGGACTAACCAACGCTATCCACCCCACCAAATAACCTAATTAACCAACGCAACTAACCTCGAAACTGATAAAAAAATATAAAAAACAAATATAAATTAGTAAAAACCAACCAACCCCACCAAATAACCAACTAAACAATGAATTAACACCCTCCAAATAACCACGCTAACCAACCCGCCAAATAACTAAACCAATCCAACCAAAAAGAGTAAAACGCAATAAGATCACGCTATAAGCAAAAAAATATTTAAAAAAGTCTTGGTCGGCGTGAGATTTGAACCACGGACCATTCGCTCACGAAGCGATAGTCTCAGCCACGGAGCCACAGGTGCTCTTGCAAAATGCTGATAGCCCGGCATTACTTTCCGCCGACATGAACGACGTCACAATATCTATTAACGGCATTTTAGTAGGCTACCGTTTACCGGCTGTTTAAGTACATCGTATTTTTTACTCAGTTGTGTAATACAGGTACGGACGAAAAGTTATTACTCTTCAAAACCGTTAAAAATATGTAGGTGGCGCCACCTACAAGTAGGAGTCATATTATTATATTATAAATATTGGCGTTAGCTCAGAAATTGTTTGGAGAAAATTGAAATAAAAATGAAAGTTCTACCAACTACACCCTGTATCTTTGAAACGAAGCATTTTAGGATATAAATTTATACAAACTTTCTTACTTATTTTTTATCTGTAGAATATATTGCCGAAGTTACCCGAATATGATTTGGACCACCCTGTATAATAAATTAACTTTTAAAATCATTTTTACAGAAATGTAGACTTTGGTGAATTCTTGTCAGATAAGGTCAAAGCTCAACACAAAAACACTATATACGATTTGGTAGCGAACATAGTGCATGATGGAGAACCAGGCAAAGGAACTTACAGAGTGCATATCTTACAGAAGTCTACTGGGCAGTGGTATGAAATGCAAGACCTTCACGTCACCGATATTTTGCCTCAAATGATTACTTTGACAGAGGCCTATATTCAGATATACGAGTTGCGTTCTTAATGTAATTTATTATTCAGATTTTTATAATTTAATTTTATAATATACCAGTATTAAAAGTAAACTGTATTTATTTTTTTTCTCCTCGAAAGTGTTGAGAATCATGACATTTTTGAAACCCATATTTTTTTAGTAAATAGAATTTGACAAGATATTTCTTTGGAGTAATTTTGTTTATGTATATTAACATAAAAACCAAAAATAGTTAATAGTTAATAATAACTCAATACATATGAATTCTTTCAAGTACGGTATGATCCAATAAAAAGGGCGTCTAGTTAGCTTGGAAATGTCAATTGATGATGTTCTCCATATTAATTTTATATCTATATGTCAAAGCCATCTCTGACGTTTAGTTTCAATAGTATAAAATGCTCATATTTTGAGTCAATCAGTGACGGACGCAGGGGGGATGTCAAAAAAATAGTGGACATATTTTTCAAGAATAATGTAATTTTTCATAAAAAAGTCTGAAAGAGCTTCAGAAAGTATTTATTTGGGACAAACTTAATAAAAGCACATCTTACTCATAGACAGCTAGTCAACTCACGACATAGAACATTTCGTACCTACAGTTGTACAAATATAGGAAGAGACTTGGGGATAGCATCGGTCGCGTGTTATTTTAGCTTTGTTCGGGTTCTTGTTATTACCGATTCTGAACCGTCCTAGAACTCTGCAGCGCATGCGCAAATGAAATAATGTCTTCATATTTCCTTCTGCGCATACGCATCACAGTTCTAGGACGGTTCAGAATCGGTAATAAGAGAAACCCGAAGTAAGCTTTTATATTTCTCACGTCTCTATCTATACTTGTTAAGTTGTACTTCGATACTCGCTTATCTAAGTGCGATATCGATAGAAAGACATCAGAGGCCGTATTTTAAATTTTGCATATTTGGAATAAAGTCACAGCGTATTTAGTAATTAGCTAGAAAATATTGGTAATTATGAAAAAAGTAGAACTAAGATTTATTATTGAAGGTATTGAATATTTTCTTTGAACAAAAGAAAACTAAAAAGATACCAAATTATTTTAAAAAAGCAATGTTTTAGTAATCTATTTTTTTAATTTTATTGAAATATCCGTCTGTCCAACGAGACACGGAAGATTTTGATAGAGATTTAAAAAAAAACTATAAATACTCTTAGTATACTAAGGGCTGGCAAAGGTTAGTCTTGGGTCGAGATTTCCGTATGTAAGAAGAGTACAATGCGTTTATAATGTACTGAACAAAGAGAGGACAGTAAACACGTTGCCAAACGTATGAAATAAACCGAGAAACTGTGCACATCGCTAAGAGACGTGGAAGGGGATATAGCAGATTTGTCGCAGTTGACCGGTCGACCCAATCAACACCTCTGTCAGTACTTAAAGTTCTAGGGAGAGGTGTACGTCATGCGTTCAGCTTCACGATTTAATTACGTCTCGTGATACTTAATTTGTTTATTTATTAACGAGTCGTTGTAATTTTCCCTACAGCTTGATTTTTTTTAATGCAATTGCAATGCAAGCTAGAAACACTTGCATTTTTAGTAAAAATAAGTGGAATTGAGTGGGTGTTCGATAGTGGTCGCACTATTAGAACTCTGAATTCAAAAATCGATATCTCGAAATCTATTAGAAATAATAGATTGTAGTTTTTTCAAGAACTTTGTTAATATTTCTGCTGTATTTTCTTTGTAGACAGTATGTGAAAATCTTTATCAATAAAAAAATTACACGATTGCTGAAAATTGCTATGCTCTAAAAGTAAATGGATGGATTGTTTACAATTTTTGAATGGAAAAAACAACCTTATCGAATTTTTCTTCTGTAAACATATTGTAAAATATCCGATCTTGAAAATAAAAAAAAGTTTAAATATCTAAAGTGGTTCTTGAGTTATGGCCTGTTATGTGTTAAAAAGTTGAGTTTTTAAATTATCGCGATTACTGACATTTTCTCGTTATAAAAAAAATGACACCCTAACGATATCGTTATAATTCCATTTCAGATGCTCAGAAACATGTTTAATGATTTTATCTAGTTATCTCTTGAAAAAAGTCTTTTAAAAATAAGCGGTTTGCGATCGTGACTTTACTTTACTTGATAGGGAAAGGCGTATCGGCAACGCCGCAACAGCACACCGTCGCGCGTCGCGTCGGTTGGTCGCATTTCTCTTAATAAGATCCCTATGCGATTTACTTCCACACATGTAAATGCCGACCCAAAAGTAACAGTTGCCAGCACGGTATTATGTGTAGTATTTATATGCTACTTCAAAACAATTGTCGCATATTTGAATAAAAGAAATAATTACATATTTCTAAAAGAAACATGTATTTTTCTGTTTTTCTCTTGTGAGTTTTTTTTAGGATAATTAGGGTAGGCACTGACATATGTAATTTTTAGTCGGCCGACTATTTAGTTGCAAAAGTAAAAATAATACATTTTTATGGAGCCGATCGGCCCAATATTTGATTGCATTGCGTAAGCTTAGGCTATACGCTGACAGGCAATTTTTAATCGGCCGACTATTTAGTTGCATATTTGTAATCAATACATTCCTATTGTACCGCGCTCACATGCAATCAAATAGTCGGCCGATCGGCTCCATAAATATGTTTTGTTTTCACTTTTGCAACTAAATAATATAACATTATTATAATTTTATGTTAAACCTAGCAACGTACCTGGGCACATCCGGGCTGGAAATCTCAAGAAACTAAAACCACAGGTAAAACTACAATTGTTCGAATTGTTTCTGAATTTTACTACAACACAGCAATTTAAAATTCGTCTTCTTTGCATTATAAGAAGATGCCCCCAATGAAAAGAACACACACTGTATTATTCTAATATTAGTGAACACGGTACGGTGCCAATTTCTAATCACGAACTAATATGAAAAACTCGAGGAAAAACTATACCTACATTTATTTTCGATTAAACACTGATTATATAATACATATTTATTTATGGTTTTTAACTGCTAACAACGCTACAATAATACAAACAAAATTAATGTATATAATATATCTTCTTTAATTTTTGGAGTATAAAGCAAAATCTTTTTTTCAAATAGTATACAGGGTGTTCCGAACTGTATTCCGGAAACTTCGGCAGCATATTCTACAGATAAAAATAAGTAAAAAGGTTCGTATAAATAATGTATGTTCAAAATTGCTTAGTTTCGGAGATACGGGGTGTAGAAGTTTAATTTTTATTTCGATTTTTTCCAAATAATTTCTGCAGTAACGTCAATATTTGGATGAAAATTGGTGTCTGGGAGTTTTTTGACATGAGAAATTTGGATTTTGATGTTAATATGACTTCTACTAGTAGAGGGCGCCTCTAACATATTTTTTAACTGGTTTTAAGGGTAGGTAATAACTTTTCGTCCGTACCTGTATAAAACCACCGAGTAAAAAGTATACATATACAACGTTTTTTACGTAAAAAATGTCTCTTGGTAAAAATTGCTACGAGCTACGAGTATTGGTTTTCGAGATATTTAGAATTGAAATTAGCAGTACCTGTCATTGACAATAAAATATAAATAGTTATTAGACAGATCATAAATTTGAAAGTTTTTGTGCCAAAAGTTCAACAGAAACTGTTTTATCATCATTTTTTGCAGAAAAATTTATGATTAATTTAAAAAAATAGAAATTTCTCAAATTTATTATTTCAGTGAAACTGTCTACTCAACGGTGTTTATTTTTCGTCAATAATGACATGTATTGATTATTTTCATTCTAAATATCTTGAGAACGGTTGTTCGTAGCGATTTTTACCAACAGACATTTTTTACGTAAAAAACGTCGTACAAACGTTTCCCTCGGTAGTTTTATACAGGCACGGACAAAAAGTTATTACGCTTCAAAACAGTTAAAACACATATAGGTGGCGCCCCCTACCAGTAGGAGTCATATTGACATCAAAATCAAATTTCTCATGTCAAAAAACTCCTAGACACCAATTTTCATCCAAATATTGACGTTAGTTTAGAAATTAATTGGAAAAAATCAAAATAAAAATGAAATTTCTACACTCTGTAGAATCTGAGGAAACTAAAACTTACAAACCAAATCAAACTAAGCATTTTAGGACATACATTTTTACGAACTTTTTTAGTTATTTTTATTTGCAGAATATGCTGCTGAAGTTTCCGGAATACAATTCGGACCAACCTGTCTAATCAACAAAATTGCGTTAATTAATTTCATAAACCTTAATTAAAATTTATTAACAATCGTACGTATGTCGTTTATGTCATTCCCGGTACAAAACGGAGTAAATAGAGAGGCGTGTTAGATTTAAGTCATTTTAATTGTTATTTTAGTTATATTAAGTATTAAGTAAGCAGGTCAAAGAGTTGACTAGCTGTCTATGAGTAAAAATGTGATAAAAGTATAGTAATTTTTATTATTAAAAAAAACTAAAAAGTAAAATCTTAAAAAAATATAAATGGAAACACAACATCATTCTGGTTAAAGTTTAAAATACTCTAAGCGAGATCTCACGCAGGAGCAACAGGCAATACGCAACCAACAACACGTGATATTATCGCCCATTACTTGATCAAATATACAATTACCCAAACATACCAGATCAGATATTATCTCTCACACTGAAGTGCAATATTGTCTTGGGATCGGCAGTATTGCGTTGCTTCAGTGTACAAGACAACATCATTTAATCTTCAGTATGTTGTTAGTAGGTGATAATATCGCTTATTGTCTGTTGATCCAGCAAAGAGTAATAATTCTTAACCTTTGGCTTCAGTGTGCCATCCCACGTAATCATTGATGAAATGGCCGTAATGTAACACCAGTAAGCACAATAAGCCTTACAGCTCTAGTGTAAAATGGAGACAAGAGTTATGTGGGTTTGGGAAAAAGTAATATAATATTAAAAGAAAAGCTTTTCTAAGTTATAAAAAATATAATAATATATAAACTATTTCACAACATACACAATAGATATGTAAGGTCGCGGTGATTAAGTCCCCTCCTAAACATTCTACAGTCTACTATTACATACCATATAACTAACTAAAATAAGTCTGTCAAACGACTCAGGGATGCTTTCGACAGACGACTTTAAAAAAAGGACAATTTACTTGCGAATTAAAATGAAAATGACAGACACAACTGTCACTGTCAGGGATCCCCTCGTTGGACAGACTATATACATTAATGAACATAATTTTATAAGTCACAAAGAGAATTATTAATTGATACCATGTGAATCTTTTAGACAAAGCAAATATTTACACACGTCTATGCAATCTGTTCCATCAATGTTGTCACTGTGATAATCTGGATTTTTTGTGGCAAAATTTATTTGAAATTTATTAAACTTGGCTATCATTCCTTTTAAGTAATCGCATGGAAATTTGTTCTTTGCAATTCCTACTGTTTTCAGTTTATTAAAATTCGATACTAATATGTCATAATCGATTTTTTTTATATGATTTCATTCCAAGTCTAAGGTAACCAGAGATCTTAACGGCAGCAACGATTCCGTAAGAATAGCAGAAACATTGTTATTTTCCGTGTACAAATTCTCTAAAAGAGGCAAATTTGAAAAGGCGCCAACTTGAAACTCTACCAAAAGATTCCCGTTCAAATTTAAGGTTTTCAGTTACGGGAAATTCTGAAACACTCCCAATGCGATATTTTGAATTTCATTGTCTTCGATTCGTAAAATTTCCAAACTATTCAAACCCTCAAAAGCTTTAATCTTTAATGGAAATACTGTTTATTGAGTTGCTGTTGAGTCGTAACTCTTTCAAATTTATTAAACCTTCGAAATTTTTATCATCAAGTTTTATCAAGTTATTGTCGCTTAAATCCAACAACTCTAAACTTTGCATATCAACGAAAGTATCGTTATTTATGTGTTTTAGATTATTAAGATTTAAATGAAGCTCCTTTGACGTCTTCAATCCGTAAAAAGCTCTAGGCATGACTTCGACTAAACCGATATCTGATAAGTCCAAATTGGTTAAAGAGAACAAATCTTTAAAGATAAAACCAGGTATAACTTTAATTTTCCTAAAAATATCTTTGGCCTGGAAATTGTTCAGATTGAATAGTCCAATAAGGGCGTTGATTTCAATGTTTTCGATGGTCGAGTTTTTTATTTCGAGTGTTAATAGATTAAATAAGCCTAAGAAAGAAGCGTTTCTTATAATAGGTATATGTGAATCGGTTATTAATATTTTTTTTAGATATGACGTACTTTGAAAACTACTTTCATTTAGACTCCCAGTGCGATATTTTGAATTTCATCGTCTTCGATTCGTAAAATTTCCAAACTATTCAAACCCTCAAAAGCTTTAATGGAAATACTGTTTATTGAGTTGCTGTTGAGTCGTAACTCTTTCAAATTTATTAAACCTTCGAAATTTTTATCATCAAGTTTTATCAAGTTATTGTCGTTTAAATCCAACAACTCTAAACTTTGCATATCAACGAAAGTATCGTTATTTATGTGTTTTAGATTATTAAGATTTAAATGAAGCTCCTTTGACGTCTTCAATCCGTAAAGAGCTCTAGGCATGACTTCGACTAAACCGATATCTGATAAGTCCAAATTGGTTAAAGAGAACAAATCTTTAAAGATAAAACCAGGTATAACTTTAATTTTCCTAAAAATGTCTTTGGCCTGGAAATTGTTCAGATTGAATAGTCCAATAAGGGCGTTAGTTTCAATGTTTTCGATGGTCGAGTTTTTTATTTAGAGTGTAAATAGATCAAATAAGCCTAAGAAAGAAGCGTTTCTTATAATGGATATATGTGAATCGGGTATTAATATTTTTTTTTAGATATGACATACTTTGAAAACTACTTTCATTTAGATTACTAACAATGGACATTTTTAAATATGTGGCTTTGTAATTTGGATACTTTAAAAGTCCGTCATATGTTATAGTAGTTAGTAGTTATAGGATTTTTACTAATATCGATGGTTTTACTTCTTTCTTCGTAATTATTCATATTTACAGACTCAGCAATTATATTCCAACTAATGTTACTTATTTTGCTCTCAATTAAAAAGAGTTCTTCGAGTCTTGGAACATTACAAAGGGTACGATCTACAATTACCACGGACTCAATCTTGTTTTTGTTAATCTCAATTTTAAGCAGATTTTCCAAATTGTATACGAATTCCGATTGGATTAATTTAATTCTATTATTGCTAGTGACTGCATCTATATTACTATAGACTGCATCTATATTTTCCAGATAACGTAGATTATGGAAGGTTCTATTTTTTAAAATGGATATTATATTACCCACCTTTTAAATTAATTTTCGTAACGTTCACTAAGGGATCAAATGTGCCTGGTATAATCGATTCTAACATATTGTTTTCCAGATTCAGTTCTGATAAACATGTTAAACCCACAAAACTATGCACTTCTATGAATATTAATGAACAATTTTTTAAATTCAGAGTTTTAAGAGGTACTGTTTGTTCCATTTCATTTACAAAACTATGATTTGATAGTTTTATTAAAAGTTTATTAAAGGACAAGTTATAAAAAATATAATAATATATAAACTATTACATACCATATAACTAACTATAACTAACTATAATAAGTCTGTCAAACGACTCGGAGATGATTTTGACAGACGACTTCCAAAAAAAGGACAATTTCCTTGCGAATTAAAATGAAAATGACAGACACAACTGTCACTGTCAGGGATCCCCTCGTTGGACAGACTATACATTAATAAACATAATTTTATAAGTCACAAAGAGAATTATTAATTGATACCATGTGAATCTTTTAGACAAAGCAAATATTTACACACGTCTATGCAATCTATTCCATCGATGTTGTCACTGTGATAATCTGGATTTTTTGTGGCATAATTTATTTGAAATTTATTAAACTTGGCTATCATTCCTTTTAAGTAATCGCATGGAAATTTGTTCTTTGCAATTCCTACTGTTTTCAGTTTATTAAAATTCGATACTAATATGTCATAATCGATTTTTTTTATATGATTCCATTCCAAGTCTAAGGTAACCAGAGATCTTAACGGCAACAACGATTCCGTAAGAATAGCAGAAACATTGTTATTTTCCATGTATAAATTCTCTAACAGAGGCAAATTTGAAAAGGCGCCAACTTGAAACTCTACCAAAAGATTCCCGTTCAAATTTAAGGTTTTCAGTTGCGGGAAATTCTGAAACACTCCCAGTGCGATATTTTGAATTTCATTGTCTTCGATTCGTAAAATTTCCAAACTATTCAAACCCTCAAAAGCTTTAATGGAAATAGTGTTTATTGAGTTGGTGTTGAGTCGTAACTCTTTCAAATTTATTAAACCTTCGAAATTTTTATCATCAAGTTTTATCAAGTTATTGTCGCTTAAATCCAACAACTCTAAACTTTGCATATCAACGAAAGTATCGTTATTTATGTGTTTTAGATTATTAAGATTTAAATGAAGCTTCATTAACGTCTTCAATCCGTAAAAAGCTCTAGACATGACTTCGACTAAACCGATATCTGATAAGTCCAAATCTGTTAAAGAGAACATATCTTTAAAGATAAAACCAGGTATAACTTTAATTTTCCTAAAAATGTCTTTGGCCTGGAAATTGTTCAGATTGAATAGTCCAATAAGGGCGTTGGTTTCAATGTTTTCGATGGTCGAGTTTTTTATTTCGAGTGTTAATAGATCAAATAAGCCTAAGAAAGATGCGTTTCTTATAGTAGGTATATGTGAATCGGTTATTAATACTTCATTTAGATATGACATACTTTGAAAACTACTTTCATTTAGATTACTAGCAATGGACATTTTTAAATATGTGGCTTTGTAATTTGGATACTTTAAAAGTCCGTCATATGTTATAGTAGTTATAGGATTTTTACTGATATCGATGGTTTTACTTCTTTCTTCGTAATTATTCTTATTTAGAGACTCAGCAATTAAATTCCAACTAATGTTACTTATCTTGCTCTCAATTAAAATGAGTTCTTCGAGTCTTGGAACATTACAAAGAGCACGATCTTCAATTACCATGGACTCAATCTTGTTTTTGGTAATCTCAATTTTAAGCAGATTTTCCAAATTGTATACGAATTCCGATTGGATTAATTTGATCCTATTATTGCTAATATCTATATTTTCCAGATAACGTAGATTATGGAAGGTTCTATTTTTTAAAATAGATATTATATTACCTTTTAAATTAATTTTCTTAACTTTTTCTAAGGAATCAAATGTGCCTGGTATAATCGATTCTAACATATTGTTCTCTAGATTAAGTTCTGATAAATATTTTAACCCCACAAAACTATGCACTTCTATAAGCATTAAAGAACAATTTTTTAAATTCAGAATTTTAAGAGGTACTGTTTGTTGCATTTCATTTACAAAACTATAATTCGATAGTTTTATTAAAAGTTTATTAAAAGACAAGTTTAGGAGATCCATATCTTTAAATCTAGAAAATATGTTTGGTTTTACTTCAGTTATGTTATTGTATGAAAGATTTAAATCATGGTATTTACCAGTCTTATCCAAATCTTCCACATTTTTAATGCGGTTGTGAGAAAGATCCAGTTTTTTAATTGTGATGCGTGTGTGTGAAGATTTAAATGTACTTAAACTGTTATAACTCAAATTCAGGGATTCTAGAGAACGTTCAAACTTAAATGAAAAATATGATATTGAGTTGTTAGATAAATCGATAGTTTCTGTATATGGAAGTTCAAAGTCATGATCTAATTTTAAGGAGGAATTGGTTAAGCTTAGTTTTCGTGTAGGAAAACATTTAAGGATATTGCCGAATAGAGTCGAATTTATGATATTTCCGGATAGATTGAGCTCAGTTAACTGACCATTCGGTCCATCATTACAACTGACATTTTTGATGGAATTATATTGTAAATTTAATGTGCTCCTAGAACCAAGATATGATGTTTTATTAACTTCTTCAATCTTGTTGTAACCTAAATCGAGATATATAATTCTATTAAAAGACCCTATATCGATCGTAAAAAACTGATTATGGGATATGTTCAATACCCTCAAATGAGATAATCCGCTATAATCAATTGCTAAAGTTTCCAGTTGGTTGAAACTTAAATCGAGCTCTTCTAACACAATAAATTCATTTAGGGCATTGTAACTAACAGTACGTACTCCACAATACCTTATTCTTAACCTTACTACCCTAGTATTGCTAATATCTTTAAAATAATTTGGTAAATAGTTGATATTCGAAAAATTCGAATAAACGACTTCAATAGATAACCTCGTACCAAATGAGTAATAAAAAATAAAATGTGTCAATTGTTGTATATCATAAGTGTAATATTGTAACGAAGTATTTTTGCATTTTATGCTCTGTGACTTATCATTCCAACCTGGTTCCGTAATACAATTCATTCTTATTAGCGGACATAGCCATAATAGAGACAGGAAACTATATAGAGTCTTCATTATTCTGAAATAAATTAAAAAATATATTTTAAATTTCGACTTAAAAGTTAACGTTGTAGTGGTTATAAATAGTACAGGGTGAATTAACGATAGAGCAAAGTTCATTATTTCATTTGTTTTGAGAATTATGGAAACATTTTAAATAGAAAAGTTATAGAAAATGTTAATACACCGGGTGCGTCTCAAAAGTGGCTCACCCCCATAACTTTTTTATTTTTTCAGAGAAAAAAACGAGATTTGGTATATTAGTACATGACATAAATTAGGATTGATTGACGTATTCATTTGCTTTTGGTCTTTTCTTGTTTCACCGGAAATGACAAGAACTTTTGATTTTTAAATGGCACACTCCGTATATTTTTACTTTATTCGATAGAAAATGATACTGTGGATAGAATTACATATCATATGTCAATTATTGACATTTTTGCTTAGAGTGTCGTAGCTGTGTTAAAAACACTAATTTTTTATCAAGGAGCCTAGGAAAGCCTAATATTTTTCGTGTCTTGTCCTGACCGGTTAAAAGATGCCCAAATCGTATTTTTAATCATATCTCAATTTTTTCAAATGGAACAAGGGTGACTCATTAGCATATTTGGAATAGGCATTTTTTTACGAATAATTTGGTACTACACACTTGGTATTTCGAGTCAAATTGTCGTTATGAACCGCATGTTACAATTTCAAATAAACCATATGTGAATATGTCATATTAGAGAGTGTCATTTTATATCGAATAATGTAAAAAATACCAAGGGTATCGTTTAAAAATCAAAAATTGTAGCCATTTCCGGTGAAACAGGAAATGATAGAAAACGATTGAATACGTCATTCAATCCTAATTTATGTCATACACTAACATACCAACTCTCGTTTTTTATCTGAAAATATAAAAGAAGTTATAGGGGTGAGCTACTTTGAGACGCACCTGGTATATTATATTTATATAAAATTATTTTTGTTATACAGGTTTGACACATCTTTGGGGCTCAAAGATGTGTAACGCACATAACATGTTTTTTAATGTATATAACACCCTATATTTCAATTTATTTAACAAAGTGTTATATTTCAGCATGGAAAATAAATTATTGTCAGTTTTGGTTTGGTTTGGAATATTGAAATTCGATAGGAAAATTTGATAGAGATGAAGATAAGTATATATGTAAAGATATTATAAAATGAAATTACAAAAAATATATATAGTTAAAGATATGCTACAGGGTGTTCACAATATATTCATGAATTTCGACTTCTTAAAATTAAAAAAAAATCTCAAAATTTCTAAATGGCAAATCCTATGTAATAAATTATTCCACTCCTTATAAAACTTCAACATTGATCATAAAAAATTAAGTAAAATAAAACCTTTTCAAAAAGACAGTAAGAATAAAATTATGAAAAATACATCAATGCCTTTAAGGCCTTCTCAAAAAGACAGCTAAAATAAATTTATAAAAAATGTCGAAAATTTTAAAATATTTTGAAAACAGATAAAAGGTATACAAGGTCCGGCAAAAGTGCGTCGGGCATCTGTAGCTCTTATAATAAACAACTTATAAATTTTGTATAAGTGCAAACTTAAAGTATGTACTAGGATGTATTTCAGGAAAATATTTTAACTTCTATAGGGTGGCTCAAAAAGTGTGAGTGAACCGGGATAATTTTTTAAATGGAATACCCTGTATATGATTGCGTTTTTTGACTTCCTTCAGATCATTTTGTGTGATGCTATATATGATATGATTATATATATTTCGATAATATCGGATATATTAATAAATAAATAAAAAATATATTTTTTTCGGTCTTTCTTAAAGATATTATTAAAAATACAAGAACGGTTCTGAAATCAAAAATATATTAGGTATTTACTATTTACTTTAGATGGTCTGTACTTACTTTGCTATAAATATGGTAATGGTAAATCATATAGGCTGTTTAAAGTTCTACCACAGATAACATATACATATACCGGGTGCGTCACTAAAGTGGCTCACCCCTATAACTATTTTATTTTTTGAGATAAAAAAACGAGATTTGGTATATTAATATATATGACATAAATTAGGATTGATTGACGTATTTAATTGTTTTTGGTCACTTCCTGTTTCACCGGAAATTACTACAACTTTTGATTTTTAAATGGCACCCTCTGTATATTTTTACTTTATTCGATAGAAAATAACACTCTGAATAGAATGACATATCATATATCCACTTTTGACTTTTTCGCTTAAAAACAAATCGTATTTTAAATTTCAATCTACATAGAGTGCCATGGCTGTGTTAAAAACACTAACTTTTAATCAAGGAGCCTTGGAAAAATAGATTTGACGTATAATGTTTTTCGTGTCTTGTCCTGGCCGGTTAAAAGATGCCCAAATCGTATTTTTAATCATATCTCAATTTTTTCAAATGGAACAAGGGTGGCTCATTAGCATATTTGGAAGAAGCATGTTTTTACGAATAATTTGGTACTACACACTTGCTATTTCGAGTCAAATTGTCGTTATGAACCGCATGTTACAATGTCAAATAAACCACATGCGAAAATGTCAAAAGTTGACATATAATTTGTCATTCTATTCAGAGTGTCATATTCTATCGAGTAAAGTAAAAAAATACCGATATAAAAAATCAAAAGTTGTAGTCATTTCCGGTGAAACAGGAAGTGACCAAAAACAACTGAATCCGTCAATCAGTCCTAATTTATGTCATATACTATCATACCAAATCTCCCAAGCAATAATTTCCCAAGTTTATGCGTATAGGTTAAAAATCACCCTGTATATATTTTTTATTTATTTACTAATAGCTCTGAAACTACCGAAATATATTTACTCATATCTTAGGATCATGTAAAATGATCTGAAAGGAAGCCAAAAATGCAATAGTATACAGGGTGTTCCATTCAAAAAATATCTTCCTGAAATACATGCCCGTACATACCTACTTTAGGTTTGCACTTAAACAAAATTTTCAACTTCTTTATTTTAGGATTTACAGATGCCCGACGCACTATTGCCAGACCCTGTATATATTATTTTAGCAAAAATATGTTAAGAAGTTTATATATAATCCAAAAATCATAAAATATAATATAGGTTGTTTAACTTAAAATCAGCAAATTAGGGTTTACCTTCATTAACTGGAAGAAAGTAAAAACTATTGCAAAAAGGACGTATAGGTACTCCTACACATCTTTAATAATATTACATTGAAACATGTCTCTCGTTAAAGTGTTTTATGAACAATCTTACATAGGAATTTAAGGAATTATTAAGAATTTGATGTTTTAAAATGCAAATTATACTTACCTAACATAATACGAATATTGTTGGGTAGGCAACTAATACTTAGTTTTTACTGATTATTTCTTTATACATGCGTCTATTAAAGATACATTTAAAAAAATAATCACTGTTTAGTTAGTCTAAGGCTCCGCGCGCACTGCATCGGATCGGACCAACCAGCAAAAGCGACTGCGACCATCGTACATATAGACGGCGCCGGCGTCCACTAAAACATTTCGGCCTGTAGAGGCCAGATTCCTACCTCTACCTATCTACGATAGTCGAGTCATCGCCTTCGCCGTTTCTCGCCGGCCCGATCTGATGCAGTGCGCGCGGAGCTTAAAAGCTCAGCACAAGCATTCATTTTTGTATTATTGATAACCAGTTTTACAGTCTGCAAAATACTGATTATAACGGAAGTAATACACTTCTGTAGGCTGCGATAATAATTATATTGATAAGTAGTTAGCAGTTACCAGAATAGGTATTGTATATTGTATGAGTTTGTGTTCCTTGTAAACTGTAAACAATACCGGGTGCGTCTCAAAAGCGGATCACTCTCATAACTATTTTATTTTTTCAAATAAAAAAACGAGACTTGGTGAGGTAGTATATGACCTAAATTAGGATTGATTGGCCTATTCAATTGTTTTTTGTCACTTCCTGTTTCACCGGAAATGACTACAACTTTTGATTTTTAAATGGCACCCTCGGTATTTTTTGGCTTTATTGGATAGAAAATGACATTCTGAATAGAATTACATATCATATATGTCAATTTTTGACATTCTCGCTGAATTATAAAATCAAAAATCGTATTTTAAATTTGAATTTAGAGTGCCATGTCTATGTTAAAAACATTAATTTTGAATCACGGATTTGATAATTATTAAAAATTCATTTATTATTATTACATTTTTATAATAAACATATTATTTCTAATTGATTATATTAACTATTTATTCTTTTAAATTACCGAGCAGTAAGTTTATTATAGGGCTTTATTATACAGTATGTCCCCGGATTGTCTTTACAAAAGGAAAACTTTTTTATTCTTGACATTTTGAGAAAAATGCATTCTCCTCCATAATTTTTTTCTTGCTTTAAAATGGTTAATCCCGTTTATACTTTTCCAAATTTTCATACCGTTTTCCGTTTTAGAGAAAGTTAAAAAAACACGAAAATATTGTTAAGTCCTAAAAATCAAAAGGCGTTTCTATGGTAATATCGATCCACTTCATTCTTTGATAGATGGTTATGGATGGTTATTAATAAATTTTGATTAACGTCATATTCTTTGCTGTTGTTAAAGTATCAGATTTTTCAATAATTATTATCACATTTTCCGTAGTATTGAGCCAAATTTACCACAGAAACGCTTTTTGATTTTTAGAATGAAATTCAAAAAATTTAACCGAAAATTCAAAAAGACCAACCGAAAAAATTCAACAATATTTTTAAGTTTTTCTTAATTTTCTCTTAAACGGTATGGAAATTTGGAAAAGTATAAACAGGATTAACCATTTTAGAACAAGCAAAAATTTTTCTCAAAATATACATTTTTCTCAAAATGTCATTAATAAACAAGTTTTTCCTTTTGTAAAGACAATTCGGGGACATACTGTATACTCCCATACGAACACATATGTATAACATACTGCTATAAAACTAAAACAGTTAAATAGATAAAATAAAGTCTTTGTAATTTCTCGACTAAATAACACGTGATTTTTTAAAAATAGTACGTATAGATTCATTATTTAAGTATGATTTATCATATAATTCATCACATAATCACAGACGATTTCAAAGGATCATTTTTGTAACAGTACTGGTAACGTATACAGACATAGGTTGTAAATATTTGGTCTGAAATTATAATATCCAGGAGCAACTCGTTTTATTTCAGTATTTATTCGAATATTGTAAGAATATACATATATGCATTCACTTGATTTGCATTTACCATACGAACATTTATCATACGAAATTGCTCATTTGGGCATTGCTACTAATTCGTGTGAATTTATAGCCGTCCAGTTAACTATAAAGCAAAGAAAAATTTTACTTTTCAATGTATATAGGCCTCCTTCGTCAAATATTGAAGATTTTATTAACTTTCTGGAAAACTTGTTGAGTTATACTGTGCCATTTTATGATAATGTGCTATTTATGGGTGATTTTAATATTAACTTTTTAAAACAGTCTCCTGTGACATTGAAAATATCTAAAATTTTAGAGTCTTTTAATCTTGTACAAGTTATCAACGAACCAACTCGTGTTTCGGATGGTGCCTGCAGCCTAATTGATGTAATGATCACAAATAATAATTTTAATTATGATTTCAGTACTTCCGTCCCTGCATCTGAGTCAGTTTCTAATCATTGTTTGATATATGTTATATTTACTCTACAAATATCCCATAGCATTATAATCATAATAACCAGGAAAATTTTAAAAAAGATGCAATCATGTTACCTTGGGAAAATATTTTTTATATAGCGGATATTAATATTAAAATAAAAACTCTATATAATTACATTTTTATCTCCTCAATAAACATGCACCGCTGCAAAAGAAGAAAATCGCAGATAAACCATATTTACCCTGGATAACGGATAACATTAAATTATTAATCAAACTTAGAGACAAAGCACATCAAAAATATTTAAAACAACGATCTGAAGCCAAATTACAATATTATCGTCAACTCAGGAATTTTACAAAACATGCTATAGTTAGAGAAAAAATTAGTTATTTTAAGGGTTTATCGGAAAAAACTGGTAAAGACTTCTGGAAGGATGCTAAACGACTTAAGTTAACATTTAAATCAAGTCCGGAAGTTCCTGAAAACTTAGCGGATGTAGATAAGCTTAATATTTTTTTTTTCGAACTGTCAGTATTGCATTAATAGTACATCAAATAAAAAAAATAGATTTTTATAGACAAAATAAGCATGAAGAAATAGGGAATAATGTTCTAAATTTCAAACTAATAGATGAGGTATCGTTACATCAAATATTAAATTCTATTCGGTCTAATGCTGTCTGTGAAGGTGATTTATCAATTAAAGCACTAAAGCTGTGCATGCCTTACTGTGGTAAAGCGGTAATAAATATAATTAATACTTCTATTTTAGACAATGTCTATCCCGAAATATGGAAAAAAGCTATTATAACACCTCTCTGTAAAATTTCCAAACCTTTAAATAACAACGATCTAAGACCCGTGAGTATTTTGCCAGCAATTTCTAAAATTATAGAAAAACATCTACATAATCAAATTTTTTCATTTGTAGATTCAAATAAACTAATACCTGAATGCCAGTCTGGTTTTCGTAAGAACTACAGCACTACCACTTGTTTACTGAAGCTGGTTAATGATATTAGAACAAATCAAGAAAATAAAAATATGACGTGTCTTAGCTAACTAGACTTTAGTAAAGCATTTGATACTCTAGACCATTCATTACTCAAAATTACAGTAGTTTGGATTTTCAGACGGCTCTTTAGAATTGATAAAAAACCTTTTGAAAGATAGATCAAATTGTGTTGTCATGAAACGGGGAAGTTTAAAACAAAAATCTAGTTATATTCCTATGATTTCTGGGGTTTCTCAGGGATCTATTCTGGGGCCACTTTTATTTTCGTTATATGTAGCTGATATGGATAAGGAATTACAGTTTATTGCAGAATATATACTAATAATTTGGCACAATTTCAGTGAAATTTTAACGACGATCTTAATAAAATTAATAAATATGGTCTGGATCATAATTTGAAATTAAATGCCGGTAAATCTTGTGTTATAGTATTTGGTAGTGATATAAACAAAATTACAAATACGGCTGGTAACATGAATATCCATATAGATAATGTTGCGATACCCATTGTTACAGAGACTAAAAATCTTGGAGTCTATTTTGATACGAAGCTTTCTTTTCAGGCACATATAACTACTAAATTAAAGGCTGCTTATATACGGTTGAAGAATTTTTCGTTTCTTAAGAAATATATACCATCAAAGACTAAGTATCAATTATGTGACACACTTATTTTATCTTTATTTGATTATGGCGATGTTGTTTATGGTACATCCATAAACGCTAGATTCTCTAGAAAAATCCAAATAGTTCAAAACTCGTGTCTACGGTTTTCTTTTAACATTCTTTTTACACAGAGTACACACTTTTTACACACTTTCTACAGAGCAGCCTCCCTATTTGTTCTCATTGTTTCACTACGTTGACCATGATCATTCGACTAAACAAGTGCATTATTTTAAAATTCCTCAACACCGAACAGCTAACTTCCAAAAATCTTTCAGTTTCATAGCGCCACATTTGTGGAATAATATTTCTAATAACTTTAAATTTCAATCCTTTACAGATTATAAAAAACAAATTAAAAATCATTTACTAAATTCGTAAATATTATAATTTGTTCGACTGATTTGTGAGATCTTGTTCTTCTGATATGCCCGTCACTGGTTGCTGTTCCGGTTTTTACAGTGTTTCATTATGCCTCTCTGCTTATCTCCGCTCATCCCTGATAAAATTATATTTTCACTTTTTTTAAATAATTTTAATTTTTTTAATTCTGTTTATTTTTATAATTTAATTTATTTCTATTTTGTATTTGGGGTCGCACCACTCTGGCACTTTGTGCCATTGTATCGGTTTTTTAATCGGGGTGCGATCCCTTTAGATACGCATTTATTAATACTAATAGTATTCTGTAAAACGTAATGGGGTCTAATAAAGAAATTTGAATTTGAATTTGAATTTATATTTTTAGGGGTGGTATATTTCGATCCCAGGAACATGCCCCAACAACAATGAGTTTTTTTGCAAAAAAATATGTTGAAAATAGTGTTTTTTTTTTCTGTATATTTTTTAGAAAAAAATTAGAACTGCCTGTTCATCGCAAATTTTTCTATGGTATATTTTTCTAATCTCTGATATTACCATGATTCTCTGATATTATCAGAGTTGCCTAAAAGGGATGCAAATACAGAGAAAATCCGGTGACTCTCAAATTTTTTTAAAAATAAATCAGTTTATCAAGTGTCAGTATTCCCACTCCCTTGTAGGCGTTTTTTTGTATCTACTTGATAACTTAATTGGTCTGGATTGACCCTAAGCTGAGTGATCCCAAACAAGTATTCCACTGCACAGAGTGAATGAGGTGTAAAATGTGGTGTAAAATAAAATTGTCACAAAACAAATTGATAATATTAATGATGAATTAATAATATAATAAATATCAAAATAGAAAATCCAGACAAATTAAAGTTTATTTTTTCCCAGCAACAATATCTTTTAGCCCAAATTTAACCTAAACCTAGTAGCACAGTTTAAAGAATATATACTCTTTAGTATATAGTACTAGTACTAGTACTAGCTAGTAGGTACTTAAATACTGTGATTACCCCTCCCAGAGTCAATCTCTAGATGCGCCACTGCTTTCAAAATTCAGTTTTGAGTCAAATTTCATTCCCAGAAACCTGACAGTGCACAAATCTATTTTATATTTTGTTTTAAGAGAATAAATAACTCTTTCTGTTTTACTCTCATTCAGACATAATCGGTTTGCTTGAAACCAATTCAAGAGGAAATGTCGATGGAACCAAAATTAAATCGAGTTTTAACTCGATTCCATTCGATCGAAATTCCATCCCGATCTCTAAAGAATAGAATCAAATTTTTATTTGGATATGTCATATGCATAATGCAAGCTGTTCAAAAAGCTACTGTCATTTGCAATGTTCTGCTACATTTTCTTTATCCTACGAATTATATTAAAATAAAAAATAATTTTGTCTTATAATAAATTTAATCTTATTTTGATGAATGATATCTATACATTGTTATCTATAGTATATTTGCCTGGGTATATAAGGTACATCTTAGCATTACATCTTTAACAATATATTATCATCGAACTGATTGAATTGGTGTAAAATATAGAAGGCAGTTTTCTTCTGACAGTGTATCATAAAATGCGCGTCTTTTATACATCAACCGTATTAATTTTAATCATTGCGGCTCTCACTTTTGGATTAAAGTATGACAATTTCGAAGACTTTGTCGATATGGTAGAAGGTAACATCAGTGCAGCTGAAAATTATACAATATCTAAAGATAATTCTGATGTATTGAATCTGTCTAGGTCTACAGCCAAAGGTAAAGCAAATAATAAATAATTACAAATATATTTTTTACTTTTATCGATTTACAACAAAATTTTACCTTTTGATATAAGTATGTCTCTGGATTGTATTTACAAGAGGAAAAACTTTTTTATTCTTGAAATTTTGAGAAAAATGCATTCTTCATAAAATTTTTGCTTAATCCAATTTTTGCTTACTTTTGCGTTAATCCCGTTTATACTTTTCCAAATTTCCATACCGTTTAAGAGAAAATAAAAAAAACATAAAAATATGGTTGAATTTTTGGTTCTAAAAATCAAAACGCGTTTCTATGGCAATGTAATTTCGTTTTCATTCTTTGATAGATTGTTATTGATAAAATTTTAATCTTAGATCAAAACTTTATAACCACAGATAAATGAAAATAATCTTATTATATTATTATCTTATTATTATGCTTTATAACTTCTTATAAGTTTATAAGATCTAAGATTTTAATTAACGCCATATTTTTTGCTGTTTTAAAATGTTAAAGGAGCACAAAACTTATTTAATCCAATGTTAGGAAAAGGGTAATAATAGTTATAAGAAAATGTAACACTTCAATAACAACAAAAAATGATTTTTTTTTAAATTCTCGACATTTGCTCATTTTTGCTTGTTTATTATCATTCATTCTCATTCGTTCTCGGAGAAAATTCTCCAAAAATAAATTCTAAAGCATTGAGCATTATACAAAAGTATTATACAGGGTTGTTCACCACATACGACGCGGACTATTGTAGCTAAACTATTAGATTTTTGCAAATTGTATGTTTTGGGTTCGTTGAAGGACTATTAGAGATACAATTTAAAAATATTTTTACAAGATACAGAGTGTCCCAAATAAATAAAAAATATCAAAGTTGTATTTTTTGAAATGGAACACCCTGTATATTATTACATTTTTAGTTTCTACGATTAAAATAAAGGTAAATTTGATTAAGGTTTACCGTATTTTAATCTTACCGTTTTTGAAATATTTATGTTTTTGCCAAAATACAGTAATAATTATAATGATTTATTTCTCTAGACGTATTTAAGTTTTTAAAACCAAATATTGTACTGAAGTATTTCTAATTACTAAATTTTGTGTTGTAATAATAAAAATTATACTACCTTATACAGAGTGTCTAAAAATTTATTTTAAATAATAACTAGTTTTAAACGGCAATAACTTCTGTAATTCAAATGGAACACCCTGTATATTTTATAAGAATCAGATGTACAATTTAATTGTCTATCAAATTATATTATATCATTTTTTACCTATGTCTTCAGGTTTTCGTAGAAAATGCATTTTCTTATAATTTAGACCTCAATTATCAATATACCCATGGAATATTTACATTTTATATTATTTTTAAAGATGTAACAAATTTTTATAGGGTACAATACTAATATTGTCGATATAGTTCGTTTATGTCATTAAAAAATAAAAAAATTTTTTAAGTATTTGTAAAAAGGACCAATTAATATGATTCCAGTATTCAAACTACATTAAGGGACTGCTTACATTGATTAATAATAATTGCTCCAAATACTAAAAACTGAATTATGTATATGTTTTAGACAGTGTGGTAAAAAAACTAACACCTTAAAAATGATATTTTATTTTTTGACAAATGCTTATTTATAACAACAAAGACGTTCATTTTCATAACTTATTATTATATCGATTTCTGATTCAAATCCACATTTATTTGGAATAATTTATTAACGAACACAATTAAGTATGTAATTAATTAGTATTTGGGCGGAAATACTGGTGGTATATTTAATTAATGGTATACTCTTTTATAAAGATTTGAATAGTTTTCTTTTTGAATAAAAATGAGCTAGTAATATTATCGTTTTACCAAAAACGATAATATTACTAGTCTATACATTTTGTACATTTGTTGTTTTAAAAACAATCTAAAATGTCAATATTCCATGGGTACATTGATCAATGAGGTCTAAATTATAAGAGAATGCATTTTCTACGAAAACTTGAAGGGATAGGTAAAAAGTGGTATAATACAATTTGATACACATTTAAATTGTGCATCTGATTCTCATAAAATATACAGGGTGTTCCATTTAAATTAAACAAGTTATTGCCGTTTAAAGCTAGTAATTATTTAAAATAATTTTTTACACCCTCTGTATAAGGTAGTAAAATTTTTATTATTGCAACACAATAACTGATCAATAAATAAGCTTCAGTAAATATTTAGTATTAAAGCCTCGGAGAAATGAAGCCTTAAAATTTATACTGCAATTTCACAAAATTGAAAATATTTCAAAAAAAGGTAAGGTTTAAGTGTAATAAACCTTAATCAAATTTACCTTTATTTTAATCGTAGAAACTAAAAATGCAATAATATACAGGGTGTTCCATTTAAAAAAATACAACTTTGATATTTTTTATTTATTTGGGATACTCTGTATCTTGTAAAAATATTTTTAAATTGTAGCTCTAATAGTCCTTCAACGAACCCAAAACTTACAATTTGTAAAAATCTAATCGTTTAGCTACAATACTCCGGTCGTATGTGGTGAATAACCCTGTATATTTCTTTATATTGAATTTTATTTTTTTTCTTGATTCCTAGATTTCGGAACGTTTGATTTTATAATTATTGGAAGTGGAGCTGCAGGAGGTGTCATAGCCAATAGGCTTTCGGAAATTTTAGAATGGAACGTTTTACTTTTGGAAGCAGGAGGATCAGCTGATGACTTCACAAAAATACTTGGCCTAAGTGCCTATACTTATTATTCAACTCGAAGCTGGGGATATAATGTAACATCACAGAAACATGCTTGCTTAGGTAAAGATAGAGATTATTTTAGATAAATATATGTATTGTTATTATTGTTATTAAATTCTAAGCTAATTAATAATATTCTAATTTTAATAAATAATTTTCTTTCTAATTCTTAATATTTTTATTTTCTAAAAACAGAAATAACTAAAACAAATTTTGCAATGGTTCTTTACAAACATGAACACTAATCACTTATCTAAATTCTTTTTAACTTTGATTGTTACTACATATTTCCCTTTTTTGATTAATTTAATTATTGTTCGCCAAATAACAGACCCAATATATTTATATTGATTTTTTATTTAGCTATAAAGGAAGAACAATGCATTTTTCCTCAAGGTAGAGGACTTGGAGGCGGTACTACTATTAATGGCGGCGTATATGTCAGAGGTCATCCGGAAGATTTTGACAGATGGGTCAGTTTTACCTTGAAATATACAGGGTGTCTCAGATTTTAATCGGGAAAATTTAATACACGATAGAACTTGCAAAAATAAAACAAAAAGTTCATATCAACTTGTAAGATTTAAAGCTTGCTTTTCGAGATACAGGGTGTTAAAATTACTTAAAAAAGAAAAATAAAATAAGATATTTGAAAAACTATGTAATCGATTTTGATATAACTTGACCCGTTTACAATACTTACTATGGGACTTAATTTGATGTAATTAGATTTAAGTTTAATGGCCAGGGGCGGCGGTGGGGCATCACTGTTAAATTATTTTAAAGGAAAAACTAGGCACGCCACTGCTTTTTTAGAAGTTTAATATTATTTTTGGATTTAATAATTAAAAATATTATTTTTTTGTCTCCTGACTTTTTTGTCTATCTTGCTTACTTCTTGGCAAAAAAAATAAATTCTAATTGGCAATTAATATTATAATTGGTATTCTAATGGTACCCTGTATCTCGAAAAGGAAGCTTTAAATCTTACAAGTTGATATGAACTTTTTGTTTTATTTTTGCAAGTTCTATCGTTTATTAAATTTTCCCGATTAAAATCTGAGACATCCTGTATATAAGATATTGTTTGTCTAACAAGAAAATATGATTTCGATAGACGATATACTATGCATCAAGAACAATTAATTACTTTTGAATGAAAATGTGACGCAATAATCGTCACTAACTCGTATTTCTTCGCTGGATAGACTATATCTAGATATTAATACACCAATAGTACGATATTATTACAAGGTAGAAAAAAAAAACATTGTTTTTAGTTGTTAATTATTAACTTTTTTATTATTTTTTTTTTCTTTTGTTAGATATTATTTAATTACTTAGATTTAATAATTTGACGTCTAAATTTATAATAATAATAATAATAATAATAATAGCTCCCGTATATAGCGTTTAACGCCTTGGGAGTAGCAAGGTACAGCTTGCCATAATAGAGCCGTTCTGTATACACTACGCTTCAACCGCCTATTATTGCCTCAGGATTGTGAATCCCAAGTACTCATTTAAGGCTGAGTCGACCTAGGTACCCAAACTATTTTTATTTTAATAAAAATAGTCGGCTGATGAAATGCCGGGTGTAGGATTCGAACCCACCACCTTGAGATTGGTAGACGAGAGCCTGTATCTCTACGCCATCGGGCACCCGTCTAAATTTAACTATATGCATTGTCTGGTGCTACAAGATGCTTTATTCTTTTTCTGTGGAACCTACACTATGCAAAAAAATTATTTTAATTATAATTATTACTGAAATGTAAAGTTTGATTATTTATTCTCATTTTGCAACTATACCGGTCTGATTTTGGGTGCCGATTTTCATGTGTTTGACCACTACGGTCAGTACGAAAATATATGTATTAGATAATATTTTGTAATGACTTCCAGGTGAGTGTTTATGGCAATCCAGGTTGGTCATACGAGGAAGTCTTGCCGTACTTCAAAAAATCAGAAAACGCCCTTTTTGAACCTAAAGATTCCTACTACCATGGCGAAGGAGGATATTGGACTGTAGATGAATGCCTAAGCACTCCTACAGTGGTATGTATCACGTAATCTATTGTTTTCAGTAACAATTTCCAAACTTTCTACTATTAGTTTTAATGAAACAATTTGATAGTTCTAGAAAATGAACAAAACTTCGGATTGTCCGATTGTGATTTATAATATGCAATAGCTTTCAATAGCTGTATCTATTTACTATTAATTTCTATATTTTTTATTTCATTTTATTAGGTAGAGCTATTCAAACCCCTCTTTAAAGAGAAAGGCATCGATTTCATCGACGACTATAATGGCAAATACCAAGACGGAATTGCGCAATTTCAAATGTCTCTAAAAGGAAACGAACGCGTCAGCACTTATTCGGCATTTTTGGAAAACTTTACATCCAGATCTAATTTAAACATAAGTTTGAACAGTTTTGTTACTAAGATTGCCATTAATAAAGCCACCAAAACTGCATACGGTGTATATTTTGTGAAGGATGGTGTGAATTATTTTGCGAAAGCCAAAAAAGAAGTTATTGTATCAGGTAAATATATCATGATTATAAAGTATTATGCGGTATTGTAAAAGTATATTAGATAGAGTAAGAAATCAAATACAGGGTGATTCCTAAATAAGTGAAAATATTTTCAGGGCCGGTAGATCTCGATAAAAGAAACATATTTTCTCTTTACCGTTTTTTAAATAAATCTAAAATAACCGAGATATTTTACTTTCTCTCTACATGTCCATACCAAAAAAGTAAAAAAATAGATGATAAGGAAGAATTTGCGTTATCGCAAAATTAGGCTGAACGATTAGTAAAACATCTTTGTATTGCCTTTTTTATTATCTACATTTGTTATTTTTAGCTTCAAAATGGCAATGGTTTCAAAATGGCATTGATGAGATTAGAAGTGAGGGGGTGGCACCTAGGGGTGGGTCGGGGTGGTTTGAAAAATACCTCATTTGACTAATTTAGCTGGGTCCCAAAATCACTTTTTTCATTAATGTCCACCTAATTTTTCGTGCAAGGCGTAGTTTTTCAATTTCACCTTAAAAACTTTATAATCATCGTTTAGCATTTTTTATGGACTTTCCAAAAAAGCGCCATAAGTGTGGTGTTGCTATTTAAGATTTTCAAGTGAGTAGGGGTGCCGCCTAAGGGGTAGGTCAGGGTGGTTCAAAAAATACGTCATATGTATTCCCCCTCGATATTATGGAAACGGTATTTTTTATTTTTTTGATATCTTTTTTGGTTTAAAAATTATAGCCATTGTAAGTTTTCAGTGGCCCACCCTGTATATTTAGTTTTACTGCAATTAACAGTTAATCCCCACTCTGCGTATTCTATAAAAAGTCTCCTCGCCATGAATTGAAGGTCTTCCCTATCTTGGGCCACTGCTACTTGGTCATCTGCAAAATGAAGGGTATATTCCATTCCACTGCAGGATCTTCTCCATTTCTTTAAGGCTTCATTGAGGTAGATTTTGAAGAGAGTTGGCGATAAACAACATCCCTGACGAAGGCCTTTGGTCACATAAAAGATTTCTGATATGTTACTGCCGATCTTTATTCTGGAAAATGTTTGGTGGTATAGCTGTTTGATGGCTTTGATCGCTGTATTGTTAATTGGAGAGTTCTCCAGCACTTGCCACAGTTTTTGATTTGGCCACAGATTGGCACTGTATCATATGCTTTTGAAAGGTCAACAAAAAGCAGATGAGCCTCTCTATTCCTTGCTACCTTCTTTTCATTAAGTTGGATTAGACTAAATATATGATCTATGCACGATCGAACAGCTCTAAAACCTGCTTGCTCTTCAATTACTTGTGGATCATATTCTGTTTCTAAGCAGTTTTCCGTATACTCTGCTCATAGTGCTGGTTACGGATATACATATATAGTTTGAGCATTCGTCACATCTTCCTTTTTTGTGAATTGGCGTTATCCAGCCTTACTTCCATATAGTTGGTACAGGATGCCCATTATTTAGGAGTGTGTTAAATAGTTCTCGAAGAAAGAAATTTAGTTTTTCAGTACCGTTCTTCAACAGTTCCGCAGGTATTCCTTCCGGTTCAGCTGCTCTCCTATTTTTCATTGAACTAACAGCTTTCCATACTATCTCCCTTGTAACGTCGATATAGTGGCCTTGTACGTTGTATCGCCTTGTGAGCTGACGAGGTACTCTTGTCGATCTTTGGTAAGTTGCGTTTGGTAATGAGATCTCCACTTTTCGATTGGGATTGGTTGTAAGTTGATCTTGTTTGTGGTGTCTGATCTTAGAGATTTTATTAATTTCCATGCTTCTGATGATTTAGTACCCCCCACACGTGTGTTCAGTTCAGTGCATTTCCTGTCCCATGTGTCGTTTTTGTTTCTGTTGATCATGTTTTTGAATTTTGATTGTTCATTTCTGTAGTTGTTTTTATCTTGTGGATCTTTAGAGTTTAGCCATTTGTTGAAAGCTTTTTGTTTTATTTGTTTTTGCTCCTCTAGTGTGTTATCCCATGTAACATTGTTGTTTCGTTTGCTCACGTGTTTAGGCTTAATTCCTAGAGCTTCTAGTGCAGCGGAGTGTAGGCAGGAAACGATGTGTTTATACAGTTCATCCGTGCGCCCTGATAGCAATTCAGTTTGAAGTTTGTTATCTAATCGAGTCTAAAATAAATGTTTTGTACTAGGTTCGTGAAGTTCTTATATATTGTAAAATGTTTGTTCTATTATTGAGGTGTTTGTAGTGTCTGTTTCGTTGTCTTTTATCTTAAAGGGAATTTGTAATTTTGCGCCTAAGAAAAAGTGGTCAGATCCGCATTCTATTCTTCTGTATACTCTAGTGTCTTGAACTTTTAAAAAGGATCTCTGCTTAACAATTATATAGTCTACTACCTATGTTGTCACATACATATTATATGTTGCCATATTATCAACAAATTAAATTTTTTAACTAAAAACCAATAAAATTTCCAAAAAACTCCAAGTTTTGAAATTTCTTTAGCGAAAAATTATTTTGATTGTTTTTAACGAAACGCGCATTTAGAGTGATATAAAATAGATATTTGATAATTAAATTTGAAGTAGATTTATATCGCAACATAATTTTACTGTCTACGATTCTCACTTTATATTTGGATTTTTCTTTGTATTTAGTTATAATTTTAGTAATAATTTTCTGTAAGACTTTAGAGGAAGATAGGTATACCGTATGCTCGAAAAAAGCGTAATCAATGACCATTGAAATGACAATCTATAATCATTTCTGTCGAGCATACTCAAACACGTCATTTATAAAAAACTGACATAAGAAATACCATCATATGAAGAAAAAATGGCGTCAAAGACGACTGAGGAATGACAATCGATGATAATTTTGTCGAGGTCAAGCCCTAGACGTTATTTACTTGGCCCGTACTCTTCTTTATTTTTTAATGGTGCTTACGGCCTATTCGCCTTAAGAAAGTTGTAATTAATTTTTATATTGAGTAAAAATTATTCTTAAATGGTATAGTTTAAAATTCGAGAAAAAATATATTTTTGGAAATAGATTTGTGTGTCTGGAAACATTTTTAGTAAATGACATCTAGAGAATGACCCCGCCAAAATTGATTGTCACTCCCCAGCCGTCTTTGACGCCGTTTTTTTTTCGATTATACGGTATATCAAAATTATAAGTATTATGCAATATTGTAAGTATATTAGATAGATGAACAAATCAAATTCAATAATCTGGGATAATTCGTATATTTTAGTTTTGTCATGAAACACATTTTGACTCTTAGTATTTTTTTTATAATAGTTTTTTTCAACAGACTTTTTGTACGATTTTCATGCAATTTAGAGTTTTGTATTATAAAAATTGGCTTAAATAATTTACTAACTTATTCGCGCGACAAAACGTTTTGTAATCTACTATAGTTTAGGTCAAGTTATTGCTAAGTACTTTTAATTAGTCTGTTAACTCTCTCGTTAAATGTTAAGTATATGGCTATATATGCTGATAAAATAAGAATTTAAATTTAATCAATGAAAATTAATCAATTGATTGTCGTTAACAAAACACAAAATCTAAAGTAATATAAAATAGATAATTTATAAAACAAAGAACAAAGAGAACAATATGTGTATATCGCAACATAATTTTACTGTTTATGATTATCACTTTATATTTCGTTTTTTGTTGTATTTAGTTATTGTAGAAAGTTTGTAAGAATTTAGAAGGATACATAAGGTATGATAAAAAAACGTCACAATGACCTTTCAAAAAGCAATCTATAATAATATCTGTTGAACCAATTTAAATAAGACTTTTATAAAAAACTAACATAAGGAATATTATAAAACTAATATTGAAAGGGGAAAAAGTTAAAAATTTGCAGAAACCCTAATTATTTAGACGCAAATCTATTCAATAAAAATAATTTCTTGAAAACAGGTTTGTATTTGGGAACTTTTTGATTTTTCTCTAAATTAAATATTACATTTTTAAAATCTTTTATGTCAAAATTTGTAATGAATACTAAATAGGAACATAGGGGTTGGCCAAACAGAAATTTATGATAAAGCCTACTGTAATCCCGTTTTTTTCGATCGTATTGATATTTCCTGGTTATAACCGCTGTAAAAGTTGGTGGTTAATGTTAGGTTAGGCTAAAAATAGAAATTAAATAATACCTTTACCTGTCTTGTTTAAGAAAGACTGTTTTAAAAGAACATTATTAAATTTTCTAATTATTAATAATATGTTATATTTTTGTAGAATTTTCATACATTATAGCTAGATTTTTTATTACTTTGTAGTTATTAATATTAATTTATTTGATGTTCCTCTCTTGTTATAGCTGGAGGAGTTAATTCTGCTCAGCTGCTTATGCTGTCTGGAATAGGACCAAAGAAACATCTAAAAGATCTGAATATACCTCTAGTCAAAAATCTTCCTGTTGGTCAAAATTTACAAGACCATGTCATGTTTATGGGATTAATAGTTAGGTAAGATTTTAAATAATTCCCATTTTTAATAAAGACGATATGTATTGGAGAATAACACAGGAGTTCTTTTTTGTATTTCTGTATTGACTAAGAGTGGGTCCCATGGGACCCTCCACTGCGGCCGCGAGGGCCTAGTGTGGCTCAGTTTCTACAAGTTCTTTAATATACAAAGAGCGCTAAAGTTCACCCTCAAGACCCAGCCTTTTAACATAGGCCGTTATGTCCGAGGGTGATACGTCTCCTAGGTCTGATGGGTCTAGCATGGGTTTGCCAAATATCTCAAACCTGGTCCTGCCCCCAGCGGGGCAGGTATACATAACGTGCCTTCATTGTTTTGTCATCTTCCATACAGAGTCGGCATTCGGCGTCTTCCACCAGTCCCATCCTCTGTAGGTGTGATCTCAACCGGCAGTGGTCCGTGTACACTGCAGTGAGTGTACGCGCTTCATTCCTACCAGCCTTTAGGAGTTCTCCTGTTCTTTGTTTGGATGGCCCTGCTAGGATTTTCCTGACATGTTCTATTCCGGGACTGTCATTCCAGACCCGGAACGTCGAACCCCTAGCCCATTCACATAGCCTGTCTCTTGCGAGATTTTTTGGAACGCTAAGTGTCGGTTCTGGGCCCACGAAGGGTTTACGGGTTACGTTCATTGAAAACACACAAAATCATGTCTTATATAAGCTATACAGGGTGAGTCTTAAATAAGGGCAAATATTTTTAGCGGTGAAAACAATAATTTTCTTCCAAATATCGACGTTAGTTCAGAAATTATTCGAAAAAAAAACGAAATAAAAGTGAAATATATAGGTACATCTCGTATCTTCAAAATGAAGCATTTTAGGACATAAAATTGGACAAACTTTTTTACTTATTTTTATCTGCAGAATATGTTGCCGAAGTTCCACGATTACTTATTTTTCGGACCACCCTGTATATTAGATCATACTTTTTTAATGAACTGGTTATGAGAAAACCTTCTCGTATGTAATTATATGATTGGTTTTAATAAATAAAAATATATACCTTAGTAAAAAAATAATTGTTGAAATGTTTAGGTCGGACAGAATATACTATAATCAAACTCTGGTCGAAACGCTGAAACTTTATGAAGAAAATCAACGCCCTCTGATGACCGGTTATGCAGTGGAACTCGTGTCATATACCAATTTTGGCAGAAACCAGAGCATCAGGCCGGATATAGAGTATGATATTTCCACACCACCACCAAGCGGCAGTCAGTTGGAATTCTTCTTTGGGTAAAGATATCAAATTAACTTAATATTAACCAGTTTAATATAACTTTGCATACAACTGAAGTGTTCTATCATACCATCGAAAATACCATCGCAACTTAACATTAGCCAGTATGATATTCGAAAATTATTCTTAAAAGTGTTAATGAACAGACTAACAATTTAAATTCCTTCATCGACAATTTTTGAAATTAATAAAAAACGCACTGGCTAGATTAAAGTATACTACTATACGTATGAAAAAAGTAGTACGGCTGGGGAATGAAAATCGATGATAATTTTAGCGACGTTAAGCCCTAGACGTTATTTACTTCGCTCATACTCTTCTTTATTTTTTAATGGCTCTTAGTGACAGTTGGCCCTAAGAAGGTTGTAATTCATTTTTATATTGAGTAAAAATGATTTTTAAATGGTGTACTTTGTTATTTTTTTGGAAATAGATTTGTATGTTTGGAAAAGTTCTATCCTTTTTTAATCTCTTAGTATTAACTTTTGACAAGTTTTATATCAATTTTTAGTAAATGACGTCTAGAGATTGACCTCGCCAAAATTGTCATCGATTGTCATTCTCACGCCGTCTTGGACGCCGTTTTTATTCGATCATACGGTATTGCGAAATTAATAATATATTTTCTATCAATTCTTAATAAAGAAAGGTATAAAAATTAAAAAGTATTTAACAAATATAAAAAAATAGGAGTAGTATCTAATCTCTTGCTTGATGGCTTCTCATCTTCTTCAGTGTTCTTAGATATATAAAACAATAAAAATTAACTAAACGTTCTCCAACTCAGTGTGAAAACCTCTAACGAGGGGTAGGGGACTCAAAACCTCACAACCTTTTTAAATGTTTATTTCAAACAATAATTTTGTTTAAAAATGGCGCAATATGTTTCGGGAATCAGTTATTATTTCCCATCATCAAGCCCAAAAAGCTAAAACAATCGAAATCACAGTCAAAATAGATAAATATTTTGAGAGAATCATACAAAAAAGTCACGTTATAAAATACAATTACAAACAAAGTTAAAAAAGGTTAAAAAAATATGCAATTATTCGATCACAGATATGCTATGGTAAGCCGAGTTGAGTATTAAAAGTACTATATTACAATTACATAGTGATGGGCAAAACTGTTATTTTTAGATAACAGTTGAAACTGTTATAGTTATTTATAAAAAACAGCTTAAAATAATAGCTTAAAAATAACAGGTTTCTTTATTTTATTGCTAAATAACTGAAAGAGTATGAGGCGGTCACCGCCAGGCGTATTAACGCAGTTGCAAGTTGCAACAATTACGTGCTCGGTGGTAATATTTCCAGGGTGTCATAACATTTCTAAATAGCGATTGTTATCTAAAATACCTCTCTAAAAACGGTGGTTGTTTACAAATAAGCGCTGTTTACAAATTGCGATATAAAAAAGCCAAAATGCCGCCACTCGTCTATACCTATACATTCCGATCTACCTACGCCCTGCCCCTCGATCCGCGTAGATCCTGAATTGCGTTAGCAGTGTACAGGGTGCATCTCACTCGACGGGCAAGAAGCTCTTAGTTACGATTTTCCCATTTGCGGTCAAAAAATAGCAATATAAGAAAATGTGTAGTATATTCTTCATAAGTAAACCAACTACACAGTAGAGTTCGAATTAATTTTACACTTAAACTAGCAAATAAAGCAAAGCAAGAATTTCCATTAACATACAAACTGGATAAAATTTTCTCACATTTACCAAAAATAAGCTTTAAACGTCGAGCAGATTAAGCAGAATCGTGGTTAATCAATTACTCAACTTTTTGGAACACCGAAAATCAAATCATTCCGAAAATTTTTCAGAATAAATAAATACCTAAATATTGAAACTTAATAACCAAGTACTGAAACATACAGCGCCATAATATCTCGACCTCCGCCCGTTATGCTTGTAACATGTTGAAAAACAATGAAGCTAAAACAACTGATGCGTTATTCTCCAACCCGTTGCGAGCCTCCATCGACAATCGACCGATGCAGCAGCGTTCCTTTCCCAGTCCTGTTATCTCGACCGCCAGGCGTTATGCCCGCAACTGTTTCAAAAAAGCTGCTTCTTTTATATCCTATTATTTTTAAGCTGTTGTAAGCCCAACACGCCGCGCCACGCCGCACAGTGGAACGAGCTTATGGGAGCTGTTGGACATGAGGTTTTCTTCTCAACACTTTTAATCCAAAAGACGAAAAAATGATTTTTATATACCGTAATAATGTATAAACAGAACAATTTTAAACTTTAATGAAAGAAAGTGGTTGGCTCGTTACAAACCATCTACAGGGTGACCTAAAAATATAGTATGTTTTGGAAAAATCTTACAAGTTTTAAATGCTTATAAACTTTGCCAAACTGTCGTGGAATGTTTTAGTTTTGATCCTTTTAAAAAGAAATAGCTTTAGATTTTACCACTGAAATCTAAGACTACTGATATCGTGTTATAAAAATATATGGTAATTAAGGGCTTACATATATTTTCCTATTTAATATAACTTTGCTAATATCTTCGATTTGAAAGAAGATATCAAGATGCGGTTTTCACTGACTTTTTAAGCTTTCATTACTCTTTACCATCAGCTAAAATGGCATATACCATCGCATTTATTTTTTTTTTGAAAAAACGCGCAATGTTTGTTGATTTGTAAGACAGCGCCCCCTAGCATCTACGTTCAAAAGCTTACTATTATTGTTTATATGGTAAGAAACGGTCTTTTAAACGAGCCCCCGTTAGTTGGATTCCGTCCATCCAGTCCGGAATTATTAATACTTAAATAAAAACAGATCTAACCTTCCCCCACCACTTTATTTTGGCAAATAGGGGAAAATGGTTCTAACAAAAAATATTCAGAATTTACTGAAGATTATGAAGCTATTATTTATAGTACCCCTTATCTAGGCAAAGTTGTGTAAAAACTCCATTTTCTTATTTTTTATAGCAGTTGCGCCCTCTAACGGCCATTCTACAAATTTGAAAATAATTTCCTGCATTTTCTCATGGTCTCTTTAGTTATGAATATTTTTTCCGCAAGCCTCACGGCTAAGACTTTCCGAGATATAGCCGAGAGCTATTCTTAGTGGGACACCGTAGATATAGCCGAGAGCTATTCTTAGTGGGACACTGTACAATAACTTTATTATAAGCAAAGAATATAACAGTAAATCAACGCACTAGAATATTTTTATTACAAACAAAAAACCTCAACACTGCACTTTAACCCTCTTTCTTTTTCCAATAGTTTATAAGTTTTCCATATATTTGTAGCACCCTGTATCTGTTTTTGATTTTAGCGTCATTTTGTATTTATCCAATTAATAATTAAATATTAATAAATTTATAAAAAAAGATAATTTGACTCTAAAAATTTTAAATTAATTTATTGGAATTGAAAAGGTTTTTGATTTTAGTATAACATGTATTAGTAATATATTAAATGGACATTTTTAGAGGGGGCAAGCTGGGGCAAGATGTTAAATTAGTTTCGTTATTAGAAAGGCTTAATCTACCTTGTGATATATATAAAAGTCTTGGCCAACTTTGGCCATTTTTTATTTTTCTACATACACATTTTTTTTTGCTACTAAATATAGTATTTGGCAGCAAAAAATGTTTATGTGTCTCTCTTATATACAATTGTTCTCCCAAACTTTTGTGACTATATATATCTTTTATTTTAAAGTGAAAACAATCGTTTGCACTAATATGTATGGTTAAAAAAAATTATTAATGTCTTTGCCAGTTTTTATAAAACTAGGTTGTTTCACAAGAAATGAATACCATAATTAAGTCAGTGTAATATCTTCATTTGAAACATTTCAAACAGACATATAATTAAAAATATTTTTTTGAGTTGGATAAAATATAACGGTCTGGACTTTAAGTAATTCAAATCTTCTACCAAAATTATTTAATTTAAAATTTTATTTTTAAGTCAATGTCCAACATTTTATATTGGGTCTTTCCACCGTGCGCCGTAGCGCATACCCCACTCCGTTGTCCGTTGTATATCGCCGCCTGTATCGATGGTTGTCGAAATAACATGTTTTCCATATATACTAGTTGTTTTTTGGAATTGCTTCGAGCAATTCCAAAATTAATATTTTATTCCAAAATTATTATTTTTATTAATTTAAAATGAGCAGCATCGAATTTCGTGCGGTGCAGAGCGCCGACTTCGTTTCACGAACAGTCCAGCGTGTTGTTATTTTATATCTGTTGTTTTTTAAAAGTAGTAACGGTTGCGTTATGTTATTTCTAAATAATTGTTATAAAATAACAGATAGTTAAATAACAACCCATCACTACAATTACAAAGGACAGTAACTATCAATTTAAGTTTAACAAGAGGAATAATTAAAACTTTTTCTTAAAAAAAGGGGGGGGGGGGGAATTCCCTTCAGAAACTTTTTAAGTAATGGGACCCAAATTATTTATAGTAGTTAGTCTAAAAGGCAGTAATTGTATTATTACACTCGGCTAAGAATTGGCTATAACTCAGTAAATTTTTGAAAAAATACATATTATAGCTTATATCGCTGAAAATCTTAAAAAATGGCGCTTTTTATGAAGTCATTGCCAACTATGGTTTCCATTTAAAAAATACATATGTTTGTGTCATATGTCAAAATTGACAGGCTTTAGAGAAATCGGAGAACTTTTATCTGAAAACTTTCTGTCTAAAAAAATTGGAAAACATAATCTCATTAGGGACGTGATTTTCTATAACTTTTATCTGAAAACTTTTTGTCTAAAATCGATTATAATGGAATAAGGGACCTTTTTTAAAATAGCCGAAATTTGTTTTTCTGGAAATATATAGAAAAAGGTTATTTTTCAATAATCTGAAAGGCGCATATTTATGACCCCACAAAACTTCAATTCTTTCCCCATTTAACCGACTTTCTATCTCCAATAGTTTCCGAGATACCCATAGAGAACATCGTAGAAAACTTACCCCGTATAGTTATTTTTATTTTATCCTTGTATGAAGCCCCCGATATTCTATTTTTCATATCATCGCCTGTAGTAGGCGACGCGATGTCCTAAAATATTTGCCTTTAACATAGCCCCATACAAAAATCCATCCGTGTTAGGTTAGGACATCGTGCTGACCATGCAATTTCTTCCAATCCAACGTCTTGGAAAAGAGCGCAGCGGTTCAAAAAGAATTTAACGGTATAATGGTTGTGCACAGACGCACTGTCATGCTGTAACCACACATATATCTCGTCTGGTATTTAAATCTACATTTTCCAACAGTAGTATTTCATTTAAAAATATACAATTTTGGTTTGAAAATATGTCTTAATTACTCTGATATACAGGGTTGTTCACCACATACGACACGGAGTATTGTAGCTAAACGATTAGATTTTTACAAATTGTAAGTTTTGGGTTCGTTGAAGGACTATTAGAGCTACAATTTAAAAATATTTTTACAAGATACAGAGTGTCCCAAATAAGTAAAAAATATTATAGTTGTATTTTTTTAAATGGAACACCCTGTATATTATTCTGTTTTTAGATTCTACGATTAAAATAAAGGTAAATTTGATTAAGGTTTATCATACTTAAACCTTACCGTTTTTGAAATATTTTCAATTTTATGAAATTGCAGTAAAAATTTTAAGGCTTCATTTCTCCAAGGGTATCAAAGTTTTTAATATATTTACTGAAGATTATTCATTGATCAGATATTGTGTTGCAATAATAAAAATTTTACTAGCTTATACAGAGTGTCCAAAAATTTATATTAAATAATTACTAGCTTTAAACGGCAATAACTTGTTTAATTTAAATAGAACACCCTGTATATTTTACGTGGATCATATGCACATTTTAATTGTCTATCAAATTTTATTATACAATTTTTTACCTATCTCTTCAAGTTTTCGTAGAAAACGCATTTTCTTATAATTTAGACCTCATTTATCACTATAGCCATGAAATATTGACATTTCAGATTTTTTTAAAATATATGTACAAAATGTATAGGTAGTAAATATTGCAAGCCCATTGGTATACAAAAAAACTATTTAAATATTTTTAAAGGAGTATACCAATTAAATATACCACCATTATTTCCGACCAAAAATTAGTTAATAAAATACTTTTAAATTGTTTTAATTAATAAAGTATTCTAAATAAATGTGGATTTGGCTAAGAAATCATCAATATAATAATAAGTTATGAAAATGAACGTCTCTGTTTTTATAAATAAGCATTCGTCAAAAAATGAAATAAAATTTATAAGGTGTTACTTTTTACCACACTGTTTAATACACACACAAAATTCAGTTTTTTAGTATTTGGAGCAATTATTATTAATCAACGTAAACAGCCAATTAATGTAGTTTGAATACTGGGATCATATTAATTGGTCCTCTTTAACAAAAAAACTAACTAATCGACAATATTAGTATTTGTACTCTTTGAAAATTTGTTACATCTTTAAAAATAATCTAAAATGTCAATATTCCATGGGTATAGTGATAAATGAGGTCTAAATTATCAGAAAATGCATTTTATACGAAACTTGTAGAGATGGGTAAAAAATGGTATAATACAATTTAATAGACAATTATATTGTACATCTGATTCACGTCAAATATATAGGGTGTTCCATTTAAATTAAACAAGTTATTTGCCGTTTAAAGCAAGTAATTATTTCATATACATTTTTGGACACTCTGTATAAGGTAGTAAAATTTTTATTATTGCAACACAATATTTGATCAATAAATAATCTTCAATAAATATTTAGTATTAAAAACTTTGATACCCTTGGAGAAATGAAGCCTTAAAATTTTTACTGCAATTTTATAAAATTGAAAATATTTCAAAAACGGTAAGGTTGAAGTGTGATAAACCTTAATCAAATTTACCTTTATTTTAATAGTAGAATCTAAAAATGTAATAATATACAGGGTGTTCCACTTAAAAAAATACAACTATAATATTTTTTACTGATTTGGGACACTCTGTATCTTGTAAAAATATTTTTAAATTGTAGCTCTAATAGTCTTTCAACGAACCCAAAACTTACAATTTGTAAAAATCTAATTGTTTAGCTACAATACTCCGTGTCGTATGTGGTATGTGGTGAACAACCCTGTATATCGACAAAAATATTTTTAAAATGTTCGTTAATAACATGCTAATATTTAAGGGGGTGATTCTTGGACCTATTCTAAGAAAAACACTTCAAATGTTCATTAATTATATTCTGAAATATACAAGTACATGTTGAGAAATATATATTTATATATTTTATTTTAACAATCATATCTATACATTGTTATCTATAGTATATATTTGCCTGGGTATATAAGGTACATCTTAGCATTACATCTTTAATATTTAAATATCATCGAACTGATCGAATTGGTGTAAAATATAGAAGGCAGTTTTCTTCTGACATTATAACAGAAAATGCGTGTAATCTATACATCAACCGTATTAATTTTAATTGTTGCTGCTCTCACTTTCGGATTAAAGTATGACAATTTCGAAGAATTTGTTGATATGGTAGAGGGCAACATCAGTGCAGCTGAAAATTATACAATTTCAAAAGATAATTCCGATATACTGAATCAGTCTAGTTCCGCAGTTAAAGGTAAGATATATGTATAATAGGGTGAGCCAAAAAAACTAACCTATGGAATTTATGGGTTAAAATGAATCTAACATCCGAGAAAAAAATATCCTCGGAAGGCAGGATTTTTAGCTCACTTTTAAAAGGTGTCGGTGGACCTTCAAAGTTTTCCATTTAAATCTGTACCATAACTTCGAAACGGTTTACGATAAAAAAATTTACATCGCGAATTCTTGTAGAGCATAAAATTTACTAAAAAAACTATCAGAGTAATTATTTTCAGTTCAATTATATTTATTTAAATTCGTATATTTGAAAGCTTTGAAAAGTGAAAAAAATAGCAATTTTCAATCAAAAATCAATCAGTTTTAGTGTTTAATGATTAGACATTTTCATATTTCGTAAAAAGAAACTAGATTACTCTCTGAACGTTAATGTGAGTTTTTGAGAAAAAAAGTTAAAATTTTTGGACGAAAAAAACTGCCTGTCAAAAATATGTGTATAGCCTAAACGTCAAATTTAGTGATTACCACACCTACTGTGTCATAAAGAGAAGACATGTGGTTATCTATTTCAGGAATTAAATTCTTCAAATGTTATATAATAATGGCGGTAGCTGTCATGGAATTAAGCAATTAAAAAATATCATAAATCATTTTTTTCAAATGGAAACCCACTTTATTTATTTTACTAGTGAAAAGGTTTACCAATTCGTTACTTTTTGAGTATACATGTTCCATACCTAAAATGAATCGTCTTTAAATTATTTAAGATTAAGTTTGATTAGGTTAGGTTAGCTTCATAGACTTAGAATAAAATATAGACTACACTATTTACATTTAAGCGCGGTCCAATATTAATTTTTGTAAACATGTTTACTCCTGGGTGCAGCTGACCTCGGCCGTCTGAGTCTTTCGCCTCCAGCCTATGTTGTCACGTCTAAAATATTATTAATATTTTTTTTGTTGTTATACACATATATTGAGATATTAAAACTGTATTTTAATAAAGTAGTGTTTAATAGTAGAAAGATGTATTAAATAGTCCCTATACTACTAAATTATAAGTCGGAGACTATTTAAAATGACAAATTCTTTACAATTTGGCAACACCCATCAATCGCCGGGTCGCCTGTTCATTCTTTATTCTCTCGTAGTAGAGCCATAGTAGAGTAAAGCACGTGTCGTAAAACCTTGTTGTCACAGTTTCGCCATGGCTATTTTATTGTTTTTATTGGATGTTTTGATTTTGTATTTTTTTGGATTCGATTTTCTTAGTGTGTAGTGTCGGTTTAGTGTTTATTTTGATTACTTTTTATTTAAAAACTATAAAACATGGTTCGTCAGTGCCAAATTTGTAAGAAATTGGACTATTTAAGTCCTGGAACAACATTCCACAGGTAAGTCAAATTTACTATTTTGGCGTCAGTGGCGTTGTAGAAAGGCGCTTATTTAGATAATAATTTAGTAAATTATAAACCCTGGAAAATCTGTATTTTTTATATTTATCATTTACGTAAAGGTTCTTACTAACCTCGTTATTAATATAACGAGTAGATACATTATTAAGTACATAAGAAGTAGACACATTATTTTCTTGGGCATTGGTTAATTTAATGCTTTTTTTTATGAAAAATGTGTTTCTTTTTATTCTAAAACCATCCTTAGAATCTAAAATAACATACAGGAATTCCAGAATGATATTCCATTATGAAACAACAATTTTTAAGGCTTATTATAAACTATAAACAATCGAGAAAGTCGAAAAAATTACAAGCTACCAAACATTTTAAAATACCAAACATTCCTTATTTTTTTTCAAGACTAAAATATTTTACAAACATTACTTTTTCCCTATAGTTTCACATCAGGTATAGAAATAACTACGTTTTTATGATAGGGTCACCATTATGATAACAAAAATGACGAACAATGGTCCAGAAATGTAAACAAGTACATATTTTTTGTAAATATTTTTCTTACCGCTTGCATTTTTGTCCATTATTATTTCACAAATTATACAGGGTTATGTAAACCAGGTAGATATTTCGTTTTTTTTATATTAAACAAAGATAAAATAAATATGCCATTTTAAAATTTATCCAGTACTTACCTAGAGTTTTTTCTTTTTTTTTCTCGACTGTTAATCTATTATTAATTTGTAATACCGTATGATCGAAAAAAACGGCGTCCAGTTGGCTTGGAAAAAACCATCGATACATACTCCATATAATTTTACATATAAAATGACAGCGATCTTCATTTCATAGCCATCGCTGACGCCGTTTTTTTTCGATTATAAGGTATAATTTTCATTTTTTCTTTTATAATGTAATATCACTTAAGTAATATCACATATAATCTGAAGATAGTTTTAGAATTAACCAAAACGTAAATCTTTAATAAAACAATCTGTTATTATTTGCCATATATGTATGTATCCAAGAAAATAATTTACATATTATTATTATATGTTTTACTGTTTTTTATCTTTATTTGAAACTCAGAAATGTTGCATTGGCTTTCTAAAAAAATGAACTTGTAAGTTTTTAAAATGCTTCGTTTCGGAGATACAGGGTGTAGAAGTTTCATTTTTATTTCGATTTTTTTCCAAATAATTTCTGAAGTGACGTCAATATTTGGACGAAAATTGGCGTTTGGGAGTTTTTTGACATGAAAAATTAGATTTAGATGTCAATTTGACTTTTACTAATAGGGGGCGCCACCTACATATTTTTTAAGTTATTTGAAGAGTAATACTTTTTGTCTGTATCTATATAAAACTACTGAGAAAAATTTACATTTCCAACGTTTTTTACTTAATAAGGTCTCTTGTTGACACTCGCCACAAGTATAGTTCTCAAGATATTTGGAAACGAATTAATCAATACATTCTTCATAAATTATTTGGAAAAAAGCGAAATAAAAATGAAATTTCTACACTCTGTATCTCTGAAACGAAGCATTTTAGGACATAAATTTATACTATTTTTTTTACTGATTTTATTTGCAGATTATGCTGCCAAAGTTTCCTGAATACAATTCCGACCACTCTGTATATCAAGATATCCCCCATTACGTACTAGTTTTTCTTAATAATTTTCTATACATTTTCCAACGCCAAGATGTACCAAGCGCATACAAATACATCAAGCTTCAAACAAGCTTGCACGTTGACAGTAATACCTACAGTAATATTGTATTATATTAATGTAATATTTTTGAACCAATGTTCAATATTACTGTAGTAATACTGTTTATACTCATGCCTTTTATATTTGTTTGAATTTGGTGCATATTTCCATTGAATAAAGTATAGTCACCATTACCATTATTATACTTACTCTATAATAAAGACAGTAACGAGTTAAATAAATGTAGTTTTCATTTTATTCACTTCCTAAAAGCTTGCTTTAATGGAACAGATTCCTGTTTTTTCTAATTTACATAATAAGACATCACTTTTACCGGAAAAAAAAATTAAACAATTATAAAGTTTTTTCTCTTTCTGTTCTATTATATCTATAGAATAGATCCTGTTTTGATTAATATTAGAGTTGTAAATGTTTGACTAAAATTAATATTTTATTAAATTAATAATTTATCATCAATTTCAAAAATTAAATAATTTCGATTATTAAAATTTCTTCTATAACACGTACTTTATTATTTTTATCGTTTTTAACTCTAAGACGTATTTTTTTTCTAAGTCCTAAACTTTGCTTTATATTAAACTATTTTCTTTATCCTAAATCTTAATAATATAAAAAGTTTAAATACGATATATTTTTAATTGAATTATAGCTTCATTAAAATTAAAAAAATACCCGCCTATGATACGGAGAGTGCAGGTGCACTGAAGAAACAAAAAGACAGTGTTGTGTTGGGCGGCAGAGCCGTCAGGAAACGACCGTTACGACGGAGACAGCCTATCTATCGCTCGTGTCGCACTCGTTAGAGCCAAAAACAATAACACAACAATAACAAGACGTTGTCTGTCCGCATCTTCCAGCTATTTATGAATGAGATGCTCAGTCTATATTTTATTCTAAGTCTATGGTTAGCTTACATACAGGGTGGCCCATCGAAAACGTTCCGCAAGGCATAACGGCCAGGGTAACTTTTTTTTCAGAAAATTCAAAAACACGTCAATTTTGTTTGTGAGGGGGACAACTTTTGCCCCAAAAATGATTGCAAAATCTTCAACCCTCTAAGCGGAGGTGTCATCCCCCAATTTTTTTCAAATTGGAAGGGGGTCAAGTGGTACTGCAATGGAAAGGGCTTTCTCTTCTCTATACTTTCCGGCTTCGTTTTTGAAAATCGGTCGTCATTGAGAAAATATGAAGGATTGAAATTTGAAAAGTTTATTTAAACATTTATCAGAGTTTTTTCGCGAAATTGATAAAAAAAAATGATAAGGATAAATTCCTTTGACCAATTTGCTGTTTTTTCTTATTATTTCTAGATATTTACGGGTTTTTTCACTTGTCACAAGGTTGAACGATCAGGTGCGATAGTTGCTAGATAGCTGTTAATTATAATGGCTGAAATAATTCTGTGACTTGTGCGTTGAAGTTCTTCTCAATATCGTTAAACTGACCTAAAATAGAATTTCCAAAAACACCAACCCACACGTCCAATTTCTGAGGGTTTTGTGTGTGCACCTCGTAAAAAACCCTGGGGTTGTCCTCAGCCCAGTACCGACAGTTGTGCCGATTAACTACACCGTTCAAAAAGAAAGTACACTCATCCGAAAAACACACATTAAATAGGAAATTATTATCATTCGCCACTTGTTCACTCATAGTTTCACAAAATTGCAGGCTTCTATCAAAATCGTCTTCGTTGAGTTCTTGTACCTACTGAATTTTGTACGGGTGGAACTTATTTTATTTTATTTATTTATTAAAAATGTTAAATATATTCTTTCACAAAAACGGTTAATGTTAGACATAAAGTGTTTAACATCAATATTCAGAGAATTTTACAGAGAATTTAAGTATGTAATAAAAAATGGGGGCACCCATTTAAAATAAAAAAATTGCTATCAACTTACAGTATTTCCGGAAGTGCCGCCATATTAAAAATATTTTTAATCGATAGATCTCGTTGTAAAACAATGATGTGCAAATAATCTCCGGTCTAGATATTGTGATTCTCTAGAAATTTCTAATGCACGCTCAGCCTGGGACACCCTGTATATTTCTTTATATTTAATTTTATATTGTTTCTTGTTTTCTAGATTTTGGAACATTTGATTTTATAATTATTGGAGCTGGAGCTGGTGGAGGTGTCCTAGCCAATAGGCTTTCGGAAATTTTAGAATGGAATGTTTTACTTTTGGAAGCAGGAGGATCACCTGATGACTTTACAAAAATACTTGGCCTAAGTGCTTATACTTACTATTCAACTCGAAGCTGGGGATATAATGTCACATCACAGAAACATGCTTGTTTAGGTAAAGATAGAGATTATTTTAGATACATATGTGTATAGTGTTATTATTGTTACTAAATTCTAAACAACTATCCTTCAAGTTTTCTATTAAGATATTTTTTAGCTAGCTTAATATTTTTATTTACTAAGAAGATTTAACAGAAATAACTAAAACAAATTTTGCAATGGTTCTTTAGACGAAAAGTAATTTATCTAAATCCTTTTTTACTTTGATTGTTACATATTTTTTTTTATCTAATAATTATAATTTGGTTAATTTAATTGTAGTTCTCCAAATAACAGACCCAATATACAGGGTTGTTCACCACAAACGACACGAACTATTGTAGCTAAACGATTAGATTTTTACAAATTGAAAGTTTTGGGTTCGTTGAAGGACTATTAGAGCTACAATTTAAAAATAATTTTACAAGATACAGAGTGTCCCAAATAAGTAAAAAATATTATAGTTGTATTTTTTAAACGGGACACCCTGTATATTATTCGATTTTTAGATTCTACGATTGAAATAAAGGTAAATTTGGTTAAGTAACCATTAAAAATGGTATAATACAATTTGATAGACAATTAAATTGTGCATCTGATTCTCGTAAAATATACAGGATGTTCCATTTAAATTAAACAAGTAAATTGCCGTTTAAAGCTAGTAATTATTTGATATAAATTTTTAGACAATCTGTATTAGGTAGTACATATTTTGTTTATTATTGCAACACAATAGCTGATCATTAAATACACTTCAGTAAATATTTAGTAATAAAAACTTTGATACCCTTGGAGAAATGAAGCCTTAAATTTTTTACTGCAATTTCACAAAATTGAAAACATTTCAAAAACGATAAGATTTAAGTATGATAAACTTTAATCAGATTTACCTTTATTTCAATCGTAGAATCTAAAAATAGAATAATATACAGGGTATTCCATTAAAAAAAAACAACTATATTATTTTTTACTTATTTGGGACACTCTGTATCTTATAAAAATATTTTTAAATTGTAGCTCTAACAGTCATTCAACGAACCCAAAACTTACAATTTGTAAAAATGTAATCGTTTAGCTACAATACTCCGTGTCGTATGTGGTGAAAAACCCTGTATACATATTGATTTTTTATTTAGCTGCAAATGAAGAAAAATGCATTTTTCCTCAAGGCAGAGGACTAGGAGGCGGTACTACTATTAATGGCGGCGTATATGTCAGAGGTCATCCGGAAGATTTTGACAGATGGGTCAGTATTACCTTAAAATAAAATATAGTTTGTCTAACAAGAGAATATAATTTCAACAGACGATATGCATAAAAAAAAAACAATAAAAGTGCAACACAATAATTGTCACTAACTCATATTCTATCGCTGGACAGACTATACCTAGATTTTAATAAACAATAATAGTAAGGATATAGAAAGAAAAACTATTTTAATTTAATTATTAACTTTCTTCTTATTTCTTTTTCTTTCGTTTTGTTAGATACTATTTTAGATTTAATTAGTGACGACTAAATTTAAATTTTAGTCGCAGCCGACCAGCGATTTATTTTTTTCTATCGTTTGACTTATAATGGCCTGGCCGTTGTTGGCTGGCCATCAGTGCGTTTCAGCTCTTATAAGGGCTTTAACTCACTAAGTCTGGCTGGGGGGTTGGGGGTATTTCGCTAATGCGCAACCCATAACATTTGCAAAAAAATAAATCCAAAAAACATTCCTTAGGCAACTTGAAATTTGTTTATTTTTAAATTCTAGCATCTATTTAACCTAGAAATAAATATGCCAGACTTTTTTTTCGGGTTTAAAGTCTAACCAGACCATTCCAAATATGTTTAATTATTATACCTGGAAAACATACTTTAGGCATTCTAAAATTTTTACAGCGTGTTTATTAGATGATATTAAAAAATATGTGTTAATTGCCAGACGAATTCAATGGGATTTAATACTTGCCAGACGCGAATAAAGATTTTAAATGAGCGCAATAAGAAAGTCTAGTCTTATGAGTATCTATAAGCGCGAGAAAGATAGTTTATTGAGACCCGGTCGGCAGCCGATGCGGCTGACGTAACAGCATTTTGGAGTCGTAAAAACTTAAAAAAAACTAACTAATATTGAATAAATAAAAAGAAACATTTTTTAATAAAAATGTACGATTGAAATCCGTTCAATAAGAAGACTTTTTAATTTAAGTATTTTGTATCTGAAAGAATAAAAAGACGAATAATTATTTAAAAATTAGCATAATATAAAATATATTTTTTTCAAACGTCACAAAAGTATAATTATTATTATACTTTTGTGACATATTATATTATTATTCATTTTTGCGACCTGATTGACAATATAAAAAAGTCATTTTAACGCCTAAGCATAAAAGTAAAGCACTTTTACTTACTTTTTAATCTATTTAGAAAGATTAACAATGGAAGGTACTTTAATAAAATTCCAGAATACTTAATTTTTAGCACTGTACATGGTACCCTTTTGTCGGGACTACGTTTTCTGGCAAAACCACTTCTTTAAATTTTAAACCATGTTGTTGACGCACTTTTAAAAATTCTTTGCATTTTTGTAGTCTGCCTTCATCAAAAACAATAACTTTGTCACTAGTTTTTACAAACTACACAATTAAATGTTTTTTATCCATTGTGATTTAGTAGTTAGTAGCGAAATTAGTAGTTACTAAAATATTTATTTGCAGTAATTATTCTAAACTATTTACACTATGCACGTCAATATTTAATTTATAAATACATATTTGTACATGGTAACTTAATTCCAACAAAATAATCTCTGAATTAAAAGCCTGCAAATAATTGAAATGAAACCGAAAAAAATTGTTTTTATGAAAATTTGAAGTACATACTCCAAAATACTGTTACGTCAGCCGCATCGGCTGCCGACGGGTCTCAATAAACTATCTTTCTCGCGCTTATAGATACTCATAAGACTTTTTTGTCGCGCTCATTTAAAATCTTTATTCGCGTCTGGCAAGTATTAAATCCCATTGAATTCGTCTGGCAATTAACACATATTTTTTAATATCATCTAATAAACACGCTGTAAACATTTTAGAATACCTAAAGTATGTTTTCCAGGTATAATAATTAAATATATTGGGAATGGTCTGGTTACACTTTAAACCCGAAAAAAAAGTCTGACACACTTATTTCTAGGTTAAATAGATGCTAAAGTTTAAGAATAAACAAATTTCAAGTTTCCTAAAGAATGTTTTTTGGATTTATTTTTTTGCAAATGTTATGGGTTGCGCAGTAGCGAAATACCCCCAACCCCCCAGCCAGACTTAGGATTCTCGGTTCACAAGTTATTAAACTTTATTTTTTTTTGTTATTCTAACTTGCCTAAAATATGTTCTCTAAATATGTCGCCAGCTCTTCGGCTATATCATTTGATTTAATGGTTTTAGAGGTAGCAGCGGCCTGGCCGGTGCGACCTGGTCGTCAGTGTGTTCAAGCCCTAACCTAAAAATAGGAAAATAAAAAACACCTATTAGATAATCACCTGGTAGATATATCTTTATTGTGGGTCAATTACTTCAAAAAGCTAGTCTCAGCTCCACAGAAGCCAAAATTATTTTTTTAATAATAATTATTTTGAAATGAATTAAAACAAATATTTTATTTAAATTTTAAATTACATAAGACTTGTTTTGAATTTAATTGTAATAAATACCATTTTTTTGGAATATTATAAAGTTAAATAAAATGCAACTTCTATCAGTCATTAAGGTGAACGACCAGATAAATTATTTACACATATGTATGTAGGTGACTTGACTTTATTTATTATCGAGATTTTTACTGTAATTCTTTTTTTCTAAAATATGCAGATAATGATAGCGCACTTTTCAAAAATATTTTCGTCAATATACAGGGGGATTAAAATATATTTTCAGACTAAAGTTGTATTTTTTGAATGGAAAGCTATACAGGGTGTCCCAGAAATAAATACAAGTATTTTTAACTTTTTTGCGAAAAAAATTCTTTATTTTTCTTGACACTTTCCGGAAAAACATTTGAGTGCCGCTTGTTCAGTTTCCGGAAATTTGTTTATAGTGCTTCGAGAGAATGCAATGTTGCCTCTTCCTACGTTATCCCACATTCTGTATGTTTATAAAATTTATAAGTTCAAATTTTTAAATTTCAACAAAAAAATAATTTTATTCGCTGTATATTTTTTAATCATTGTAGATTACTATTAAGTATAGTGCAACGTCTACTACATTCATTTTAAATAACTTTTTTACAGCCTATTAAATTGAAATAATAAAACTGTAAATAATGAACCATTATAGCAGCTTTTTTTTCGCCATATTACGATATATTTTCAATTGTTTCCCTCAATAGTTATAACGTATAAATATTTTGATATTTCTTACTCTTTGTGCGCTCCCACATATCTATTAAACTGAACAGCACATATTAAAATTCTTAGCAGGATACTATTATCATCTCCAATTATATTTAAGTATGAGCTCTCATTTTTGAAGTAAACCAATAAAATTGCATAAAATCATTGTAAAAATTCACATTTACAAAGTGTAAATATATCATATAATGTTTACTAATGACTTCCAGGTGAGTGTTTATGGCAATCCAGGTTGGTCTTACGAGGAAGTCTTGCCGTACTTCAAAAAATCCGAAAACGCCCTTTTTGAACCTAGAGATTCGTACTACCATGGTGAAGGGGGATATTGGACTGTGGATCAATGCCTAAGTACTCCAACAGTGGTATGTATCACGTAATATATTGTACAGTAACAATTCTCATAGTTTCTACTATTAGATTTTATGAAAAAAATAGTTTTAGGAAATGTGTAAATTGAAATTTGTAAAAACCAAAATTGTTGCCAAAATTGTTGTTTTTTGTATTAGTTTATTTTTTTTCTAATATAGTAATCTCTAAATTTACAGAGGGTTTATACTGGATTATCTGGATATGTTGTCATATACTATATTGAGATTAATCCATGGTATTGTAAATTTTACATTTATACCGGGTGTGTCTTAAAAGTGGCTCACGCCTATAACTTTTTTATTTTTTTCAGATAAAAGAAATGAGATTTGGTATATTAGTATATGACATTAATTAGGATTGATTGACCTATTCAATTGTTTTTGGTCACTTCCTGTTTTACCGGAAATGACTACAAATTTTGATCTTTAAATTGCACCCTCGGTATATTTTTACTTTATTCGATAGAAAATGACACTCTGAATAGAATTACATATCATGCGTCAACTTTTGACATTTTCGCTTAAAAAATCGTATTATAAATTTCAATCTAGAGTGCCATGGCTGTATTAAAAATACTAATTTTTAATCAAGGAGCCTTGGAAAAATAGATTTGATCATCTAATGTTTTTCATCGTCTTGTCCTGGCCGTTTAAAAGATGGCCAAATCGTGTTTTAATCATGTCTTATTTTTTCAAATTGAACAAGGGTGACTCATTAGTATATTTGGAAAAAGATTTTTTTAACGAATAATTTGGTACCACACACTTGGTATTTCGTATATTAAATTAACCAGATGAGAAAATTTAATGTCAAAAGTTGATCTATTTATGTCATTCTATTCAGAGTGGCATTTTATACCGAATAAAGTGAAAAGATACCGAGGGTGTCATTTGAAAATCAAAAGTTGTAGTTATTTCCGTTGAAACAACAAGTGACCGAAAACAATTACTGAATAAATCAATCAATCCTAATTTATGTCATATACTAACATATCAAATCTTGTTTTTTATATAAAAAAAATAAAAAAAAAGTTATAGGGTTAGCCAATTAACGGCACCCGGTATATGTATTTTATATTTTTAATAATTGTTTTATTTACTATTAATTTCTGAGAATTCTATATTTGAATATTTTTGACATATTTGATTGTTGTTCGATCGAACAATGGAAGAAGATTGGTCCATCTAGTAGCCTATTTTCATTAAAAGGTATTGAACTGATTAATTTCCTGTTTATGTAAAAGGTGTTTTTGGTTCGACTCTGCGATTTTTGCACTTTTCACTACACGTTGGGCGCCAATTTATAATTAGGCCAGTAAGCGAGGATAAAAAAAAGTGTATTACCTCCGAATTCTTGATACCCGCACCGATTGAAGTGAACTTTTAACAGTGAATAGAGGTAAGAAACAAAAAATGTTTGCTTTCACTCTGGGGGTGAGTACCACCCTTTCTCAGGAGTGAAAAATAAATCACCCATTTTATGAATTCTAAGTAAAAAAAGTTCTATAACATTTTTTCAGAAAATTAATATTTTCCGAGATATTTAGGATTGAACCTTGCGCTTTATCGCAAAACACATATAAAGTAAAAATGAAGTTTTTGGAATAACCAATCGACTCATGCATGCTGATTACCGTAGGTGCAATAATAGCCGAGTTATCACTCTGAAAATGTGATTTTTTATTTTTCGAAAACTAAATTGCAACCATTTACCGTAAAATAATGGCGAAAGAACACATTTTTCGAAGAAAATGAATACGACCGTTTTTAAAGTTCTTGAAAAGACCTTTAAAATGCTATTTTAAAAGGTCTTTTTAAGTTCGTAGCTCAAAAACTCGGGGAGTTATGATAAAATAAAATGGTCACCTCATTTTTCGAAAAAAAAATCACAACAAAATCTATGACTAAAATCATAAAAATAAAAACTATCAATTTGCATGAAGTTACACTAGCTACAAATTAACCTCTATAGTTGAACAGTCTTTAACTCATTATTTCTACGAGATTTTTGGTTTTAAGTGCTCAAAGAAGGTGGTCCTTACACGCAAGCCAAACTAAAAAAACGTAATATCTACGAAATAAAGAGATCTACAGCAAATTGAAATATAGCAAAAATATTGCAAAAAAAAGACTTTCAATTTTACTCTGTTGCATTTTTACTTATCTACTACTTACTTACTGGCCTAAAGGGATTTCTAATAAGTATTTTAGAGGTCGATCAATATAATTAAGTAGCTAATAAAAACTTGTAGAATCGTTTTAATAAACTAAACCTTTTATTGCCAATCTTTGACGTGTTACAAAAGTTATTTCACTTCATTTATCTTGTCGAGTGAGAACCTTATTTCACTTCATTATCTGTCTATCCCTCTTCAAAATAATGGACTCGTACAAAAAGACGCGTCACAATAGTAGCTAATAAAAACTTGTAGAATCGTTTTAATAAACTAAACCTTTTATTGCCAATCTTTGACGTGTTACAAAACTTATTTCACTTCATTTATCTTGTCGAGTGAGAAACTTATTTCACTTCATTATCTGTCTATCCCTCTTCAAAATAATCTCGTACAAAAAGACGCGTCACAATATTCTTCTGTGTTACAAAATCAATTATTTGATTATATTTCATTTTATTAGGTTGATCTATTCAAACCTCTCTTTAAAGAGAAAGGCATCGACTTCATCGACGACTATAGTGGAAAATATGAAAATGGAATTGCACAATATCAAATGTCTCTAAAAGGAAACGAACGTGTCAGCACGTATTCGGCATTTTTGGAAAACTTTACGTCTAGATCTAATTTAAACATAAGTTTGAACAATTTCGTGACTAAGATTGCCATTAATAAAGCCACCAAAACCGCCTACGGTGTATATTTTGTGAAGGATGGAGTAAATTATTTTGCGAAAGCCAAAAAAGAAGTTATTGTATCAGGTAAATATAACATAATTATAAAATATTATGCAATATTGTAATTATATATTTGACAGATAAAGAAATAAATATATTAGAATGATGAACAATGTTTATGTGTCAACATAATTTTAATATCTATGATAATCACTTTATATTATATATGTTGCAGGCGTATAGAATAATCCGGATTTTTGCAAAAAGACTAGGCATATTATAAAATACCGGTTTTTCAAACAAAAGAAGGAATTTTTACAAAAAGCCTATCTATTTTCAGTCACTTTGCAAAAAGCCTAATCAGAATTAGGCATATTAAACAATGACGATATTTTCTGTACACTTCTACAAAAAGAGTGCCCGTTTTCAGTCGTTTTACAAAATGCCAAATTGTGACCAGGCAGATTAAAGAATGATCAAAGTTTAGTCAGCTATGAGCATAAGCATATTTAATAATTTACGCTTTAATAAAAATACCCCATATTTTTCCCAAACTTTACTCTGTTTTGAGAAAAACTTGAAACCTATTTCATAAATTATAATTATAAGTAACATAATTTTAAATACCATATATATTAAAACCTTAATATTAATATTATCTCATTTAATTATTATACACTGTAATTTGATTCTGTGTACAGAGCTGCAACTTTGCTTTCTTTTTTTAGAACTTTTATTCTTTTAGAATAAAATGAATTTAGACCTTTATAATAATCGTCTTTAACCATACTCTATTTAACAGAATTATCACTTTTTGTGCCATCATTTCCTAATTTTGAAAGAGAAGTTCAAGAAATGTCGTTGGATAAATTTAGGTTAGTTTTACCAATCCCGCGTAAAATGTTTTATGCAATCTGACTAGTTTTCATTAGGCATTTTGCAAAGCAACTGAAAACAGATAGGCTCGTTGTCAAATATCCTTCTATTGTTAAAAACGCCGGCGTTTTATAATATGCCTAGTCTTTTTGCAAAATGACAAGTTATTCGATACGCCTGCTACATATATATATATTTTTTCTTGTATTTAGTCATTGCAGTAAGTTTTTGCAAGGCTTTAGAAGAACATATAAGGTATTATATAAAAACTTTTTGTATGATTTTCATATAATTTATAGTTTTGTATTATATCATTTGTTTTATAATCATTTAAATAATTTACTAAATCGGGAATGAAAGCACAAGACGTTTTTTTAATCTACTGTAGTTTAGGTCAATTTATTGTAAAGTACTTTTCATTATTATTTTAACTCTGTCGTGAAATATCAAGTATATAGCTATATCAATCGATTATACGTAGTAACATAAAAAATTAATATAATTAATGGATTTTCATTGCCGAAAGGTACATCTATCAAATGGATATTTTATAAAACAAAGAACAGAGAATATTTATGGCGCAACATAATTTTAGTGTTTATGATACTCACTTTATATTTGTTTTTCCTTTGTTTAGTCATTGAACTAAGTTTTTGTAAGACTTTAGAACATACGGGGTATGATGAATAAACTTTAAAAAACAATCGACAATAATTTCTGTAGGGCAAACTCAAATACGTCATTTACAAAAGACTGGCATAAGAAATACTAAAAATATAATATTTAAATCGGAAAAACGAAAAAAGTCCACAGAATTGCTAATTTATTTAGACGCAAATCTATTCAATAATTTTTTTTAAATAGGCCTGGAGACTTTATTTTTCTCTGAAATATAAAATTTTGAAAAAAAATTATGTCAATTAGTCATATAGGCATACAGATTACATATACTATACGATATATCATTGGAATTTCGGAAACCGCAAGAGATACAGGATCGGTTAAATGGAGGCAAAGTTGCACAATTTGATGCTCAATAAAATTCCGTATTGCATTTTGAAAAATTCCGAATACTTTCGAATATATTCGAAAAAAAAACGGAATTTTCGATTTTGTTTTCTATTGTTTCCTGGCTTTATTTGTTAAGATAACTTAAAATATGAAAAATACATTTTCATGGCCACTTTTTCTGCTCTATAACTCTGTGTGATTAAATATTGACTCTGACTTTTCGGCTTCTGGCGACCATCATCAACTTAATTTTTTTAAATACGAACTTGATTTTTTTTTCATTTTAATTAAATCCTTTCATCACTCTTAGAACACTATATATAGTCACTTTGATATTTGCCGACGTTTCGTATAGAAAATACCAGAAAAATCACCAAAATATTTTATGCTAAAAAAATACATAAAAAACAAAAATGCAATACGGCATTTTATTGAGCATCCAATTGCGCAACTTTGCCTCCATTTAACCGATCCTGTATCTCTTACGGTTTCCGAAATCCCAATGATGAGCGGCGAATTCGAGCCACCCTGTGCATTACAATTAGACATATTGGACCAAAAGAAATTTTCAATAGTCATTTTAAAGACTACTGTAATCAGCGTTTTTTTTTGATCTGATGATATTTCCTGGTTATAAACGTTGTAAAAGTTAGCGGTTTCTATAAGTCTTATTTGTGAATGTTTGAAAAAAATAGAAATTAAATAATACTATTACCTGTCTTGTTTAAGAAAGACTGTTTTAAAAGTGTGAACATTATTATAGATTTTATAATTATTAATACGTTATTATAGTTTGTAGAATTATTATTCATTACACCTAAATTTCTTCATTAAGTTTGTATTTATTATTATTTATTATATTTAATGTTTCTCGCTTGTTATAGCCGGAGGAGTTAATTCTGCTCAGCTGCTTATGCTATCTGGAATAGGACCAAAGAAACATCTAAAAGATCTGAATATACCTCTAGTCAAAAATCTTCCTGTTGGTCAAAATTTACAAGACCATGTAATGTTTATTGGATTAATATTTAGGTAAGATTTTAAAAGAGTTCCTCGTTTTACGCGGGGTTACCGGTTATGTTCTTTGAAAACACCCCGTATATTCATATAAACTTTTTTCACAGGGTGTAGTTTATGTAATATACAAATATTTTTATGTAAACTCACCGGCAAAAAAAACCGGCCACTAAAAACTAGATCCAATTTCAAAGTCGAATTACTCGCGAACCACTCATTCGATTTTGATGATTTTTTTTTAAATTATAAATTAATTTCTTTTTGACGGATGCTACGTCAGAAATTTTTATTCCGAATTTATTTTGAGCATATACAGGGCACTACAATAAGACGAAGTTTTTTGCCCGAACTTTGTAACACCCTGTAGGGTGCAGCAACGGTAGTAGCTATTGCTAAATTAAATCACATTGTAGCCTCATCTTTTGTGAGCATTTTGTTTTTTTAATCACCACATTATCTCTTTTTGTATAGGAGAAATGCTGTTTTAAAATGAACGGTCTCGGAAAAATGCTTCGCAGGCAGAAAGTTTTCGGTGTAAATAATCAAGGCGACATGGTGAAAACGGATTTATAAGTATTTGCAACATTACAAAAACGGTTGTCAAATTAAAAAATGCCATTATCTGTAACGGATGTTGCACGTATTGCGGCTTTAATTGAGGATGGCCGAAGTAAATGTTATGTCTCTGATACCCTGGGTATATTTAACAGTCCAGGATGCCTGGAATCGGCATATGGAAACGGGAATTTCACCAGGCAAGTGGACACAGATATTAGTCCCTTAAAATTTCTTTACCTTTTTTTTATTTTCATGTTTTAGTTAGTTTTCAGGTTAAACTTACCTACGTTCTGATGTTTGACTTCTTTTTAAAGTTTTTTTCGATGCGTTTGTTTTAAAACAAACGGACTAGTTTTTAGTGACCGGTTTTTTTTTGCCGGTGAGTGTATATTGTAATATACCACTTTCGACTAAAACACATCTATAGTTCATATGAAATAAACTTTATGTCATGTGATTAAGCCTGTCCGGCACAGCGTTTCCACTATTACATATTTTCTTTTAATCAAAACATTTTAAGAAACAAAAATAAATTAATTATAAATATATAAACAGTTATTACTTACATCATCAAAACTCACCTCCAACAGTAATTAAGGGATTATAAAGGGTCATTACTACAGTTTTCCCGTTCAAAATGTTCTAATAAGATTGCGAGGAGTTTTTGCAATGGCTATTAAGCTATCTTGTATACTTCGCACTAAATGAGGTTCTAAAAAGAACAATGATCGACTCCAAGGTCTGCTAGTTAACATTTTAAAGCTTCATTCAAAGTATCATAACACTATTTATTTAAACCAAAAACTCGTAATACAAAACTAAAGTGTCCAAACGAATAAAAGTGCCAGGAAATAATTAAATAAATGTGGCAACTTGACATTTTAAATTCCAGTTAGCCAGCCCGGCGCCGAATATGTCCATGGTTGGCAATAATGAATTTAAAAATGCCGTCTTTCGGCCAGTCAAAGATCAAATATTCTTTATTCTTCAGTCAAACATGAGAGAGCGTCCTCACAGACGCCGGGTTAGGTTAGGATACAACAGTTGTACAGATATGGACGAAAAGCTATTACTTTTCACAACAGAATAACAAACATGTGGTATATAGCGCCCCCATAAGCAGAGGGGTCATACTAATATCGACGTTAATTACGAAATTATTTGAACCAAATAAAGTGAAAAAAAGCATCTCAGAAGTGATCCCCGAAAAGAAGCATTTTAGGACATAATTTTAGGCAAACTTTTTTACTTATTTTTCTCTGCAGACCACCCTGTATATTAGATGCTATTTTTTTAATGAACTATTTATGAGAAAACCCTTCTCTTGATCGGTCTAAACAAACAAAAATAAATATAATTATTTTCTTTTTCTGATATGTTTAGGACGAACAGAATATTCTACAATCAAACTATGGCTGAAATGCTGAAACTTTATGAAGAAAATCAACGCCCTCTCATGACCGGTTATTCAGTGGAACTCGTGTCATTTACCAATTTTGGCAGAAACCAGACCATCAGGCCGGATATAGAGTATCAGATTTCCACACCACCACCAAGCGGCAGTCAGTTCGAATTCTTCTTTGGGTAAAAATATCAAATTAACTTAATATTAGCCAGTTTGATGTCTGGATATTATTTTTAAAAGTGTTAATTAGCAGAGTAACAACTTAAATTATTTCACTGACAATTTTACAAATGAATAAAAAATTACTTAGAATAGAGTAGAACATTGGACATTGACTAGAGTGGAAACTCGCCAGTAAGGTATACTACCATATGATCGAAAAAAAAAAACGGCGTCAAAGACGGTTGGGGAATGACAATCGATGATAATTTTGGCGAGGTTAAGCCCGAGATGTTATTTAATTGGTCTGTACTCAGTTGGCCTTAAGAAGGTTGTAATTAATTTTTATATTGAGTAAAATGATTTTTAAATAGTGTAGTTTAAAATTCGAGACAAATATTTTTTTTGAGAAAATATTTGTGTGTTTGGAAACGTTTTATTCTGTTTTAATCTTCCTATACATGCTGTTAATTTCAGATAAGTTTTATGTCAATTTTTATTAAATAGTCGCTGTAAAGTCGAAATCTCAACTTCAAGTTCCTCGATTTTTAAATAGGTGTATTTGATACTTAAATATTTCATGCCGGACAAGAGCATAAACCCCATATCTCAATATTTCGTTTATAACTCCTGCGCTGCACGTAAAATATTGAGATATGGGCTCTTGTGCGGCATAAAATATTTAAAAAATATCTATACCTTTGTAGCGGATTCACCTCTTCAAAAAGTCCTATGGGTATATCGCCAATTACACTGTAAGAACATCTACCAAATAAACTAATTATTTTTGTAAACACTGTTGCGTTAATTAATTCAACAAATGTTCTCAACGAACTTGTTAGCAATGATTTACTAATAAACAAATTTGCCTAACAGACAATAAAATTTCTCTTCCCGTCGTCGGAAGCAAAAAAAAGAACAAATAAAAAAAACATTTAAAATATCTAAATACAACTATTCAAGTAGACTTTAGTTTTTTTCAACAGATTCAACAGAATCTATAAAGCTAGGCGTAAATTGAGTCGCGTGTATCGCGTATGACGTGACTTGACATGACATGGCGCGACCGGCATGACGCGACGCGGCACTCGCGCTGCTTGGTGGTCCGCCAAATTGGGACGCAGTTTTTCAGTGACTTACCTCTGCTATCGTATAAAAACGGCTGCATAAAAAATGTCTGATTCGCCATCGAAACAATTATTGTTACTAAACTTTAGTTCTGAATCAGAATCAGATGATGCCGAAGTGTAAATTTTACTGTATTCAATAATCAAAATCAAAGCACGCGAACGCGAGGCACGCGTCAGTTCACGCGGGTCGCGTCGTGCTGCCAATTTGCGCTGTCCCATTTATTTCTGTTTACAAAAACTCGCGTCGTTCTAGGTCATGTCTCACGCGATAGACGTGACTCAATTTGCGCTTAGCCTACAAACAGTTGACGTCCTGTTAACACATAGCAACGTGTCACCCCATGTTCCATTCATTTATGTATGACAATGCTTTATCCAAAGAGTCTACGTCGTTCATTTATGTATGACAGACCCCGAATGGTTTAAGTGACACTACCATATAACTGGTACACTGCACTGATCTGAAAGCGTGGCCCTAGGAGAATATCAAGTTATACTTGGTTCACCAAAAAAAAATTCAAAAAGGCTCAAAATTAAAAAAGTATACAAAAACATAAATCACAAACGTATTAATATGTTTGCATTAAGTGAATTATGGGAACACTCTTAGGACCCCTTGGCGTAATGTTTATTTTTACATTTGGCACTCAATGTGTTAAAATGGCATTTATATCAAGTTAAACTTCAAAATTAATAATTACTACTTGGTAACAAGTATTTAATGAGGCCAAACCTTTGAATAAGAAGACTAAGGAAGGAGCATAATGCTATCCATGTATTCATGCATGGTGGGCGGAAAAGGCACCATAAAAGCTCTCTAGGGTGGGGATCCTTGACAGTTCTGTTTGACGATTCATTTGACACATCTGAATTTGATTTGAAATTTTGTGGATTTGTCAGTCTTTATGGAGCTTATTTTATGTTATTTATTATTTATTCTACTACTGATAGTTGTATAAAGGTAGTAAATCTAGATGGAAATTGTGACAGAACTTAAATTAACAGTGACACTATCGCGATTTATCGAAAAAGACTCTAAAATAGTTGGTTGTGTAACGTGTGGTAGATCTCGGCAAAAATTGAGTGAAATAATGGAACAACTTTTCGCTAGTAAGTGACTCTATAATATACATACGTGTAGTAAACCGATCATTTATGAAATTCACTTAAATTAACTAAATTATATATTTTTCTTGCATTTTAGCTTTGATTTTAGCTTTTATTTATTACTTGTCAAAGATTAGATGTCAAAGAATTTAGATACGTTAATTTGACTTACCTGCTTCAGTAGCGTATCGGATGTTTGTGTTAATAAATACCGAGATAAATACTTATTATAACTTATCTATTTTTATTAGAATTATATATTTTTATAACAATTTTAATAACTACCAACATTTATTCACAACGTAAAATAAAACAACAAATTATTGAGTCTACCCCACGTCTACCCTACATCACAGTTTTACATTTTTTAAATAAAATTAGAACGACACTGATAAACCGGAATTTAAGTCGGCCATATTTGAGGCCCATCGCGGTGTACCCTTTTGGTGTACCTAAAATTTTTGATATGCTCCTTCCTTAGTCTTCTTATTCAAAGGGTCAAACCAAAAAACCTCAAACTTTTTGTACATGATTATCTTTTACTTGTTTTTAATTTTTACTTATGTTATGTACAGGGTGTCCCACTAAGAATAGCTCTCGGCTGTATCTCGGAAAGTATTAGCCGTAGGGGCTGCGGAAAAAAATATTTGTAACTAAAGAGGCTATGAGAAATTGCTGGAGATGATTTTCAAGTTTGTAGAACGACCGCTAGGGGGCGCAACTGCAACAAAAAATAAGAAAATGGAGTTTTTACACCATTTTGTCTAGATAAGGTGTACTATAAGTAATAGCTTCATAATCTTCAGTAAATTTTGAATATTATTTGTTAGAGTCATTTTCCCATATCTACCAAAATAAAGTGGTGGGGGAAGGTTAGATCTATTTTTATTTAAATATTAATAACTCTCGACTGGATAATCGGAATCCAACAAGCGAGGGCTCGTTTAAAAGAGCGTTTCTTACTCTATATTGTACCATATAAACAATAATAATAATAATCTTTTGAACGTAGGCGCTAGGGGGCGTTGTCTTACAATTTAACAAACATTGCACGTTTCTTCAAAAAAATTAAATGCAATAGTATATGTAATTTTAACTGATAGTAAAGAGTAGTAAAAGTTTAAAAAGTCAGCGAAAACCGCATATTGATATCTTCTTTCAAACCAAAGATATTAACAAAATTATAATAAATACCAAAAAATAAGCCCTTAATTACCTTATTTTTACAACACGGTATCAGTAGCCTTCTTGATTATGCCCAACAACTACAACTATTTCAAATAATAAAGGCATTTTGAAAAAGCAATTAAAAGATAAAAAACGCTGATAAGAAGACTATCAAAATGTTGATCTAATAACAATTTGACGTTTATACTATTACGTCAAAAGCAACTTTTTTCAAAAGCCTACCATGACTTCACTGAATTATCGTTTCTTGTTCACTGTTATTAATATCTTAATTATTAGATATTAATACCTCTTGTATTATGGTATTCTGGTATATCGTCGATTTTAAAATAAACTAACTATTTCTATCTTATTTTTTTATTAGAATGGGAATAATCAGGGCTACTGATACCGTATTGTAAAAATAAGGTAATTAAGGGCTTATTTTTTGGTATTTATTATAATTTTGCTAATATCTTCGGTTTGAAAGGAGATATCAAGTTGCGGTTTTCGCTGATTTTTTAAGCTTTTACTACTCTTTACTATCAGCTAAAATTACATATATTCTCGTATTTAATTTTTTTGAAAAAACGCGCTATGTTTGTTAGATTGTAAGAAAGCGACCCCTTGCGTCTAAGTTCAAAACCTTATTATTATTATTTTTATGGTACAATATAGAGCAAGAAGCTTGTTGGATTCTGATCATCCAGTCCGGAGTTATTAACATTTATATAAAGATAGATCTAACCTTCTCTCACCACTTTATTTTAGCAGATAGGGGAAAATGTTTTTAAAAAAGAAAATCTAAAATTAACTGAAGATTATGAAGCTATTATTTATAGTACTCATTATCTAGGAAAAATTCTGTAAAAATTCTTTTTTCTTATTTTCCACAGTAGTTGCGCCCCCTAGCGGCTGTTTTACAAACTTGAAAATAATTTCCAGTTTCTCATAGCCCCATTAGTTATAAATATTTTTTTCCGTAAGCCCTACGGCCAATACTTTCCGTGATACAGCCGAGAGCTATTCTTAGTGGGACACCCAGTACATTAAAATGAAAGAAGCTTGCCAAATTATCATCGATTCTCCAGGCGTCTTTGACGCCGTTTTTTTCGATCATACGGTTAATACCTCAGATTAAAACTTTATACGCTCGAAATTCGATTAAGTATTATTTAGTTCTTAATTCGTAATTCAATAAAGATTGCTTGCCAAAATATTTTTCTGATTATGCGTCTCAATAGAACAGATGGTTTCACGTTTTGATTAGAACAGGTGCACTGAGACACCTGATCAGAAAAATATTTTGGCAAGCAACCTTTATTGAATTTAGCACTGTACGATGTTTCAGTATAAATGATTCTTTCGTGGAGGCTATTAATATCAACACAAGCAGTGACATCAATTTATTCATTTATCTGATGCACCCCAAATCTCGAGGTTCCATAACTCTGAAATCGAATTCTCCATTGGATAAACCTCTGATCGATCCCAACTACTTCGCCGAAGATGAGGATATAGAAACCTTGTATCGTGGAGTCGAACTCATTTTGAGCATGAACAACAGTCAGATTTTAAAGGATTATGGAGCTTATATCGTCGATGTCGAATATCCATATTGCGAATCGTATGAAAAGTTCAGTAAGGATTGGTGGCTATGTGCAATTAAATATTTTTCTTATTCAGTAAGTATATTAAGTTTTCCAGAGTAATTTTTAAATATATGCGAGTATAGTTACTAGTTGTTCTAAAAGTACGAAATGATTAATATTTCAAAAAGTGTGGAAGATTTTGAATTTTGAAGAATTTGACATGGTCATTTAATATCATTTAACAAGGAAAATCTACATATATAAAATGCTAATGTTTATCTGTGTCCTCGCTACTGAAGTAACGACTTGCTCTAGAAAGTTGCTTTTTTTACTAAAAGATAACTAATTGGCTCTTCTAAAAACTGTCGTCGCCGGATTTTTTGTTTTTTATTTAATTAAAAAAATAAAATAAAAAGTATTTTTTTCCTGATGTCGTAGCGGATGCGCCAGGCTTCAACTAGTAGGCAATATTTGTATAAGAACTATGTATGTCTAATAATAACCCAATTAACATTTAAAAAAAAACTGGCTAAATTAACGCTAGCGGTATACAGGGTGTTTTAAAAAAACATGTGCCATCTCTCGTGGGGAGATTCCTCACGTAAAAATAAGATTTATTTTTCATATCAATATAGGTCCGATTCTGCTTTGTTTCGAAGCTACAGGGTATTACTAGTCTTAATATGTTTTCGATTTATTATAATTTTCTTCCAAGTGCCTATTTTTAGCGTTTTGAATGAAATTTTGAAAAGTTACTATAAATGCGACATAAAAGCTAAAAAAGTGTTTATTAAAAGTGTTATATATTCACCAGGGACGTGCATATGGGTTATCACTGGAATATTTTTCTAAAAAAAGCATGTACACCACTGACTTTTTTTTCTCTTGTCAGTAAAATAGTGTAAGCAGTTTAATGCCGATTAAAGTTGTCTTTTTTTATTTTGTCGATTTCGGCCTCCTTGATGAGATAAACGCAATTTTATTAATTTGCTTTGATCCAGGTCTAATAGCAACCTTTAAAAAAAATTAATATCTTTAACTTGCGAAAGTTTTAAATAAGTACTGATTGATTTCTTATCAAAAAATATGAAAAAAAGTTCCTATGAACATGGGTATGGAAATGCAAAGTTTTACGGTTACAGTATGTTATAAAATTTTTAAAATTAGGTTTTTTGTAATTCTCTTAAATACCATTATTTTTTATTTGAAATTGCTGTAGGTTAGACTAATTAGTAATAATAACTGATAGTAATAATATTTAGTAATAAATTAGGTAAAATATATAATTTATTAATTTTCTTTTTATTTTAATTATATTAATTGTGATTAATAACATTGCTTTTATCTCATCAAGAAGGCCGGATTCGACAAAATATCAAGAGATAACTTTTAATTGGCATCAATGGGCCTACACAATTTTTATGTATATTTTTTTATAACATGTTTTTTTTTTTGAAAAATATTCATTAGTGATAACCCATATGCACATCCCTGATGAATTAATCGATACGGTTTTAGCATTAAAATATGTAGCACTTATAGTAACTTTTAACTTCAAAATTTTATTCGAATCACTAAGAGTACTTGGAAGAAAATTATATTAAATGGAAAGATTATTAAGACTAACACCCTGTAGTTAGAAACAAAGCAGATTAGGACCTATGTTCATATGAAAAATAAATCTTATTTTTACGTCAGAAATCTTCCCACGAGAGATGGCACATGTTTTTTGAAACACCATGTATATTTATGAATACCGCCGATCAAGGTAAATTTTTCATGTACGGCCGTGGTTGCTAAATATACAGAGTGGTCCGAACTGTTTTCCAGAAACAGGTTCCAGGAAATAGTTTCGGAGATGCAGGGTATAGAAGTTTTATTTTTATTTCGATTTTTTCCAAATAATTTCTGAAGTAACGTCAATATTTGGATGAAAATTGGCGTATAGAAGTTTTTTGACATGAGAAATTTGAATTTGATGTCAATATGACTCCTACTTGTAGAGGGCGCCACCTACATATTTTTAACTGGTTTGAAGAGTAATAACTTCGTCCGTACCTGTAGAAGAAGAAGAAGAAGAATTTTATATAAGCCGCATCAGATGCTGGGTCATTTAGCGGCATTGATCAAATTAAAGTTAAATTAAACTATATCAATGAACCCAAACCCGATGCCCTAATAAACTGGAACAAAGAATGTAGGTTATTAGCATCAAGAACGGAAGCCAGATCGCCATTCACACCAAATGATTGTCTTAAGTTATTGAAGGAGGGACATTCTATTAGGAGGTGGTACACTGTTAATTGGTTGCCACAGTGAGGGCAGTTAGGCGGGGGTCGCCTTTTAAAAGGAAAGAATGGGAGAAATAGCAGTGACCCAACCTGAGCCGATTCCAAATGATTTCCTCACTTCTGGACAGTGACCGAGCTACAGAAACTTGAAAGAATTGAGGTTTACATTCATATAGCTTATTTGAGTCTCCTGTCACTTCCCACTCTGCCTGGATACCAATTTTTATTGTGGACATATGTAGAAATTTAAGTTCAGAGATAGAAAATGCAAGTGGTATAAAATCTCCATCATTTGCTGCAGTCTTAGCAATCTTATCAGCATCTTCATTACCTCTTATACCCACATGGCTAGGAATCCATACTAGATCCACAGTTGATATGACGTGTTTATTTTTGGTCAATAATGTCATGTATTGACTGTTTCCATTTTAAATATCTTGAGAACGGTTGCTCGTAGCGATTTTTACCAAGAAACATTTTTTACGTAAAAAATCACGAAAATGTAATTTTTTTCATTCAGTAGTTTTATACATGTACGGACGAAAAGTTATTACGAAACAGTTAAAACACATGGAAGTGGCAGGCATGATACGAACTTTTTTACTTATTTTTATCTACAGAATATACTGCCGAAGTTTCCGGAATATAGTTCGGACCACCCTGTATACTAAAAAATCGTTGCTCCCATATTTTGTAAAGAGATACAATCTCAATAATAACCTCATTTTAATATTTCTCCTAGACTTTTCATGCAGTCTCAGCCAATAGAATGGGCCCGGATCCGAAAACATCTGTTGTTAATGCCCGATTGCAGGTTTATGGAATGAAAAATTTAAGAGTAGTGGACAGCAGCGTGTTGCCGGAACTGATTTCGGGTCATATCACTGCACCTGTTCTAATGCTGGCAGAAAAAGCTTCGGACATCATAAAAGAAAAATACAATAGACACTAAATGTATAAAGTAATATACATTAATCAATTAATAAAATATACATTATCAACTATTTAAAATCTTAATGAGTTTGATTAATTTATTAAACAAATATTATACTAAGATAAAATAAGTATTAGAAAAATAACATGTCTAGCAAAAGAGGTCTTTCTGTAATCTATACTAATATATAAAATCCTTAAGTGAATACTGATTAATCACGATCCTGCTCAAACCACTCAACGTAAGAAGCTCAATTTTGGCATACAGGTTAATTCTAGGGTGTAGAGGTTCGATAAGAAGGGATTTTTCGAAATTCCAGTTCCAAGAAGGTGAAACCACCCCTCAAATATTACAATATTTTTTATTTAAAAAACGGTCAAGTTTCCGAAAAAACACTTAAACACGTATATTTTATTTTGTTTTTTTACATATTTTAAGATTTTTTAAAAATGTATACAGGGTGTTTCGAAAAATCTGGTCATTGATTAATCACGATCCTGCTTAAAGCGCTTGACGTAAAAAGCTGATTTTTGGAAAACAGATTGACTTTAGGGTGTAGAGGTTCGATAGGAAGGATTTTTCGAAATTCTGGAATTCTAAGGGGTGAAACTATCCCTCAAATATTAAAATATTTTTTATTTAAAAGTTTGGTGAGTTTTTCGGAAATACTCTTAAACACGTATATTTTATTTTGTTGTTTTACAAATTTTAAGATTTTTATAAATTTATACAGGGTGTTTCATAAAATATGACCATTGAGTAATCACGATTCTGCTTAAACTGCTTGACGTTTAAAGCTGATTTTTGGCAAATGGATTGACTGTGGGGTGTAGAGGTTCGGTAAGGAGGGGTTTCTCGAATCTAAAATTCCAAGAGGGTGAAAACGCCCCTCAAATATTACAATATTTGTTATTTAAAAAACGGTTAGTCTTTCGGGAAAACGCTTGGACAAGCATAATTATTTGTTTTTTTTACATATTTTGTAAAAAAAACCAAATTTGGTTGGGTAATTTCTTAACTACGATTCAGCTTAAACTGCTTGACGTAAAAAGCTTATTTTTGGCAAACGAATTTTTCGAAAGCCAAATTCTAACGAGATAAAACTACCTCTCAAATATTACCAAATTATATAATAATATAACCATATTGTTTTTCTCATGCTGACATAAATGTCAGAAAATTTGATCCAGTTTGTATGTTAAAGGAAATTCTTGCTTTGCTTTATCATCACCATTACAAATGATTAATTCGACGCGAACGAAGTCGCTGGTACACGCTAGTCTATACTAATATATAAAATCCTTAAGTGACTGACATACTGATTAATCACGATCCTGCTCAAACCACTCAACGTAAGAAGCTCAATTTTGGCATACAGGTTGATTCTAGGGTGTAGGTTCGATAAGAAGGGATTTTTCGAAATTCCAGTTCCAAGAGCGTGAAACCACCCCTCAAATATTACAATATTTTTTATTTAAAAAACGTATATTTTATTTTGTTTTTTTACATATTTTAAGATTTTTTAAAAATGCATACAGGGTGTTTCAAAAAATCTGGTCATTGATTAATCAAGACCCTGCTTAAAGCGCTTGACGTAAAAAGCTTATTTTTGGAAAACAGATTGACTTTAGGGTGTAGAGGTTCGATAAGAAGGGATTTTTCGAAACTCGAATTCTAAGGGGGTGAAACTATCCCTCAAATATTAAAATATTTTTTATTTAAAAACCGGTGAGTTTTTCGGAAAATCTCTTAAACACGTATATTTTATTTTGTTGTTTTACATATTTTAAGATTTTTTATAAATTTATACAGGTTGTTTCATAAAATATGACCATTGAATAATCACGATCCTGCTTAAACTGCTTGACGTTTAAAGCTGATTTTTCGCAAACGGATTGACTGTGGGGTGTAGAGGTTCGATAAGGAGGGGTTTTTCGAATCTCAAATTCCAAGAGGGTGAAAACGACCCTCAAATATTACACTATTTGCTATTTAAAAAACGGTTAGTCTTTGGGAAAAACGCTTGGACAAGCATAATTTATTTGGTTTTTTTACATATTTTGAAATTTTTTAAAAAATCATACAGGGTGTACCAAAAATTTGTGTAATTTCTTAACCACGATTCTACTTAAACTGCTTGAACAACAAAAAATATATAAATAAAAAATTGATATACATATTAAAAACAAACATATTTTGAAAATGTTTCTCGTATGTCTTCAAGATATTTGTTCTGAAGCATGCATCTTTGCTTTCTGTAACAGTTCTGCATCGTTGAAACGTATATACATACAGGGTGAGTCTTAAATAAGTGCAAATATTTTCTGGTGTTGTATATTTCGACCCCAGGAACACGTCTATGAGGCTTTTTTCACAAAAAAAGATATTGAAAATCGTGCATTTCCTTTTAAATTTCCCTGTATATTTTTGGAAAACTTTAGAACTGCCTGTTCAGCGCAAATTTTCCAACGGTATAATTTCTTAATCTCTGATATTACCATAGTTATGGCTTTACTCCATGGTTACGGCACTAAAAGGGATGCAAAAGAGAAAAAATCCGGTGGCTCTCAAAATTTTCAAAAAAGATAATTTTTTTTAAATATTCAAACTGAATTATTCGGTTATTTTGGACTTATTTGAAAAATGGTAAAGAGAAAATGTGTTTCTGTTATCGAGATCTACCAGCCCTGAAAATATTTGCACTTATTTAAGACCCACCCTGTATATACGAGTATATCTATAGATTTCGTTAAAATTTTAAAAAAAGTTACTTTCCACTTCATATAAACCGGAAAGTCTCCTGTTAATTTGACTTACTATGATATTATTTTTTTTATAAAATACATTCGTTCAAAAAAATCTCATTTCGAGAATATTTTGATTATTTTTTTCATCAAAATATTGTTTTGATCCTTTTATTCTATTACTAGATACTCAATTGTGCTGTAATGTTTCATTCGGTTGCCAAATTATCAGTTTCATTTTTCAATTGATCACACTGATTTCAAAGGTTCGAAACGCTTTCAGATACAAAGACATACAGTCGAACGAACAGAAACTAGGGATAATTTTTGCTCAATGCACACCAATGTTAAAAATAGTTTGATTTGGGTGACCCAGGCTTCCGAAAAAGTTCTACAGTATGTCCCCGGTCTTTACAAGGGGAAAAACTTTTTTAATATTGACATTTTGGGAAAATTGCATTCTGCATAAAATTTTTTGTTTGTTCTAAAATGGTTAAACCCGCTTATACTCTTCCAAATTTCCATACCGTTTGGGAGTTAAAAAAAACATGAAAATTTGGTTGAATTTTTTCCTAAAAGTCCTAAAAATTAGAAGGCGTTTCTATGGTAATATAATTTAGATTTCATTCTTTGATAGATGGTTATTATTAATGTATATTAGTTTTTTGGTTTGTGATTTTCATTTAATTTTTTTTGCTCAAAATATGGTAACCCACATTTAAAAATATTTTTGTCAACCTACAGGGTGATTCAAATATATTTTCTAATTAAAGTTGTATTTTTACATAGAAATAGTGTATATTTTTTATTAAATTTATTATTAATATTAAATTTTCATTCGAAAAATACCATAATGTAATACTATACCGAGTGGTTTTTGGAATATATCCGTTTTTCAACTAAAAATACTGCTTATTTAAAGCCCTCTCAAAATTTAAAATTTGAAAATTTAAAAAAAATAACCAGATGTACTTATAATAGTGTTTTCTTCAAAATTTAGCCTAACAATATTTGCATTGCATATCTTGTTTGATATACATATACAGAGTACCCAAGTGAAAACTATATGTTGTATTTTTTCCACTATTTTAAATGAAACACCGTGTGTGTTGTATCATAATCAGAGTTTTCTTTAATCTATTTGTTTCATTAAGACATACGTAAACTCGATATTTATTGAATAACTTTCTGATCTTGAAAAATAAAAGCGTTAAAATTGATATATCATCGTCGTTTTATTATACCATACTAACTGACGTATTTTATATTATATCATTTGCAAAATATTTGTAATAAAAAACCAGTTTACTTGTCAAATATTTTAATAAGAATTTAGTATTTGAAATTCTGAAATACAAGAACTCTACACAGATATGCATCGTTCATTTCATCTCCGAAATTTTATCGTTTATTTATGTAAAAACATTTGTTCTAAAAATAATTTATCTTATTATTTCTAATATAATAAATGTTCAAATATTTCACCATTTTCTGTAAACATACATTAAGCCTTCGCAAAAATGACAATCAAACTCTAGTTAAAATTTCGATATTAATTGATAATTGATTGATGTAGTAGGCGACTGCCCGACGCGCGACATTCTATAATTTTTTTCTTTAACATAGTCCCATACAAAAAATCCATCGGTGTTAGGTTAGGACATACTAAGAACATTACCAGCAAAGCCACAAAGGTTCTCATGATATGCAGAAGAGAGGCGGGAAATAGGTTTGATATTAAATATAATAATATTTTGTATACCATGATAGAGCAACGTACAGCAAGGCAAAACCTGTGTAAAGTACAGAGACTGGCATGTATCTGCATCACAGGTGCCATGAGAACATGTCCAACAGCAGCAATGGAGGTCATTCTAGACCTAACACCACTGCAAATTGTCGCTGGGAGAATATTCAGGTCAGGGGCTTGAAACATCCTCAAAAAGAATATTCCACTTCTCCAACTCCCAGTGGATGACATACAAATAATTTACAACTTTGAAAAACACTTCACTGTAGTATTGAGCAATAAAAAGGATTGGAAGGAAGAAACGCTTGCTCAGCATGTAAAAGACCATACCATAACGTGGTAAACTGATGCTACCAAAACCAAAGCAGGGACAGGGATAGGAGTATTTAGGCCGAAAACTCTGAAATAAAAACTCCGAACCAATAGGCACATACCCTAGCATCCTTCAGGCAGAAATTTACGCCATCGGAATGCGTACAATTTATCTTAGATAGGAACTATCGAAAAGTCCGATAGTCAAGCAACTCTAAACGCGATGAACTCAGTAACCATCAATTCGAAGTTTATTTAGTTTAATTAGGCAAAGAAAATAAAGTCCTCCTGTTCTGGATGTTCACCTGCTCACCAAGGGATAGAACTAGTCTCAGATACTGTCTTTTGTTAAAGCCCTGAGACTGTATGACGAGTTATAACTCGTTATAACTCAAGAAAGGGGAACACACAATAGATCTGTAAGGTCACGGTGATTAACTCCCCTCCTAAACATTCTATATTCTAGGTTAGGACATCCTGCTGGCTATGCAATAGTTCCCTCCCTTCCAATCCAACGTCTTGGGAAACAGAGGTTCAAAAAGTCTTTAACGGTGTGATACTTGTGCACAGAAGCACCATCATGCTATAACCACGGCATATAAATCACACGGCAGGCTAACTCTGCCCAGATCCCATTGTTTAAAATTTCTATAAAATTTGACCTTGAAAACACCATTATGGGTGCCGAGTCAGGGCCGGATTAAAACGTATCAAAAAATTTCCCAGAAAATAAACTATTGCTAGACAGGGTCGTATTAAAAAAATACTGTAATTGACTGAAACTGAATTTTATTTACACAATACTTTTATCTAAACAAATGAATCGTTAACCGCGCATACTCCTCAAAAAGTAAAAATGAAAAACATTTAACTTTAGAGAATAGACAATTAAAATTAAAAAACATGCCAGGAGTCTAGGAGTTACAAACAAGCATTAAAGAAATACCCAATAAATTATCTATTGAACAATCTAAAGAGGCTACGTACAAATTGTGTCCATCAATGGACATAGCAAATTTTGTTAATATTCAAATTGCACAAATTAACAAATCAGCTAAAGGAAGAAAAGTAACTGATGAATTTAAATATAAATGTTTGGCTATATTTTTAAAAGTCAAGCCGCCAAAAAAAATTTGAGCCGTCAAATTTGACAGAGGTCAAAAAAATTTCAAAGTTGTCCGATTTTGATAAAAATCGATATATAGGATGGCCATGGGCTAAAATGAAAGAAAAAAAATTGAGCTGTCAAATTTAACAGCTGTCAAAAAAATTTCAATGTCCGATTTTGATAAAAATCTATATATAGGATGGCCATGGGTTAAAAGGAAAGAAAAAAAATTGAGCTGTGAAATTTGACAGCTGTTAAAAAAATCTCAAAGTTGTTCGATTTTGATAAAAATCGATATATTGGATGCTCCCTACCCCATAGTCGGTTTTTATTTTATTTGTCTCACAATTGAACTGTCAAATTTGCCCGCTCTCATTAAAGAAATTCCGAAAAGTGTTTATAGCGTCCATTTTCAAAGTAATTATTGCTATCTTGTGAGTTTAATTCAAGTTTTATTTACTCCAACCGGTGATAATTGTGAAAAAGTGGCATTAAAAACTTAAAAAGCTGTGCTGTGGACTGTGAACAGCAAAACCATCGTGGATCGTGGCATAACGTCGGTTTCAATGTTTCATAGGTATTTCATACATGCGTCCTTATATAAAATAAAGTTTTTGTATGCAACACACTGTAGTTTATTTATAAAATTAAACGAAAATAATAATAAATTTGAATAAACAATATTTGGCGATATAATTCCGGAAAAAGCCGAACCGCTCCGAAATTTTCAAAAGTTTTGGGTCGCGACCGTTGCGAGAATAGCGCCAAATAGTGTTTACATTGTCCTTATGGGCACTTTCCAATCTAAACTTGTTTCATTTATCTATGCATTAACGTAAAAAGTAATAATACCTTGATATATACGAACATAAACTTGCTTGTAGAAAAAATAGTGTATGATATGTGTGCTAAAAGTGATTTTATTTTGTTCGAAGGGATGGGACCTAACCAAACCCAATCTTCCCTTCTCACAAAATAAAATACCACTTTTAGCACTTATATCATAAATAACTATTATACCGTATGATCGAATAAAAACGGCGTCAACGATGGCTATGAAATGAAGATCGCTCTCATTTTATATGTAAAATTATATGGGAAATGTCATCGATCGTCATTTCCAAGCCAACTGGACGCCGTTTTTTTTCGATCATACGGTATTATATTTAAACCATGTTCATGCCAACCGAATACTTTCTGCAAAATCTTAACAAAGACACTGACTAGGCGATTAAAATCTTTGGTTATGTTAAAATGCTCCCGTATGTTATAATAATTTTAATGTTTTTTAAAGATGTCACTAATGTTGAATAAAGCAATACAGGCTGCCACTAGTACTAGTAGCATTCAGGTTGACCCAGTGTTTCGAAAAATCTGCCATATCACGACTTCTATTTGTTATTTTTACTGCAATATTTTTTTAATATGCGGGAAATTATAGAACACATTTAAAAGAAAATTTTATGAATATACCGGGTGCGTCTTAAAAGTGGCTAACCCCTACAACTTTTTTATTTTTTCAGAAAAAAAATCGACATTTGGTATGTTAATATATGACATAAATTAGGATTGATTGACGTATTCAATTGTTTTTGGTCACTTTCTCTTTCACCGGAAATGACTACAACTTTTGATTTTTAAATGGCACCCTCGGTATTTTTTTACTTTATTCGATAGAAAATGACATTCTGAATAGAATGACATATTATATGACAACTTTTGACTTTCTCGCTTAATAAAAAATTGTATTTTAAAATTCAATCTAGAGTGCCATGGCTATGTTAAAAACACTAATTCTTAATCAAGGAGCCTTGAAAAAATAGATTTGATCGTCTAATGTGTTTACAGTTTTGTCCTGGCCAGTTAGAAAATGCTCAAATCGTATTTTTAATCATATCTCAATTTTTTCAAATGGAACGAGGGTGGCTCATTAGCATATTTGGAAACAGCATTTTTTTACGAATAATTTGATACCACAGACTTGGTATTTCGAGTCAAATTTTCGTTACAAACCGCAAGGTATAATGTTAAATAAACCATATGCTAAAATGTCAAAATTGACATATCATATGTAATTCTATTCAGAATGTCATTTTCTATCGAATAAAGTAAAAAAAATACCGAGGGTTTGATTTAAAAATCAAAAGTTAGTCATTTCCGGTGAAACAGGAAGTGACTAAAAACAAGTGAATACGTCACTCAATCCTAATTTATGTCATATACTAATATACCAAATCTCGTTTTTTTAACTAAAAAAATAAAAAACTTATAGGGGTGAGTCACTTTTGAGACGCACCCGGTAGACCTTTTTAGTAAGATCTTTATAGATCTTTTTAATAATATAGACCTTTTTCGGAACACTGGATTACCCTGTATATGTATATTTTAACTACATACTTACTTTCACTTTTCTTACCTGAAGATAAATTGAGCATCGGTACTGCTGGGTGACGGTGTTGCTAGAAGATATTCTATGTCGGGTCTGACATTTTGACTTTGTCCGAAATTAGTGAAAGCGATCACTTCCGTATTGAATCCCGATGTCAAAGGTCTCAAATTCTGTTCATAGAGGGCTAGCATTTCCACAAGGGTTTGATTGTTCAACACTTTATTTGTTCTGAAAATTAAAAACTTTAATAAAAGGCGTGTTATGAAATTTTAAATAAATTTGTTAAAATAAAAATAAGTCAAACTAAACTGATAGTTCAGGTGTTTTTCATTGAAAAAAAGCTCTTTAGTTTTACCTAATAAATGCCATTTTTCTATATTCTCATAATATCTTCTAAAATATTCTAGAATGGATATAAACACTTAACAATCCCACCACAGCCCGACTCTACATAACAAGCCGTGAACAAGAAAATCTGGCAACCCTGGTTTTAGATCGATTGATACACGTTTAGCCATATGATTTACGTTCATTGACCTGTTGCTCTGTTATGTTTTTGTAAATAAATCCGCTTTTATGAAAGAAAATATTGTTTAGTTAAAGTCTAAAGTTGTGAAAAGTCTTACTGTGTGAGATTTGTAAGTTACCGGGACAATTTTTTTTCCGTAGGAATTGCGTAAAAACAAATATCCGTGGGTGAAAAATTCGCCGCATTATAAGCGAGGTTAAGTGCTTTCTCCAAAGAATGGCGGCAAATTCGGCGGCGAATGAACATTTTGTGATGCTTTTTAAAACAATTTATTGAAAGTTAGTTGTTGTTGTAATCAAAAATTACCATGCCAAGGCCTTGTTGTGTGTCTTGGTCCAAATCCAATTATAAAACTCGTCTTGATGCAGGTGAACCAGCAGTATCTGTTTTTACCTTTCCACAGGATGAAAATCTTAAAGCCCAATGACTTAGGAATATTCCTAGGGAGGCATGGTCACCCTCAACATATTCTGTGGTTTGTGCTAAGCATTTTGTAGAAAGTGACATTATTAGGGAGCAATATTATCGCTTGCCAGATGGATCAATTCAAAAGGTACCTACTAAAACTAGGCTAAAGTTAAATACAGTGCCTAGTATCTTTCCAAATTTGCCACATTACTTGTCAAAAACAGTCCCTGTTCCCCAAAAAAGTCCTGCTGAAAGAACCAAAGAAATACAAGATCGAAGCATTTCTTTGGTTCTTTCAGCAGGACTTTTTTGGGGAACAGGGACTGTTTTTGACAAGTAATGTGGCAAATTTGAGCAAACCTTAAATTAATTTAAGAATACGCGCCTTGATAGCCGGTAAAACGGCCCGTCGCGCATTCGCGCTCGCTAGAGAAACCGATCTGAGTCTCTTGCTGGTTGCGGCGTTGCCAAATGGTTGTTCACGGCTTGTTAAGTAGAGTCGGGCTGTGATCCCACTTTACCATCTCTAGGGATCGGGTCTCAGAATGAGTGGCATCAAAACGGCAATATTGTTAATTGGAGTTCGACAAGCGATCGCACTCGCCACTTCGTCCAACTATCGAGTTTACCTTATTGTTAATCCTATAAACATCACGTGATCCTGCAAATATTGTCCTACTGGTAAATTTTGAATTATAGGAATATCTAATTCTTCTAGGTGGTTTTTTGGCCCTATTCCAGAAATGATAAGCAACTGAGCAGAATTTATTGCCCCAGCTGCAACAGAAGAAAATTAAGAACATAAGGTTTATGCTGAAATAGACCGATTTTAAGAAAGAATATCAATTTAACAAAAAATCAATAAATATTTCTCATTTCCTGATAATAATGTGTTCATCAATAATGTGTTCTCTTTATTTAGGTGCACGTAATATTATTTATTTCAAGCCGCATAGTAGAAAAGATTTCCATCAGAAATAGGGAAGTATACCGGTTGCGTCTCAAAAGTGGCTCACCGGCTCACCCCTAGAAAGTTATTATTTTTTCACATAAAAAAACGAGATTTGGTTGGTTAGTATATGACTTAAATTAGGATTGATTCACGTATTATTAAAAATATACTGAGGGCGCGATTTTTGATTTTTAAATTCTCAGTATATTTTTACTTTATTAGATAAAAAATGACATTGTATTTTAAATTTCAATCTAGAGTGCCGCTGTTAAAAACACTAATTTTTAATCAAGAGACCTTGGAAAAATAGATTTGATGATCTAATGTTTTTCGTGTTTTGTCCTGGCCGGTTAAGAGATGTCCAAATCGTATTTTTAATTGTATCTCAATTTTTTCAAATGGAACAAGTGTGGCTCATTTACATATGTTGAAATTTTGAGTCAAATTGTCGTTATGAACCGCATGTTACAATTACATGTTACAAATACAAACATATGTTACAAATAAAATGTCAAAAGTTGACACATGGTATATCATTCTGTTCAGAGTGTCATTTTCTAAGTAGAAATATACCGAGGCGAGGGTGCCATTTAAAAATCAAAAGTTGTAGTCATTTTCGGTGAAACAAGAAGTGACCAAAAACAATTGAATACGTCAATCAATCCTAATTTATGTCATATACTAACGTATCAAATCTCATTTTTTTTTTCTGAAAAATAAAAAAATTAGAGGGGTTAGCCATTTTTGAGACGCACCCGGTATATGTTAGCATTCAGTGGCATATTCCCATCCTATCAATGTGCCTCGCACTAGTTTTTCCACGTCCTTGATAAAAGCATAGCCTCTCTGACTCTAGTTTTGCTTTCCCAAATAGTAAGTGTCACTTGCGATCTAAAGTCTCGCAAGATCTGAAACTATCACATAAAATTGAAAATTACCTGACACAATAACTTCCTTTGTAGCTCTTGCATAAAAGTTTACGCCATCTTTAACAAAATACACTCCTTCTGCGGTTTTGGTCGCATTGTCAATAGCTACTTTTGTGACGAAGCTGTTGATGCTGAGATTTAGGTTCCTTCTGCTGGTAAAGCCATGTAAGAAGGCAGAAGCAGTACTGGTACGTTCGTTTCCTTTTGTCGAAAATTGAAAAGGGGAATATCCAACTTCCTCAGCTCCATTGTAGTCCCATAGGTATTTTAGACCACTACTTTCGAATGACGGTGATAGTAATTCATCCTAAATATTAGTAAAGAAACATTTAAAATATAGGATCATGCAAAATTAGAGGTGGGAATTCTAGTTGCTTGGGAGGAACTAATTCCTTAGTTCTAGTTCCTCCAAAGGAATAGTTCCTTGAACTAGGTCTTTAATTCACAATAGTTCGCGGCTAACATTGACGTCCCTGTTGCTTGCTGATGGGTTTCGTTGTCAGTCAGAACTATTCGCAGTATGATCTATATCATTTTTATTGGAGCAAATAATACGAAAATTTTACGAAAAAAATGCATTTTTCCCACTTCAAGCTTTTTGTTTTTGTCTAAAAATTCAGAATATCTACTTCGTTTTATAAGATATTTCTTAATTTTAGGGACCTAAAGTGAAACATTTCCATAAAATATTTAAAGAACAAACTAAAAATCAAAAACAGTATCCATGACAATTTTCTGTGGTAATTACGCCCGCTGTTGCCATACACAATGCCGAATCCATCGTCGTCGCCTTGTATTATATCTCGGATCTGCGGACTGAATAGATTTCCGTGAACTAGTCTTTAATTAGTTCCTCCAGTTCCTCTCAGTCCTTTCGGTCCGGAATATGTAACATACGGCTGGGACTCTCCACTCCCGCCTAGCATCGGGCTACGATCGCGCTGGCCGATCCGCAGAACGGACAAAATTCCAGTCGAAATAAAAGCATATAAATCAAGCTAGGCGCGGTTCGTTGGAACTAGTTCGTTAACGAATTACACTTAACTACCTATATGCAAAATGAATCTAATTGAAATAAAAAATAATGGCATTTTTAAGTTATTTCTCTATGTTTAGCAAACTAATATTTATTTAAACAAAGGATGCATTTGGAATTTCTTGAATTATATTACTATATTTGTATTGCGTTTTTTTAATAATACTCTACATTTTTATAGTCTTTATTATCAAATGAATATTTAGTAGGCAATTGAGATTATGACGATTTATTGAGTATTTTTGAGTTGCATTTCAGCACCAACGTCTAATAGGAAATGTTATCATATTTTTTGGGGAACCAATGAGTACTTAAACATTTTGGCAAGTTAATGACATTACATTTTTTTAAAGGTTGCTGTTTGGATTAAGGCAAATTAACTAAAATTATCTCATCAAGAAGACCGAAATCGACAAAACATTAAGAGGCAACTTTTAATCAGAATTTAACAGTCTACATAATTTTGCTCACAAAAGAAAAAAGTCAGTGACGAACATGTTTTTTTAATATTCCAGTGAAAACCCATATATACGTCCCTGGTAAATTTGTCAACACATTTTTACCATTAAAATATGTAGCACTTATAGTTTATAGTAACTACAAAATGTCATTGGAATCGCTAAAGGCACTTAGGAAGGAAATTATAAAAATCGAAAAAAAAATAAAGTAAAAAATAAAGTATAACCTCCTGTAGTTACGAAACAAAGCAGAATCGGACCTATGTTGATATACAGAATAAATCTTATTTTTGCGTGAAGCATCTTTATACGAGAGATGACACATGTTTTTTGAAACACTTTGTATATGTTAAAAAATTCTGTATATGTCAAATCTTCAACTGAAGGTAGTCAAAGATACTGCATAATACCGATTGAAGATATAAAAAGATGCGCAACCTTATGGGCGATTTTCTATCATTAAACAATTTAATATATTATTATATGATTAAACAAAGAACGGCGTCAGAGTTGGATTGGAAATGAATATCGCTGGTATTTTATATGTAAAATATTATGGTAAATGTCAATAGTTTTTTCATCATTTCCAAGCCAACTAAACGACTGTTTTCGATCATACGAAATATACAGTACCTATAAAAGAATTTTTATTTTTGTTGTTTATTCTATATTTAACACAAATAAATTTTCTATACATAAACGCGGATTTTTCATCCAAAGTTATTTTCGTCAAACGTATTACAGATATTACACATTTTAAAATGGCAACACTGTCGCTTTCAGTTCCACACCGTCTTCGATATGTCTTCGCTAGCCGAACTAGAGAAATGAGTGTTTTATGCGTTAGTCGCAGAACGAGTAGAGGCTCCACCGTAGAACACTTGAGACGTAGAGGAAATCAAATCAGCCTTATCACGGATTTGCCTATTATGGTAGGTGCATAGGCGCGCTGCGCCGCGAACGCGCGGCACGCGCGCACCGATTCGCCTCTCTTATTACGTGTTTTCAAGTTGCGCGCGCCCCAGTAACGGCGAACCATCTCCAGTCGGTTTTTCGATGCTCCGCTTTGTAGAAAAGTATTAATTAAGAAGAAAAGTATTAAGTAGTAGAAAGGTATTAATTAAATCTGCACCTGTAAATTCTTTGATTGGTACTTACCAATCCAGCCGTCCTTGATGAATGATTAACGGTATAATAACCATCAACTCCTCCATAAGTTAAGTCAACATGCTCGAAAGCGGCATTTTCAGTTTTCTTGAAGTAAGGCAGAACATCTGCATATGACCATCCTGGATTTCCGTAAACGCTTTCCTAAAATACAGGCATTTTGCTAAGGCTCTTTTAGACGAATAAAGTTACTATTTTAAAGTCCTACTACATCGACACACTTTCTGTTTAATGTGGCTTAGTTTTATACCGAGTATTTTTAAAGAGTGGCTCACCTTTATAACTTTTTGAAGTGAAACTTCTTTACGCGCGACGGCAGTAAAAATTCAAGGTCGTGACACCACACGGCATTGAGACACGAGCTAGCGAGAAAAAAAATGGTAAGTCAAACAGGAAGTTGAGTTAGCTATGGAGCTGAAACTCGGAATGTAGATTTGGCTCTTCGTTTTCATGATATTTTGACGACGTTTCGTGCACTACGAAACGCCATCAGCAATGAATCAAATCAAAAAATTGTCCGATTTAAATGAAATTTGGTACCTATGTCGATAGAACCAAACCAAGGCCAAATTGACCGTTTACGACACGTGTCACTCTGGCAGTTAGTTTTGACGTAAGAAACATCAAAAGTTGATGTCATCCGATCGCGACCAAATTTGGTGGGTAGGCTATGTGAGCGACGCGCGACGGTCTAAATTGGGATACGACGGCGACGTTTCGTTTACATCTTCATCAGGGTGAGACTAAGGATTTGATATTGAAGAAAAATATGAGTCGATTTCGGCATAATTGGGAACGGGCTACAGGACGACGCCCTCGACGTTTTGAACCGATGATGCCCCTAAATAGACGAAATCATCAGAATTTTTTTTAATTATGGGTCGATTGGAACCAAACTCGGCACGTGGAGGTATCCGAATGGAGTCCTCAGACGGACATTTTAATACAATTTTTGTGAAAGCGAATTACTTTTTCAACATTTCAAACTACACTTTTTCAAATATGTCTTTCAAATCCTTCAATTTAATAGTGGTTAGTAAGAAGTTGCACTTCAAATATGCTATACAGACCGGACCACCGTAGTAGTAACATATGCAGAACTAGACGAATTAGTGTATACCCGTCCGCCGGATAAAAAGCAGGCGAAAAAATGCGATAAAATAAAAATAGGTAGATATGTGATAAGAATGTTTCATAATTGGTATTTATTAGTGTTTTAATAGCCAAAACGAATACATAGATTCTCGCGATAGTTCTCGTGTAAAATTTATTTTAAGTAAAATAATGAACGTTTACGAAGTTCGTGAGAAAATTCAAATTGTAAAATGTTATTTCCAAAATAGGTCTTATCGGGATATACAAACAATTTTTCCACAAACTTTTGTAAAACGGCCAATTCTATCTTTACCTACTATATGAAGAGTTATTAATAATTTTGAAACACATGGGTGCGTGTCCCCACAAATACACGAAAAGCCTGATGTGTTGATTAATGAAAAACAGGAGTTAAAGCAAGTGTTTAACCGTTTAATTAGTGGACATGGAACTATTTTATAGCCCGCTAGATCACCAGATTTTTCTCCCAATGATTTCTTTTTGTGGGGTTATGTAAAACCCAAAGTGTATGGTCATAATAGGGCTACTAATCTGGATGAGCTTCAAGTAAAAATACGAGAGGCTTTCCAAACTATTAGCCCTAATATGTTAGCCAATGTCAGACGGGGATTTTACGACCGCCTAGGCTTCTGTCTAGCACAAGAAGGTGGTCTTTTTCAACACTTGTTATAACTTTTTTTTATTTAGAGTAATATTTTAGTTTATTTGGGGTTTAGAGAATTTATTTATTTTTAGTTTTGGCTTGTAAACACACTGAAATAATAAATATTTAAGTATTTTTATTTTAAATGTTACCTTAAGAGAACGTAAACACTTAAAATGAAAATAATAAATACTTGACACTCCTCGCGTCGTATTCCTAGTCTGTCACGACCGACCCGTCCAAGCACAACTGCAACTGCGTACTGCCTGACTAGCCGACTAGCCGGCAGTGAATCTCGAGTACGAACGCAAATTAGGTAAACGTAAATTCATCCGGCAACTTGCTATGTTACTAGTAGCCTGGTCTTCTCCGTATAATAATAATATAATAATAATAATATAATTTTTATTTTCATTCAGATTGGTAGACGTATTCAATCATTTTCGGTTACTTCCTGTTTCACCGGAAATGACTAAGTAAAACTTTTGATTTTTTGATTCACATGCGTACTTGTATATCTCTGCCAAGTCACATTAATGTGTATTGATTTCAATTTTTAAATTTCTTCACTTACCCATCTATCGAAATCTTCTGGGTGACCTCTTACATATAATGCAGCATTAATGGTAGTTCCACCGCCAATAACTTTGCCTTGGGGCAAAAAACATTCCTGGTTTTGCATAGCTGTATCAGAGAAAAATTGGAAGCCAGTAGTAGCACAATTATAATAGGTAAACAAAGAGTAGTGATGAGCAAGATGATCTAGCACAAAAAACAAAACCAAGAACAAGTTCAAGACAAGCAGTTTTTTGTCACGCTTTTTATTTACATCGCATTTTCCATAAATAATAATTTAAAAAAACCTGATCAAGACCATTTCAACTAATCTTTGCTTTGAAAATACTATACCAATTAAACTTTTAGTTAGGTAATCGAGGGCGGGATTTTTAAATTCATTGTTGCCAATCATGGACATATTCGGCGCCGGGGTGACTAACTGGAATTTAAATTTTCCGCCGAGAATTCAGGTGGTGGTAACTCTGATGTGTGATAAATGTCAAGTGCTCTGATAAATGTCAAGTTGCCACATTTATTTATTTTTTTCTTGACATTGTCATTCGTTTTGACACTTTAGTTTTGTATAACTAGTTTTTGGTTTAAATAAATAGTGTTGATACTTTAAGCTTAAAAATGTTTACTTTAGCAGACCTTGCAGTCGAACATTGTTCTTTTTAGAAGCTCTTTTACAAAGTGTACGAAGTGCAGAAGATATCTTAATAGCCGTATAGCCGTAAAAACTCATTCCAACTTTATTAGAATATTTTGAACGGGAAAGCGATAGTAATGGCCCTTTATGTCCCTTAAATGCTGTTAAGAACGTGAGTTTTGTTGATATAAATAATAACTGTTTATATATTTACTAGCGTGTACCAGCGACTTCATTCGCGTCGAATTAATCATTTGTAATGGTGATGATAAAGCAAAGCAAGAATTTCCATTAACATACAAACTGGATAAAATTTTCTCACATTTATGTCAGCATGAGAAAAAACAATATGGCGATATCATTATATAACTTGGTAATATTTGAGGGGTAGTTTCATCTCGTTGGAATTTGACTTTCGAAAAATCCGTTTGCCAAAAATAAGCTTTTTACGTCAAGCAGTTTAAGCAGAATCGTGGTTAAGAAATTACCCAACTTTTTGGAACACCCTGTATGATTTTTTAAAAAATTTCAAAATATGTAAAAAAACCAAATAAATTATGCTTGTCCAAGCGTTTTCCCGAAAGACTAACCGTTTTTAAATAACAAATATTGTAATATTTGAGGGGCGTTTTCACCCTCTTGGAATTTGAGATTCGAGAAACCCCTCCTTATCGAACCTCTACACCCCACAGTCAATCCGTTTGCCAAAAATCAGCTTTAAACATCAAGCAGTTTAAGCAGAATCGTGATTACTTAATTGGCATATTTTATGAAACACCCTGTATAAATTTATAAAAAATCTTAAAATATGTAAAACAACAAAATAAAATATACGTGTTTAAGAGTTTTTCCGAAAAACTCACCGGTTTTTAAATAAAAAATATTTTAATATTTGAGGGATAGTTTCACCCCCTTAGAATTCGAGTTTCGAAAAATCCCTTTTTATCGAACCTCCACACCCTAAAGTCAATCCGTTTTCCAAAAATCAGCTTTTTACGTCAAGCGCTTTAAGCAGGATCGTGATTAATCAATGACCAGATTTTTCGAAACACCCTGTATACATTTTTAAAAAATCTTAAAATATGTAAAAAACAAAATAAAACATACGTGTTTAAGCGTTTTCCGGAAACTTGGCCGTTTTTTAAATAAAAAATATTGTAATATTTGAGGGGTGGTTTCACCCTCTTGGAACTGGAATTTCGAAAAATCCCTTCTTATCGAACCTCTACACCCTAGAATCAACCTGTATGCCAAAATTGAGCTTTTTACGTTGAGTGGTTTGAGCAGGATCGTGATTAATCAGTATATCAGTCACTTAAGGATTTTATATATTAGTATAGATAATTAATTTATTTTTGTTTCCTAAAATATTTTGATTAAAAGAAAATATGTAAAAGTAGGCAACGCTGTGCCGGTCAAGCTTAATTACGTGGCTAAAAGTTTATTTGGTATGATCTATATATATAAAATGTGTTTGTTCGTAACTAGACTTGATTCATAGTAAACACAACAAATATCTACCTAGACAAGCATTCTTTTGTGCTGTCGTATTGTATCCCCAGCTAAGCGGGGACAAATAGGTGTACACGCACATTCCAATGATTTTCGTAAAATCATTATCAAGACCTCCAGCTTCCAAAACCAGAATATTCCAATCGGAAATCTCTGAAAGTCTATTGGCTAGAACAGCTCCGGCACCTCCTGCACCGACAATTATAAAATCGAATGTTCCAAAATCTAAAATGAGAGAAAAAAAATTGTTGAATCCGCAAGTCATCAAAACAAAAATTAATTTTTGTAAAAAATAAATCATCCAAAGATTTCTCTTTCCTGAATAAAGCCCCAAACTCACACTTCGCCACTTCACTTCGTTTCTTCCAAATACGTTTAAATAAAATATACGACGGCCTCCCCATAAGAGCAATGAGAGGATTTACGTCCCAATATTGAAGGAGGACAGAAAATCGAGTCGAATGGTTTCAAGACATAGGTTCATCCTTGTTTAGTCAAACCTCCTACAAACCAAGGATAGACTTATGTAGGAAATGCATTGAAATTCTATAGCCATCCTTCAATATCGGGACAGGAATTTAAGCGGTACTCTCCATATACTTTATTTTAAACGTATTTGGTTTCTTCGCTTCGCCCCTTCTCGTCTAGAAATCTTATACTTATCATGGGTAATTGTCGATTTGATCCGACAGTTTGTTCCTTCGTTCCTTCGTCCCTTCGTCCATTTACTTCGTCAAAACGGTCTTTCGCCGGAATGTCGATGTGGGTTTTTGGTCGAAGTAGATTTTATCAAAAGAAATGTCACGAACACAAAAAAATATAAAAGTATACCTATAAATCGATCTTGAATCTCATTCGTAGTTGATTTCTTGATTTGGCAGTATGTCTGTACAGGGTGTATCAATTTCGTGTGTTTTGCTGGGTTTATCGCTATGAGTCGAGGTAAAAAGATGCGGTTTTCACATTACGATGTTACTTTTTTTAGGAAATTAAATATGCTACACACAGATATGTCCTAGCTCTCGTACTTGCTAAAACACAGGGAGAATTTGAAATTATTTTATTTTTTGATCCCCTTGTGTCTCGGTTATCTTTTAATCTATCGAAAAGGTAAAAACGGTGTCCCGTACAGTTTTTCAGGTAGAATGACGTAAATAGTTCTTCGTTGGAAGCTGTCTTTTTTAAAATATGACTCAAACTTATATGTTCTTTTTAAATGCGATATTGTATACCGGCAGGGCCGGGCGACCCGGGCGGCTGCCCGGGGCGCCGGATGCGAGGGGCGCCACAACAGCTACTAAAATATTTAAAAAATATTTGTTCGTGGTATTTTATTTATAACTCAAAATATATCAACTTTTTGTAAATAACCCTTCTTGCTATAATTCTTGTTTTTATAAATTTTGTCTAAACAAACTGTTTTGGGTTGGCAGTTTTAGACTGACCGCTCAAAATCGCACTTTGTCTACTATTCACACACTTTTTATTAATGGTTGATTTACCCTAAAAATTATATGAGGCAAATATACATTCGCAAGAAGCTGAAGAGGATCCCGATATCCTTATTATCATTAAATTAATTTATTTTCGTCATACTATATTGTTATATTATTATAACATAAGCAAAATCAGAATGGAAAAGATGCATATAACGTCCGCCGGACGTTATCATAACGGCCGGCGGCCGTTAAGTTTCTAAGGTAATCGTAACGTCTGTCACCTGCAACAATGACTATTTATTGTCAGTTGGACTTTTCAAAAATTGGGAAAATAGACCATAGCGAGATGTCGCGAGAAATTCCGTTGGAAATACAGGAGGAAGCGGCTGCGGCTACTCAAAATTTACTTCCGACTATAACCAGAGAGAGATATCAGCAGAATATGACAATTTTTTGAAGTGGCGGCAGGATAGAAGTATAAACAGCGTAAATGAAGCGGTATTGCTGGCTTATGCTAAAAAGAATGTCTGAAATGTATTCTCCTACATCACTGTGGACAAAGATATCCATGCTGAAGCTTGCGTTGAGAGTATATGAAAACATCGACATATCAAGGTAAAAAGCCATTATATTCTTCGATATTTAATCATACTCATCTAAATTATATTTGTTCATAGATTTGGTAAACTGTTCATGTTTCTGAGGCGCAAAAACGAAGGTTATTCACCAAAAAAAGCCAAAGTTCTGTCGGAGAATGACATAAATAATTTTCTACTGGATGCCGATGATTACACCTGGTTACTCGAAAAAATTGTATTGGTGCTTGGTATTCTTGGAGCTTGTAGGCGCAGCGAGCTTTGGTCACTCACAGTTGATGATTTCGAAGATTCGGAGAAAAATATTCTTGTCTCATTAAGAAATACTAAAAATAAGAAAGATAGGAAATTTCTTATTCCAAAAACGGGCCTTCCGTTTGATGCCTATGGTTTATACAAAAATACATCAACCTGCGTCCTCGTAACTTTGACAATCCAAAATTTTTCATTGGTTACAAAGAAGGCAAGTGTGTTAAGCAAATCGTCGGTATACATACCATCGGGGCGTACCGCAGAAATTGCAAAATTTTTTGAACTTGGAGAATCCAGAACGTTATACAGGGCATTCATTTCGTAGATCATCAGCAACCATGCTCGCCGAAAATGGTGGTGATTTACTATCGCTAAAGGAGCTAGGAGGATGGGAGTCTTCAACAGTGGCAGAAACTTACATAGAGAAAATCAGTTTCCAAAGAATGAAAATAACAAATCAACTTTTTCATGATAGCTCCAAAATAATGTGTCTTTAGTGGATACAAATATTTGCCATTCTTCAGTAGCATCATCTTCTTCTATAAAATCTGTAAATCCCTGGGAAGGATTACAGATTTCAGAACAACAAGTGCACTTTTAATTTCCATGTTCATTATCATGAAAAATGAATTTTAGTATAAGACATTATGTATTTTTTATCCTTACTTGTGTTATTGTTCAATAAAATTTGTTATTAAATAGTAGTGTTTATTGCTCTAAAAAATCTGCAGTATGACGAAAAATCTAGAACGCAACACGGCCGATAACAAATAACGGCCTTGGCTGCTTATGATCCTCGGCTATCGCCTCGGATCACAAACTTCAGCCCGGCCGTTATTTGTTGTTTATCGGCCTTATTACGTTAATAACTATAACAGTAGTGGGAAAATATATCAATATTTTGGTGGTTTTGATTGTCCCGGATTGAATATGTAGTAATACCACGAAAAATTGTAGCAGAATCGTAGAATTTTCTCATTTTGAAGCCGACAGAACTGTATCTGATCATAAACTGATTCTGCACGAAATAATTGATCAAAAGTGGCTCACCCCTATAACTTGGTTATTTTATCAGATGAAAAAACGAGATTTGGTATGTTAGTATACGACATAAATTCTGAGGGCTTATGATCAAGAAAAATCACAGATCTTCCTGGGTCTGAGTAAGAACAATCTTCGGATTGTCACGGGGTTTTTAACAGGACACTGTCTCCTCAATGAACACCTCAGTAGATTGAAACTAAGAAGAAACGGCGAATGCAGATTCTGTGGGGAAGATGGTGAAACACCAGTACACCTCATCACTGAGTGCGCCGAGACGACAACCATTCGCGCCATGAATTTTGGTACGACTGATATTGGAGATGGAGAACTACCCTCTATAAAACCGTCCCAGATACTGGCTTTTGTCAAAGCCCTGGGACTGTATGATGAGTTATGATTCAAGAAAGGGGGACACAATGGATCTGTAAGGTCGAAGTGATTAACCCCCCTCCCACTCATTCTAAATTCTAATTCTAAAAAATACGACATAAATTAGGATTAATTGACGTATTCAATTGTTTTTGGTCACTTCCTGTTTTACGGGAAATTACTACAACTTTTGATTTTTAAATGGCATCCCCGGTATATTTCTACTACGATAGAAAATAACACTCTGAATTGAATGACATATCATATGTCAACTTTTGACATTTTCGCATATGGTTTATTCTTTGAATAAAAATATTAAAAAAGGAGTATTATAATGCTATCATATATTCATGAATGGTGGGTGGAAGAGGACTCTAGGGTGGGGATCATTGACAGTTCTGTTTGACGATTCATTTGACACATTTGAATTTGATTTGAAATTTTGTGGATTTGTCAGCCTTTACTAAGGTTTTTTTATGTTATTAATTATTTATTCTACTACTGATACTTGTATAAAGGTAGTAAATCTAGATGGAAATTGTGGCAGAACTTAAATTAACAGTAACACTATTACGATTTATCGAAAAAAAGTAGTGAAAGAGTGGAATCATTTTTCGCTAGTAAGTGACTACAGGGTATCCCTGAAATAAGTGCAAGTATTTTAACTGGTATTTTAGTTCAACCCCAGAAACACGTCTATGAGGGTTTTTTCGCGAAAAAAAAATTTGACTCGAAATATCAAGTGTGCGATACAATAATTATTCGTAAAAAATGTTTTTTCCAAATATGCTAATGAACCACCCTTCTTCCATTTGAAAAAATTGACATATGATTAAAAATACGATTTGGACATCTATTAACTGGCCAGGACAAAGCACGAAAAACATTAGACGATCAAATCTATTTTTCCAAGGCTCCTTGTTTAAAAATTAGTGGTTTTATAACAGCCAGAGCACTCGAGATTGAAATTTAAAATACGATTTGACATATGATATATCATTCTACTGAGAGTGTCATTTTCTATCGTTATAGAAATATACGGAGGATGCCATTTAATAATCAAAAGTTGTAGGAATTTCCGGTAAAACAGGAAGTGACCAAAAACAATTGAATACGTCAATCAATCCTAATTTATGTCATATACTAACATACCAAATATTACGTTTATACCAAATTTCGTTTTTTATCTAAAAAAATTAAAAAAACTTATAGGGGTGAGTCACTTTCGAGAAGTACCCAGTATAGAAAAAACTTAGACTAAGATTGAACGAAGAGAAGAATTTTGAAGGATCTTTAAGTGAAACTTTGTTGTTAAAGTAGCAAAAATATGCTTAGTTGTAGCTAAAGTATAGTATTGAAGGAAAGAGAGAATTATAATAATTATTAGGAAGGGGGGGGGGGCGCCAGATAGTGTACTCGCCCGGTCTCAATATTTCCCTTCCGCCGGCCCTGTATACCGGTATTATACCGGGTATCTATTATGCGGTAGTCGGAAACTTCCTTTATAAAATGAGGATGTTCAGTTATATTTGTTAGAGATACAAAGGTGGTCGAAAAATGCAAAAATGTCTACTAATTAAAAAATAGAAAGTATAAAAGAAAGAAATAAGAAATAAATATCAACTAAGAAGGCTAGGACAAACCTGTGTGTAGTGTGTGTTCATAATAAGTAAAACAGTGATGTAAAAAGGGCATCTTTATATCTCTACTCATAAACCAGAAACCCCATAAAACACAGAAAAGTGAGACACCCTGTACGTCTAGCAATCGCCAGTCAATATAAAAATAGATAGCACATATAATAGTCTTAAAAATGGAATGGAAAGACAATATTGTCTTCATATTTGTGAAGAAATACATGTCCAGGTTTATGTAATCCTAGAGACAAAAATAAAAAATCGAAATAGTGTATGCTTTTACAAAAATATCTGACAAAAATATCTGAAGAAATGGGGATTGATATCAACGAATTAAAAAAGAAGATAGAAAATCTCAAACATGGCGTAGCTACTGGAGAAAAATATCATGTTCACAAAAATCCGGAGCAAGGTTCGACGATATATTATAAGCCAATTAAGCCAACATAGCCCCCCCCCCTAACCTAACCCCCATACTCATACAGTATACTTTAATATGAAACTACTAATTATTTAAAGTCCTCAGTGCGGAGCTCCGAACTCGAATAGCCAGATACTACGTCTTCTCTGTGTTAACTATGGGTGTGAGAGCTGGACACTAAATTCACAGATCGAAAAGAGAATAGAGGCCTTCGAAATGTATGTGTACAGACGGATGCTGCGAATCTCATGGGTACAAAGGATCACCAACGATGAAGTACTCCAGCGCATACAGAAACAAAAAGAGATATTAAACACCATCAACGAAAGAAAAATGCAATACCTGGGTCATGTGATGAGAGGTGATAGATACGAAATACTGCGCCTCATAATAGAGGGCAAAGTGCAAGAGAAAAGATCAGTAGGATCGCCAACCTTCGGCAGGAGAGGGCGTGATAAGAAGAAGAATTATTTAAAATTAAAAACACTCAGATATTTTTAAATGGTACACCATATATATTATTATTTAAAAAAAAATAATTAGTATGTCATATTTCATAAGTTTCGGTTAGGAAAGAAACGACAAGTTTCTTTCCTGTGTCACAAATTAACTACAACAGATGCGAAAGAAAGCGACTGCATCGGAAACCGCTCGGCAAACTCCACACACCTATTGAGTGGTGTAAATACACCAGTCGTTTAGTCCGGAAACCTATGCTGTGTCGTATTCGCTTGCTGGAATGACATAGTGCGTGGTTATATGTTTCTTTTTAAAAACGGGTGTAGGATTTTTGTTGAACTTTTGAACTGTTATTTCTAAGTTTTGGTAATTTGTATATCTTATTTAAAATGGGATACAAATGTCTTTATTTATAAGGGAAAAAAAGATATTTATAATATAAAAAATTAATTTATTTAACAAAATTTAATTAAAAATGTGACAAAATAGTACCTTTCTATTGGTTCTATCGGACTTTTTTCGACTATATAAATCTTTATTTGTAAACTTTAATACATCAAATATTTTCAATCTAATAAATCATTTAATGATGTAAATAAGAGGAAATTTCTCACATGGGTGGTCAAATTCTATAGTTTTCATTATATCAAACAGCCTCTGAGAAATGTTTTCAACTCAAAATGCCTTTAATTATGTTTGACTACATCAATTAAAAGGGTCTTCAAATACATCAATGTGATATTTGTCTAAAATTTGCAAAAGAATCCCAATCTCTGGATAACTCGAAATTATTTACCCATTTAAAAGCCTTTGATCATGAAAGTGGAAAAATTTGTTCATTTTATTTACTGGAAATGGAAAAATTATTTATATTAAATTTTGATGAGTTTTGCATTGAAGAATACATTCAGAGGCTGTTTGATATAATGAAAACTATAGAATTTGACCACCCATGTGAGAAATTTCCTCTTATTTACATCATTAAATTATTTATTAGATTGAAAATATTTTATGCATTAAAGTTTACAAAAAATAAAAGTTTATATAGTCGAAAAAAGTCCGATAGAACCAATAGAAAAGTAACTATTTTGTCACATCTTTAATAAAATTTTGTTAAATAAATTAATTTTTTACACTATAAATATCTTTTTTTTTCCTAATCTCCTACGAACTGATATAATATGACGAGCAATCTATTAAGTTACTGTGAGATTATATGCCTCGATAACATATTGGTGCAGATTATTTTCACCCAAACAAATAATAACCCAAACTATACATTGATGCGGATTGTCTATAACTCTTTCTGAAGGTCACAGAAACCTGAACGCGTAATTCGGTGTTCTTTCGCATCTGTTTGTGCCTGTGTGCTGTGATAAAGCCTTGTTGACACTTGTCAAAGTATACATAGATAAAGGAAACAAGTTTAGATTGAAATGCTCGGCTTGCAGCCAAAACTTATAATTGTTTTGGAGCGCATACGTTGTAAGGCGCTGCTATAGCGGTTGGTAAGAACAACCGCAAACAAGAATAGAAATAATTTTCTCTTGTCAAAGTCAGAATCTTCAAAAATTATAAAATCTTTTAAAATTTAAACCGCCCTCATTCAAAAGTTGCCGAATTGTTTAAAGCGTCAATTTTCAAAGTAATTATTGCTACCTTGTGAGTTTAATTTAAATTTGATTTACTCAAACCCCTGATAATTATGAAAAGTGGAATTAAAAATTTAAAAAGCTGTGTGAACTGCGAACTGCAAAAACCATCGTGAATCGTGGCATAACGTCGGTTTCCAATGTTTGATAGTACTTCATACATGTCCTTATATAAAATAAAGGTTTCTTATATGCAGCACACTGTATTTTATTTAAAAAATTAAAAGAAAATAATAAATTTGAATAAATAATATTGGGCGACATAATTCCGGAAAAAAGCCGAACCGCTCCGAAATTATCAAAAGCTTTGGAGAGCGACCGTTATAAGAATAGCGCCAAATAGTACCGTATGATCGAATAAAAACGGCGTCAGCGATGGCTATGAAATGAAGATAGCTGTCATTTTATATGTAAAATTATATGGGGAATGTCAACGATGTTCATTTCCAAGCCAACTGGACGCCGTTTTTTTTCGATCATACGGTATTTTATTTGCCTTATCCAATCTAAACTTGTTTCTTTTATCTATGGCTTAATCAAAGGCTTAATTATAAGCTTTACCCAAAGTAAAAACCAAGTTATACAAGACTGAGAATGTAACTTACCGTATACGGTGGAGTTTGTTGTATTTAAAAGATCAGAATTGTCTTTTGGAATGACATAACTTTCCGAAGCTGTAATGTTACTTTCCACCATGGCCACAAATTCAGTAAAGTTATCATATTTCAGCCCAGAACTTAGCCCTACCAACACAGCAACTATAATAAATAATATAAATCCGGAAACACGCATATTTTAAGCATTCCTCAGAGGAATAACCGATCTCTATGGGAACTAGTATTTTTATATATTATTATTGACTTATAATCTTAGTTTTTACAATCACTTATACGCGTGCAAATAAAAAAAGCGTATGTGGTACCGTAAGTTTTGGCCAAACAACGGGTTATGTCAAAAGTCATTGGGTCAACAAGATAAAATAGTTAGATTTCAGCGGTTTGTATTTAATTTTTACGGTGGGTTCATTGCAGTTTACTCTTTGTAATTATCATTAAAACAATACAGAGTAAACTTAAAAAATGAACAGAGAGTTTATTTAAATCTGGACAATCGTAATATAATCAAGTATCTGTTCCGGATCATTCGCTCAAGCATTTTCATCATTTTAACATATTCCATCCCTCCATTTTTGATCGTCCCCACTACAGTCTTACCACTAGGGTTTCCGGAACCGGAGCTGTTTTCCAGAACCAGGAATTTCGGTACCGCACCTCTTAGGAACCGTTTTTTTCAGTACTTTCGGTACTAACAAATTTTGATTGAAACAAATGAGATTTATAATGAAAACGATATCAAATTATTGAGTAACCAGTCATGATAAAATTAACATGAACACAAGCAAAAAAAATATAGGTACCTAAAGCCCCATACTCACACTTCGTTCCTTCCTCGCGTCCCTTCCTCGCGTTACTTCCTCTCGTTACTTCGTCACTTCGCTTCCTTCCTTCGTTCATTCGATGCTTGGAAATTAGTCGATTATGCAACAACACACCACAAAATATTTTTAATATAGCAGCTACATGTTTATTACGAAATATCTAGTAACCTCTAAAATTTTTAAAAAATTCGAAAGGCGCATAATTTTCATTTTATAAAACTGCAATTCCTTGTCGTGTCAAAAATAAAAATTTAATTTTAATAATATATATGTTTTTTTCATAAATCCGAATATTTCTGTATCATGTACAAGGTATATCAGTATGAATGTACAAGGCGAGTCAACAATAGAGTAAAGTTTATTATGTAATTTATATCGAAACTATGAAATATGACATACTAATTAAACGTTGATCTCAATCCCCATTTCTTCAGATATTTTTGTAAAGGCATCATGCACACTATTTCTATTTTTTTTATTTTTGTCGCTACGATTACATAAATATGGACATGCATTTTTTCACAAATATGAAGACAATATTGTTTTTTTTCTTCCATTTTTTAGACTACTTTGTGTGAATTATTTTTGTATCGACTGGCGATTGCTAGATGTACAGGATGTCCCATTTTTGTGTGTTTTATGGGATCTCTGGTTTATGAGTAGAGATATAAAGATGCCGTTTTCACATCATTGTTCTACTTATTATGAAACTAAATATGCTACACACAGATTTATCCTAGCCTTCTTAGTTCAAAGTTATTCCTTATTTCTTTCTTTTACTTTTTATTTTTTTGATTAGTAAAAATTTTTGCATTTTTCGATAACCTTTGTATCTCGATGATCTAATAACTTATCGAAAAGGTGAAAATGATCAGCGATGGGCGGTGGGTAAGTACCCAATTTGTAGATAAATAAAATCTGGGTATATATGTATATACCTACCTGGTAGATTTAGATGAACATCCTAATTTTAATATAAGGAGTTTCCGACGACCGCATAGTAAATAGTACCGGTAGGTATAATACCGGGAATAGAAATATACCAATATATATAAGGAATATTGTAGATATACTCGTATTCTTGATATTACTGGTATTATACCGGGTATTTACTATGCGGTCGTTGAAAATACCTTTTATAAAATTAGACTGTTCATCTAAATGTACAGGTATATACCGGATACCCTGATTTTGTTTTTTTCTAACCATTGAGTACTTACCCACCGCCAGTGTCTCATTTTTCAGGTAGAATGCAGTGACGAAACTAGTTCTGCGTTGGGAGCTGTCTATTTCGAAAAATGACTCAAACTTATGTCCTTTTTTTTAAACAGGACACTCTATATATTATTTTTTATTTTATTTGCCTTGTTATCAGCTTTCTAAAATTATAATATACTCTATATTTATTTATTTAGGTACTGCTAAACTGCTAAACGACTCTTATTTTATTTAACTTAACTTTACCAGATAACTTTGCTTTGCATCGTGATATTTTGATAAACTACACGGAAACTGAACTCGTGCTACTTTTAAATAACATGCCAATAACCAACATTTTACGTCGAATAAATTAGTTGATTGTTTTGATTACCTAATTTAAACCGGCCGACTATGTAATAAAGTTAAATAATGCATTTTTACCCTGTTTATGAAAATAAGTATTTTAGAAAGCCCGTAACAAGGAAAATAAAATAATATTCAAAATATCGCATAAAAACATATAAATTTTAATCTATTTAAAAAAGACAGATTCCAACGAAGAAATAGTTAAGGCACTGCATTCTACGTGAAAAACTGTACGGGAGACCGTTTTCACCTTTTCGATAAGTTATGATAAAAAGGGGATCGAAAAATGCAATAATTTCAGATTCACCCTGTATTTTAGGAAGTAAGAGAGCTAGGACATATCTGTATGTAGCATCTTTAGTTTCATAAAAGAAGTAACAGCGTAATGTGAAAACCGCATCTTTGTATCTCGACTCATAAACGAGAAACCCTGCAAAACACACGAAAATGGGACACCCTGTACAGACGTACTGCCAAATCAAGAAATTATCTACGAATGAAATCCAAGATCGATTTATATATTTTAGTATTTTTTTGTGTTCGTGATAATTCCTTTGCTACTTCCTCCAAAAACCGACAGTACATGGAAGGAGCGTTTCGAGGAAGTAAACGGACGAAGTAGCGTTTTGACGACGGAGGAAGGAACACACTATAAAATCGACATTTTCCCATAGTAAATATATGATTTTTGGATGACGGGACGCGAGGAAGGAACGAAGTGAAGTACCGAAGTGTGAGTGTGGGGCTTAGCTTATTAAAATTCACACCAAACAACATAAACAAACTTAACTAATTTTCAGAAAAGAATCCTTAAAATATTGGATCAAAAATGCAAATAGATATAATCTATTAAAACATAAAATATAACTAATACATTAAACATTATACTAAATAATAAAATAATATACAAGCGATACCAATTAAACTTTTAGTTACATAATCGAGGGCGCAATTTTTAAATTCATTGTTGCCAACCATGGACATATTCGGCGTCGGGCTGATTCAGATAGTAGCTCTGCTGTAAAATATGTCAAATTGCCACATTTATTTATTTATTTCTCCAAAAAATCCTATATGGGTATTTTGCAACTGCAAGAAAATCTACTGAATAAAATAGTTATTTTTTGTAAACACAGCTGCGTTAATCCAACGGAGATTACTTGCCAGTAGTTAAATTTACTGATGAACAAATTTGCCTAACGAACTATAAAAATGCTTAATGTTTCGGAAAGTTTATCTCTTTCCATCGTCGGAAGCAAAAAAATTACAAAGAATAAAGAAAAAAACTATTTAAAAAATTTAAATGCAACTATTCGAGAGTTTTTTTAGTTGACGTTCTGTTACTTTTGTTTTATGTCTTGTTTTACGTGTTTTTGGTTTAAATGATTTGTGTTCAGTGTTGTAATACTTTAAGCTTAAATTTTTTTGCTAGCAGTTCTTGCAGTTGTCGAACGTTCTCCTTTTTAGAACCTCTTTTAGTGCGGAGTGTACAAGATAGCTTAATAGCCAATTCAAAAACTCATCGCAACCTTATTAGAATATTTTGAACGGGAATGCGGTAATAATGGCCCTTTATGTCTCTTAACGAAGTGAGTTTTATTGATGTAATAACTGTTTAGATATTTATAATACAGTTATTTTTTTGTTTCCTAAAATATTTTAATTAAAAGAAAATATGTAAAAGTAGGCAACGCTGTGCCGGTCAAGCTTAAATACGTCACTTGTGAGTTTAATTGGTATGAACTATGTTCAAACTTCATAAATAATTGCTAATAAACATTATAGAAACTTCAAAAAAGAAAAAAGCAAGAACAATAAGCATATAATAGCATTACTACTTATTTAGAAGAGTTTGATTTCGACCGCTAGAAAGTATGAAAAGATTTTCTCATGTAACAAAAGTATAATTTTTAAACTATTGAGTCCCGAAAGAACCGCGAATTAATTTCGAGGTCCGGTTCTGTGATGGCCAAAAAGATCCGGGAAATCCCGGTACTTCCAAAATCGGATTTGCCGTTTCTGAACCCTAAGTGGGAGATTAATTTTTATTAGGTTTTTGGAACCGCAGCTGTTTTTCGGAACCGGGAATTTCGGTACCATGCCTCTAAGGAACCGGAATTTTCCGGTTTTGATAGTACTTTCGGATTAGCAAATTTTTGTTTAATGATATTGTGTAGTTTCAGCACGGAAGGGATGATTTTCAAATGTAAAGCCTGTAAAAAATTGAGTTTTAAATGAAAATAATATCAAATTATTAAGTAATCAGTCAGTAAAATTAACATGGACACTAACCACTCCACCGACGCGACGACAGATTTTCATTTCGTAAAATGGTCTCTCTAGTATTTACTATATTTTTGTCTCTTGTAAAAAAACGCCAGATCGCATAGTTTTTGAGAAAATATTTTCTGGAGGATTTATTTTTCCAAAACAGCCCCACAAAATATACAGAGAGTTTCAATACTTCGTGGCCATAGAACAACTACGTATTTTTTGAATCAAAATAAGTTATTTTAAACAATATTATTTTTTTAAAGCCTTTTATGAAACTTATTGTCAAATATAATTTGTGATACTAACATAAAATTCCCTAGTTTCGTCAACTAGATTATTAGATAGAAAACAAATTTCTTGCAGTAGAGGTATATAATAAGATTATATAAGGACTCTTGCCACTTAACTGCTAATATAGAAATTTAATTCTACGCTGTGTTTGTCATAATGCGGATCAACCTGCTCTCACTACCAGTTTCGGAGCCCTACTCCATCATCAGGTGAGCTTGGGAGATCCACAAAATGACAACCACAGCGCAGAGATAGTTAATTCCGACTTGTCTGAAAGTATCGGTTAGATATTAAGTCCCGAACGTTAGTAGGGCGAACGTCCGCATTATGACAAAATCCGCATTATGACAAACACAGCGTAGAATTAAATTTCTATATTAGCAGTTAAGTGGCAAGAATCCTTATATAGTCTTATTATATACCTCTACTGCAAGAAATTTGTTTTCTATTTTATAATTTGGCTTGCCTGAAAAACAGCCTTTTACCATCCTTTTACTATCGATAGTTGCGCCTCGGTGGTACGAAAGTACTACCATTGCACGCAGGCCGCTATCTCCCGTTCGGGACTTAATATCTAACCGATACTTTCCGACAAGTCGGAATTAACTATCTCTGCGCTGTGGTTGTCATTTTGTGGATCTCCCAAGCTCACCTGATGATGGAGTAGAGCTCCGAAACCAGTAGTGAGAGCAGGTTGATCCGCATTATGACAAACACAGCGTATAATTAAATTTCTATATTAGCAGTTAAGTGGCAAGAATCCTTATATAATTTTATTATTTACTAGATTATTAGAGCATAGTAGATTTTATGTGCTTCCATTGCTTGAGTGACAAAATACATTCTTTGGAAGTCAACTTCGGAAAAATATTTTTTTCTTTCAGAAAATATGCGAGGTGGCGTTTTTTCACAAGAGGCAAAAATGTAGTAAATACTAGAAGGACCATTTTACGAAAAAAAAATCGTTTGTCGGCTGAGTTGGAAAATATTTCTACTAACATTTATGTAGAGATGGGGGGGGGGGGGTAGTTTTCACCCTTCCCGTACTTTTTCTTGATTTTTGTGAATGTCAAACTTTAAACCACTTAGCAAAAGATAGACACCCAAAATCTCATTCAAATCGGACTAACGATTCTTAAAATATCTGAAAAAAAGTTTCATGCCCTCTAGCGGTTAAACGAAGTACTTTTGTATAGAGGTAAATTGTGTCCAATAAACTTATTTTGGTTCCAAAAATACGTAGTAGCTCTATGGCCACAGAATATTGGGACACCCTGTATAATGCACTTCAAAATCAATTTCTTCAAAGTACCTACTTAATATCATACCAAAAGCTAACCATTTTGTTTTATTGCCCTTCTCTATGGTTTGGTTTGGTTTGATTTGGACACCAATTCACTATTGCAATGTGAAGTTAAATTCAAATTTACTTATCTTAAAAGGTTGTCTCGACAAATAAAACCTTTTTCATAGTGTGTGGTAATATTTACATCTCTATTCATATAATTACTAGATATTTATTTTGATTCCTCTAACGAGGTTAGTGATATACCCGAGGACTTAATGGGGTTAAGAATATAAATATTCCATAACAAAAGACAAGGATGTTTGATTTATTATATAATAAAAAGTTATATTTGATTAGTCTGATTGTATTATATACAATGCGTTCAAACTAGCACTAACGAAAGAAAGTCTGTTTAAAAAAAATATTTCATTGATCTCGTTACTTGAAAATCGTATCGTGGAAAAGATGTTTGACTTGAATTTGTCAAGAATATTAGAAATGCTTTAATAAAATTTCTAGTTTTAATTGAAAATACACCTACAATATTACGATTAATAGAAGAAAAAAAATAGAGTAACAACACATTGAAAACTCCATATTTTGAATATAAAAATAAAAATTATTTGGAAAGTCAACCATCTGATAAAAATACGGAGTGATTAACAATGATTGAAATAGTTGGCAATACTGTGTTAGAGGTTTTCACAATTACTGATTAGTACTGGTACTAAGGCAAAAATTTATGCCAATTCCTTGACGTAATTTTTTAGCTTTTCTTTATCCTCTTGAATGTTCTTGAATATAGTTCGTAGATTTATTGGCTCAACTTTCGTTTAGCTGAAATCTGTTATATAAAAAATGACTTTATATATGCGTTCTAGAAGGCGCACGGTGGGGTATTAGCATGAAAAAGGTGATCGAAATTCGAAAAAGCAAATGTGTTTAAGATTTCCCAAAAAAAGATAAATGATAAATTAAATCATGTCTGCCATGAATGGCGTTGCTATGAGTGTGTTTAGTTGCAATCATTTGGTTCAACGAAACGTCAATGTTGTTACTTCTCACAAATAAGAGGTAATTGGTTAAATTTTATGTTTAAAATTATAAATTGTTGTTGTTCTTGTGCTCTTTTTACGTTTATATTGTTGTTTTGAATAAAAATGGCTCAGCAAGCTGCAGGTATGTATTCTACAAAAACGTATTATTTATTTTGATATTCTCTATACTAACGATTTTTTTTGCAACTAAAAGTTAGGCGTTCAGAAAATTTGATTAAATTTGTGACATTTTTATTATACTTAGAGATTTAGTTGCGCATTTCGAAGAATTCAGCATATTGTCTATATACGTTTTACTTAGTAAACATTGGACTTTCATACAGTAAAATAAAATACTGCGACTTTTTGCGACTTTGCTGATAAAATGAGAAAAACATTCTTGGTTTTCTCTAATTTGCCAATCAGTGATATATTAATGCGAGGTGTAAACCGCGATGGCATTGTTGTGTACAAAGCGATCGCATTAGTGCCATTAGCAGTATAGCATAATTTGGCATTAGTAGCGACTTTAGTGGTATGGGCATTGCTCGCGGATCAGTCATAGCATTAGTGTATTAGTTGCGATATTACTACTGGCATTAGTGGCATTGACCGTGGAAACACTGGAACAGTGATTTTTCTTTCTTTTTTTAGAATCGACGAATTATCCTTTATTTTATTCATATTATTTCCTCTTTAATTGAAAATAGCAATAATTTATATAAGGTCTACATAAAAAAATTTCGATCAACTATCTGTGTCAAATACCCCACTGTGAGGCGTTAGGAGTACAAATATACAAAAATTTTCCTGTCGAAACGCGTCATTTTCATTTTTCGGACTTTAGTATAGCCGAAATCTGTTACATCAAAACTAGTCCTCGGGGTGTATTTTAGACATTTTTCTAAACATAAAAACACAAAAAAGTGTCTGCGGAAATTTTTATTTTTATTTTACATAAAAAATGCTTTGACTTTAGAATAGCCGAAATTAGTTACATGAAAAATGAACTTATATTTGTTTTATACGAGCCTTTACGAGCAAAGAAATACAAAAAAATTCCTGCGGAAACGTGTCAATGTCATTTTGTGCGATTTGGTTTTCATACATTGTTCAGTTTAGAAGCTTACGGGACCCGGGAGCGAATAGGGGTGCTGGGTGGGGTAATACATCTTTCGGAGGAATAACCAATTCTTGTAGATAATATAGGTTCTTGTAAACTATAAGTACCTCGGAATGTTGTACTTATTCTTGTTTTTTATTAAAGCTTTACGTAAACAGGGCTGATTCAAAACAAACAATCATTGGATCATGCAGTTTTCTTTTATATTTTAATAATTAACTGTGATTTTGCAAAAATATTAGATTGGTTAGCATTTGGGTTGCTTTGGCTAGCTTTTCTTTGTGGAGGGTGTTAAGCTGGGGTTTTAATATTTTAATAATTAACTGTGATTTTGCAAAAATATTATTAGATTGGTTAGGATTTGGGTTGCTTTGGTTAGCTTTTCTTTATGGAGGGTGTTAAGCTGTAGTTTTTGTATTTTAATTTTTGGTTTTCTTGCATTCTTCATACGTAACCAGCCCATCTTAAGCGGGATTTGGTAATCATGACTTCAATACTCTCGCAGTTAGCTTTTTTAGGACCGATACGTTTGAGACATGATGGTACGATTGGATTCTTAAGAGCTGTCTAAAATTTATCTGTTGCAACTTGTTTAATGCGTTCCTGTGTCGGCGGTACGGCACCCAGGTTTCGCTTCCATATACGAGCCCTAACAACTATATGCTGGGACAAGGTCTTTTTTTGCAATAAAAATAGTAATTTGTTAAAACGACTCAATTTATTTTGTTTATTATTCTAAATTCAAACATTACAATATGATCTAGATAATTTCGGTTAACTAAGCAGTTATTTACTGAACTTCGCCGAGGATTATTAAAATAAAGACATATTATTATTATTATTATTATTATTATTTTACTATATTTTTATAACTTTGCAAACAAATCACTTTTGATAATAGCTTATTTTGCCAAAATCAAGCCAAATTTGCTGACAACTATATATTGGGACAGCACAACAAGAAATTTGTTTAATACGGAGTTACTTCATCACCTTTCGCCTTAACAACTGCCTGAACTCTTAATGGCATTGTATTTACCAAAGATTGGCACATTTGAGGAGAAAAAGTATCCCAAATTTCCTGCAGTTTTGTCCACAAATCAAAAATTGTTCGTTGAGGGTGGTTTCTTAAATATTGCTTCATTTTATGCCACACAGTTTCTATAACATTGAGGTCCGGACTACTTGCAGAATAGGATAGAAGTTTTAGATTATTATTACCGAACCAATTTTTAGTTGATTTTGCTGAATGGCACGATGCTCCATCTTGTTGAAAAATATAGCTTTCGTTTGGAAACAATTCTTGAGCACTAGGCAAAAGTGAGGTCTCAAGTATATGTTGATAGTTTTGGGCGTTAACAGTGCCATCTATAAAATTTAATTTGCCCAAACCTCTTGCTGACATGCAACCCCAAACCATAATCCCCTTAAGAAATTTAACAACCCTCTTTAAGCAATCTTTATGAAAGGCTTCTGCTTTATTTCGTATTATTCTTTTTCGATGATCTCCAACGCAAACATCAAATTTAGACTCATCGCTAAATATGACCTTACTCCAATCATTTTGTGTCCACGGTAATTTAGATTTTGCCCAATTGTAGCGATTTTTCTTTTGAATTTTTGTCAGTAGCGGTTTTTCTTTGGCCTAAATAAGAATTTGTATCAATAATCTTCAGGTAATTGATTATCCACACAAAATAAAGTTTACCTTGTAAAACCCCAGACCGCATTTATGGATATATTTTCGGCAACATTCTCCTGATATATTTAATCCAGTTACAGTATTCCATTTAACTGTTACTTCGCGAAGAGTACTTCTCCTCGCAGACTTGCAAATGTTTACTACGAGATACAACTTTTGGCCTTCCCGAATTTACCTCTTTCATAGATAGTATATACATACTATATTTCATTTCTAGATTCGCCGTATTTTTTTATTATATTAAAGACCGTGGTTTTTGGAATACTTAAATCATCAGAAATTTTTCGAATTGTTTTTCCCGTACTGTATTGACGAATGATAATTTTGCGTAGTTTTTGATTTGTAGCTTTTCCACGGACCATTCTTTGGATTAAATTAACAAAATTGAAAATTAAAAAAAAATATAATTACAGTAAGTCTCACTACTCAAAGTATCGAGTCACTTACAAGCTGTCAATGCTGAAGCAGGCTGAAGTAAACAGTTTGCGACATTTGTGACGTTTATAGCAAAGCCGCCTGATATTAAAACCGCATGATTATGATATTAATTATTTAAAAATACTTGTCCCAACATTTAGTTGTCAGGCAAATTTGTCCTTTTATGAACAAAATCCGCTACTGTAAATATGGATTGATTTACAAATTCATAAAAATATTGTCAAGTTGTTTAGGATATATGGCTATGTTTATATTTAAAAAATTAAACATATATTTTTCAGTCATTTTGAAAAACCAGGGCAATAATTCCAAAATATGACCTTGTCCCAACATATAGTTGTTAGGGCTCGTATAACATGTTGATAATTATTGTTGCTCGGTACATTGCGAATTTCGTTTTTGTACTCAAGTCAGGATTGTAGAAAACTCTCTCTTTTAATTTCCAGAATGCTCTTGAGGCGCAGCTAATCCTGTGCTGAATTTCAAAGTCGATATTGGCCTTTTCCGAAATTAAACTGCCGAGATAATTGAATCCCGCTACATATTCCAATATGTATTGCTATGAATGCTATTTACCACGCCTTCATAACATATAAAGTTAAACAAGTATTCTTTAAAGATTAATAAGTAAAACTTTATCAGTATTACAAATAGATAATATGCAGTGATTTAAACAATTAAAACTAGAAAAACAAAACCATGATAGTAAACTAAATTTTGCTAGAGACTGCAGTTTGCAAATTTATAGTTTGCGCTTATCAGTGCCCTAGAAACACTTCTACACTATTTAAATCCTACCAACTTATTTAGTTAATATTAATTTTCCTACTGTTAAGTTTTTCCACGTTACTAATTTAAGATATCCTTTCGTTGAACATACTACTAGAGATTAAATGAGAGTAGTACGATGCACAGCGAAGAGTAGACGTGTATCGCGGAGCTCCGCAAAAATTGTTGTTATTTACGTGGCTATTTCATTTTATTTAAAGTTATTATTTTTGTTTGTACCAGTTAGTTGACAGTGACCAGTTTACAGTATGTCAAATCGTGGAAAAAGTGGTCGTACTTTGCGTAATCGCCAGAGTAACGTAGTGAGTACAGTAGATGCAGAGTTGAACGTATTCAGAAGTGAACTGGCCAAAGCTACCACTTCCAGTGGCAAGAAGAACGAGGTCCATGACAGTAAGGCTCTTCAGGATATACAGAAGAAATTTAAAAAATTTGAAAGTGATATAAGTAACTCTTTGAGTACTATTAAGAAAGACATCAATATTTTGTTGTCGACATACGAGGAGCTATCTGAAACGATAGAAAGCGAAAAACAAAATTCCTACAAAAACGATTTACTTCTGAAGGGTGTACCTGAATCGCAGGATGGTGATATTTATCAAGTTGTTTTAAATATTTTAAACAACAATTTGGAATGCAATGGTGCAAAAAAACGAAATAAACGTTTCGATAGACATGCCCCTATTAGAGTGGCTAGAATTTCTAAACCCATGTCCCCCTGGTTAACAGGAACTATTGAATTAATGATAAAAATACGAAATAATGGCGTTAAACAAGTACAAAAGAACCAAGTCTGATATACATTTCAGATTTTACAGAGATATGAGAAACTACGTCAATAAAGCTATAAAAAGAGAAAAACGCGCTTATTTCTTACATAAATTTAACTCTATCGATAATAAAAACTCAAAAGAAACATGGAAAGTTTTAAAAGTCAATAGTTGTTTACCTGGGGGGACACGTCATTCCCGAACAGTTGAGGAATCCGGATGCAATAAACGACTACTTTATTAATTCAGTTATAACTGACAGTAGTGTTGATGAATTCTTAAAGTTTTACAAAAATAACCAAATTTTAGTTAACAAATTTTGTTTTAAAGAAGTTGACGAATTGTTTATTTTCAACACAATTATTAAGATTAAAACTAATGCAGTTGGCTCTGATGACTTAAATATAAAATTAATAAGACTGTGCTGCCCACATGTCATTCCATATATTACCCATATAATAAACTTTTGTCTCATAAACAGTGTATTTCCCACCGCATGGAGGGGCGCTCTTGTGCATGTATTACCAAAGAAACCTAGTCCTACTGAATATAAAGATCTTAGAGCAATAAGTATACTGCCTACTCTCTCAAAAATTCTAGAACGCGCAAGGGAGTTACAGCTTAAGGAATATTTGGACCGGAAAACCCTGCTTCCAAAATTTCAATCAGGCTTTAGGAAAAATGATAGCTGTACAACAGCGCTCCTCAGTGTAGTGGATGATATTGTAAAACAGACTGATATTGGTAATTGTACAGTTTTAATATTATTAGATTTGAGTAGGGCATTCGATACCATAAATTATGATTTATTATTGTCTATCCTTAAGTACATTGGTATCTCAGATAAAGCTAATGATCTCATTGAAAACTTTTTAAAAATCGTACTCAGCAAGTTGTGCTGGATAACAATCTTAAGTCAAACGTCTTAAGTCTAAAATTCGGTGTTCCTCAGGATTCGATATTGGGCCCACTCCTTTATAATATATATTCAGCAAATCTTATAACTAGTTGTCAATATTGTAAAGTACACTGTTATGCTGATGATACAGAATTATATTATAGTTTCCCATTTGAAAAATTAGACCTTGCCTCTGCATTAGTTAATAAACAACTCGAAGAATTTACAAACAGGGCAAATGGACACGGTCTTATTATAAATCCAAATAAATCAAATATTATCTTTTTTGGCCCTAAAAACAAATTGTCCCTTTTAAAAGAATACATGAAAATATCTATTAATGGAAATGTATTACCAGTAAGTAACGAAGCAAAAAATTGAGGTGTAATAATGGATTCTCAACTACGTTTTGAAAGACACATTACTGTTTTGATTCAGCGATCGTATGCTGCTATAAAGGTTATATATGGGGTTAGGGATCTTTTAACTATTGCTGTTAAATCTATGTTGTGCGAGGCACTCGTACTGTCAAATTTTAATTACGCTAGTTGCGTATATGGTCCCTTTTTAACAACCAATTCTAAAAGAAATATCCAGAAAATCCAGAACTCATGCTTACGCCTCATATACGGCATTCGAAAATTCCAAAGAATTTCGCATAAATTAAAAGAAACATCGTGGCTAAATATGGAAAACAGACGTACTCTTCAGTCACTGTGTTTTTTTCATAAACTTCTAATTTTTAAGTGTCCTCCGTACTTGTATGAGAAATTAACTTTCCGGACTGATGTTCACAATATAAATATAAGGTGTAAAGGTCGGCTCACACATCCTCAGTTTAAAACAGAACTATTTAAACGTGGCTTTACTTATCAAATTTGTAAATTATACAACAGTGTCCCAGATGATACAAAAAAATTAAGTATATCAAAATTTAAATTAAAATGCTGGAATAATCTATATCAGATTCAATGTACCTGAGAGGTGAGGAGGCGCACGTTTGGATAACCATTGGGATGCTATTTGGATTTTTGTAATATGTTTTTTTTTGTTTCACCATGTCAGCTTGTTAGGTTCAGCATGTTGGGTTGAGCAGTGTAATACTACTACATATATTGAATATATTCTTGTTTTTAATATCTAGTTGGGTTAAGTGGAAGAGCAGCTCACCGGCCGCTGTTCGGTAAGAGCTGAACTTCGCCCTTGTTCTACTTTTAATAATTAATATCGTTAAAAATTGTATTTTTGTTTACTTAGAACAATAAAGTCATTATTATTATTATTCTTATTATTATTATTTAACTTATTTTAATAGATAATAATACTCCTTTAATAAATAAAACTCCAATTATAAGGATTTCATATAAATTATAATGTATTTAAACACTAAACTATAATTTATATGGTATCTATAAATATTTTCTTATTTCTCAACATGTGATTAAACTATAGCAAGTTATAAATTCAATATCTATTGTGTTGTTTTTTTATAATATTCGAAGCTTTTTCAGCCAGCATTAGAACAGGTGCAGTGGTATGACCCGAATTCAATTCTGGCATCACGCTGCTATCCACTACCCTTAACTTTTTCATTCCATGGACCTGTAAGTGAGCGTTGACAACTGAAGTTTTTGGATCTGGACCCATTCTATTAGTTGAGACTGGATGATAAATCTACAGAAAATTAAAATACATATATTTAATAACAGAGTAAAACGGTATAATTATTAATTAAAATATAAAGGGGTGGTATATTTAAAATAATGATATATAAAACAACCCCAGATTTCCCAACTGGCAAAGGAGTACGAAAGGGAGACGCGATATCCCCAAAGCTGTTTACAGCAACACTTAAACAAATCTTCCGTCAAATGGACTGGACCAATAAAGGATTAAAAATAGATGGAGCATATCTTACAACCAAACCATCTAAGATTCGTTGATGACATAGTCCTAATTGACAATGGTCCTGAAGAACTACAAACACAAATTAACGAACTAAATACAGCCAGCAATAAAGTTGATCTGAAAATGAATTTAGCAAAAATTAAAGTAATGTACAGGGTGGGTCAAATTCGACGCTTTTAAATGGAAACACCCTTTTCTATAGAAGATAGACAACAACTAATATCGGTGTCTGGAGCTCAATTTTTGTCAAAAACATGATGGTGAAAACCGCATATCGATATCTATTACCGTTTCGGAGTTACGGGGTGTTTTTCAAAAATTGCATTTTTAATAAATCGCTGTAACTTTTTTGCTATGGAAAATTTTGTATTTTTATGAAAACATTTCCAAAGTACCTTTTTACGTAGAATTTAATGGTTTAAGTATAATTTTTTTTAAATTAATAATTTAAGAATTATCAACCGAAAATTTGATTTTTTATATGGGACACCCTGTATATTTTTAGTTTATTATTATAAAATTACCTTTCCAAAAATATAACATACTTGATATTTTGCTCGATTCCTCTTCGAGATATAGAGTATATAAAAATTTGCTTTAAATGAGTAGGCTTTGAACGGCACCGGCTATAATGCAAAAAATTCAAGCTGTGAGCATCAGTTAAAACGAAAATAATATTTGTTGAGAGATGCAGAATTTTATAACAATTTAAAATATATTTAACCAATATCAACACATTTAAACTATATCTAATAACAATAAAAATAATATCAACCGTCTTCTGTTATGGACAGACTGGGCAGTTTTTGAACATTTCTCGCGGAATTCATTAACTCAGTGGGGGTGAAAGATACCCTCTCATAACTGCTAAGTATTTCTAATTCTTGTCTAGATTATACGGAATAATAACCTTTATTCTTCCTCAAATATATCCATAGGATTAGATCTATGGGCACTAAGTCAGGCGCCCTCGACGGCCAAAGTTTGGGATCGTGGTAAGTTATTCAATTATTCTTGAAATTGGCTGCAAAAATTTGCTGATAACTTCAGCGTTCAGAGTCGTCTTGCTGGAAAAATGTATTTTCGAGTTCCATTAAGGGCATATCATCAATAAAGGGTCCAAAGCCTACTAGTTAAAAGTGGCGAACTTTTAAAAATTCTGTATTTCGAAGGGGATTGTGTGCTATATTTTTGGAAAGGTAATTTTAAATTCTTTACAGTTAATTAAAAATATAGAGGGTGTCCCAAATAAAAAATCAATTTTTCTGTTGATAACTCTTAAATTATTAATTTAAAAAAAATTATACTTAAACCATTAAACTCTAAGTAAAAAGGTGCTTTGGAAATGTTTTCACAAAAATACAAAATTTTCCATAGCAAAAAAGTTACAGCGATTTATTAAAAATGCACATTGTTGAAAAACACCCCGTACCTCCGAAACGGTAAAAGATATTGATGTGCGGTTTTCACCATCATGTTTTTGATGAAAATTGAGCTCCAGACACCGATATTAGTTTTCGTCTATCTCCTATAGAAAAGGGTGTTTCCATTTAAAAGCGTCGAATTTGACCCACCCTGTACAACGAACTAGTGGAAAGATTTGACTAGTGGATGAGAAATAAATGAATTTGAAGAAAGAAATGCAATAAAATTAATTCTAATAAATGACACAACATTGGAAATAGTAGAAGAATATATATATTTGGGGCAACTGGTCAAAAGCTCTGGATCTCTACTACCAGAAATGAACAGAAGACTTAAGTTAGCATGGAGTAATTATGGAAGAAACTCAATCATATTCAAATCTAGAATGCCAATCTATTTAAACAAGAAAACTTTCGACCAATGTGTACTACCAGTCATGACCTATGCATGCGAAACCTGGACACTTAAAACGGATATCATAAGGAAACTGCAAGTGGCAAAACGCTCTCAATGCAACGAAATATGCCGAGAATAACCAGGACAGATCGTAAAAGATAGGGGATAGGACAAATAACCCCGGTAATAGGTGTCATTCACGGAACCAAATGAAAAAAAAACACCTCAAATGGCAATGGGTAGGACACCTGGCAAGTAAGTATCTGTACCATCAAATCCGAAATCATATGTCTTAACCAGGGTTGGCATGATTTAAATCATGATTTAAATCGTGATATAAATCAAGTGATTTTTTAAATTTTAATAATGTGATTTAAATAAAAAAAAAATTATTGAAACTTTATAATAAATCAAAAAATAAATGTATAAGTTATAAAAATCTGTCTTAGAAAACTATAAAAATATTTCTATAACAGATAATATATAACAGATAATAAATCGAAAAATAATTGTAAATTTTATAAAACTATATAAAAATATCTATTCGTCAATTTAAATGTTGAACCGATTTTTGAAGTAATTTCGTGTGAATCCATAAAACAGCTAAACGCAGGGATCTATTTAAAAATTTATGTATAAGAGTTATACAGGGTGGCCCGTGGAAAACGTTCCGCAAGGCATAACGGCCAGGGTAATTTTTTTTTTCAGAAAATTCAAAAACACGTCAATTTTGTTTGTGAGGGGGGCAACTTTTGCCCCAAAAATTATTGCAAAATCTTCAACTCTCTAAGCGGGGGTGTCATCCCACAATTTTTTTCAAATGGAAAGGGGGTTAAGTGGTACCGCAATGAAAAGGGCTTTCTATTCTCTATACTTTCCCGCTTTGTTTTTGAAAATCGGTCGAGTCATTGAGAAAATATGAAGGATTGAAATTTGAAAAGTTTATTTAAACATTTATCCGAGTAAATGACAAGGACAAATTCCTTCAACCAATTTGCTGTTTTTTCTTATTATTTCTAGATGTTTACGCATTTTTTCACTTGCCACAAGGTTGAACGATCAGGTGGGGTAGTTGCTAGATAGCTGTTCTGTGACTTGTGCGTTGAAGTTTTTCTCAATATCGTTAAACTTTTTAACAATTATGGTGTACTCACTTGCAGAAAAAGTGGAAATAATCGAACTAAATTTTAAAAATAATGAATGTGGCAATCGGGTTGCGCAGATATTCAATGAACGCCATCCTGACAAACAAGTTTATGGCAAAATTGTTCGCGAGTTAGTAGCAAAAAACTGGTTTCGTTATGAATAAAAAGAGGCAGAGGGAAAATCCTGTAGTAAATGAAGCTATGGAGGTATTCGTATTGGGCCAAGTTGCCATGGATAGTACGCTGAGTACAAGAAAATTAGTCAATGACCGGCGTGAATCGTACAAGTGTCAAAGGATATTAAAAAAACACAACTTCCATCCGTACAAAATTCAGTTGGTACAAGAACTCAACGAAGACGATTTTGATCGTCGCTTGCAATTTTGTGAAACTATGAGTGAACGAGTGACCAATGATAATAATTTCCTATTTAATGTGTGTTTTTCGGATGAGTGTACTTTCTTTTTGAACGGTTGTGTAGTTAATCGGCACAACTGTCGGTACTGGGGCTGAGGACAACCCCAGGGTTTTTCACGAGGTGCACACACAAAACCCTCAGAAATTGAACGTGTGGGTTGGTATTTTTGGAAATTCTATTGTGGGTCCTTTTTTTCTTCCTGGAAATCCAACAGATGATATGTACTTGGATTTACTGGAAAATACCATCGACCCAGCCCTAACTGACATCATAGAGAACAATCCTGGATACGTTGAAGCGGAATATAATATTTCAACTAATATTTCAACAAGACGGTGCATCTCCATATTGCTCTCAAAATGTGCGTAATTTTTGAACAATAACTTTCCCGGTCGGTGGTTAGGACGAAGGGGTGCAATTGAGTGGCCTCCCCGGTCACCCGACTTGAGTCCTTTAGACTTTTTTCTATGGGGAGACATAAAAAGTAAAGTATATAGCACTCCAACCGCCTTATTAGAAGACCTGCGAAGACGAATTATTGATGTTTGTCGCGAAGTGACCCCGCAAGTTCTTCAGAATGTTCGAGAACGGTTTGAAAATAATTTGTATTACTGTATGGAGGTTGACGGGCAACATTTTGAGCATTTGCTTCATTAATAAGTTAAGTTTTTTTTAATTAATTCAATTTATGCGTTTTTTTGCATCATTCATATTTTCAAAATGACTAGATCGATGTTTAAAAACGAAGCGGAGAAATATAGAAAATAGAAAGCCCTTTTTATTGCGGCGCCACTTTACCCCCGTTCCCATTTGAAAAAAGTTGGGGGATGACAACCCCGCTTAGAGGGTTGAAGATTTTGCAATCATTTTTGGGCCAAAAGTTGTCCCCCTCACAAACAAAATTGACGTGTTTTTGGATTTTTTGAAAAAAAAGTACCCTGGCTGTTATGCCTTGCGGAACGTTTTGGATGGACCACCCTGTATATAATACATATCATTCGCAGACTAGTGTAAAACCAGGTTCTTCTGATATAGAGACTATATCTTCATTCCCGAAAATTTATAATTGTTATCTATTCCGACGTTACAAGGAGACACAAAAAGTACATTTTTACTCAGAATAAAACACTATTTTTTTAAAACATTACAAATAATTTTTTAATCAAGTTGCAAATAATACGAAATAATACGAACAGTAATAGAGAAACAATTTATACACTCGTTGAATTTGACACTTAATATCAGTTTAATAATTTTTGTACTTTTGTGCTTAAGCGTATCAGTGCGTTACTTTTATGCCTAGCCGGTAAAATGACAAAAATTAATACTTTTGAGACGTTTGAAAAAAAATCCTTTTGATCTGAAGCGAGCGACTTTTTTTGCGGAAAATATTGGTGACCGATGTGGAAAAATGACACGCGCCGTAGAATTGTTAATGTTATCGGTATCGCTCAGAGTTATAAAGACTAAAGGCTGATTCATGGTACACCGGGCCGTACCCGAGCCGGGCACGTTCCGTAAAGTAGACACCGAGCCACGTCCGGGCCTTCAATATATGCTACACCGAGTTGACAACGGGGATCATGTCCGTGCCGATTATATTCTAGAAAACAGTGTTGCAGCAGTGGTACATTTGTATCAAATTTGATACTTTTAATTCTATTTGGTACAGTGGTACTACATTTTCAAATCCAGGATGATTTGGTACAATAATTATTTCCCACGCGCACCGAAAATGAATAGATATTTAATAATTATTGTCGTTGATATTGCATTAAACGCGCTTACCGATACCATTCGGAGACAATCCGCATTAATTAACGACGTATTATAAACGTTGTAATGTCTATAGCGTTGCCTATATTAAATAACCCGAAGAAAAAACTTGAAAATTTACTGTTTCTAACATGCTTCTATATTTTGCGTTTTTTTAATAAAATTTAAGTTTTCCAAGTATTGTGTGTAGTATTAGAATTACTTAGATTTCTTCAACCTATACATACTTATAATTGGGTTTTCTGAATTTCTATTTCATGTTTTTCGTCTCGATTTGTGTCTTTCTCCAGGAAGTTTTTTTATGCAGAAATTTATGAAGAAATTCACAGCGACCAAACCGGTTAAAGTCATTTGCAGATGTATTTTGTTGTGCTTTAAAAAATTTGTAAAATTGTAGTGGTACATTTTTAGTTTATAATGTGGTACGGCGCTAAAAGTTGGGTGCGGCAACACTGCTAGAAAACAGTCGCTATAGGCCCGTAGACGAACGAAGTATTTAGCCCGGGCGACTCATATGTTTGCCGCAACGGGGCCGGACCGTAGCGGATCCGAGGAAAAATGTACACCGACATTTCTCGGACGGGGCACGGACGCGTTCCGGCGAAGCTCGGCCCGTGCTCGGCTTAGCATGAATGCATAAGTATAAATAACATTTGACAATGTTTGGCCGTGCCTTCACCGTCGCACGGCCCCGGCCCGTCACGGTGTACCATGAATCAGCCTTTAGCCATTTAAGATAGGAATTTAATTGGAAATAAGTCCTAGTCATTTGGAAATCCGATTTAAATATTGTTTTGAATTAAAATCAAAAAAATCCGATTTAATTTTTTTTTAAAATCATGATTTTTTCCAACCCTGCTTAACAAATCACATCAAATATAAAAAATAGAACCATTATGAAGGCTTCCGCCACATGAAAATTAGAGTTTAGAATACCATCTTACCTGTGTATTACAAAAACTTCAAGATTTTCCACTACTGTAGCAAAAAAGAGAATATTTATTAACTCATTGTTTTATTAAAAAAAATGCGTTTATCTTCAAAAATCAATCGCAGTTATACGAAGCCATTAAACATTGTATAGAAACAAACTAAATGAACTATTCAATGCGTTTTACAATGTTCTTAATTCTTAACATTACAAGAATGAAGGAAATGCAAGTATACAATCACAGCCTGATCTCCCCATTTTTAAAAACCACAATATAGCATTTTTAATCTACTTACTGGAGAAGTGAATTGTCTAATTGCACAAAACCACCATTCCTTACTAGACTTCTTGTACGATACACAATTTGGATATTCGACATCCACTATATAAGCTTCATAATTCTTCAAAATCTGACTGTTGTTCATGCTCAAAATGAGTTCGACTCCGCGATACAAGGTTTCTATATCCTCATCTTCGGCCAAGTAGTTGGGATTGATCAGAGGTTTATCCAATGGAGAATTCGATTTCAAAGTTACGGAACCTCGAGATTTGGGGTGCATCAGACAAGTGTAGATTAAGATATCACTGCTGGTGTTGATGTTGAAAGGGTCCATGTAAGAATCTTTTATGCTGAAACATCGTACAGTGATAAATTCAATAAAGATGCAATACAAAAATATTTTTCTTAGTAGTATAATAATAGCTCCCGTATATATCGTTTTGACGCCTTGGGAGTAGCAAGGTACAGCTTGCTATACTAGAGCCGTTCGGTATACAAGGAAGGTAATGTGGCTAGCACTACGCTTCAACCGCCTATTATTACCTCAGGATTGTGAATCCCAAGTACTCATTTAAGGCTGAGTCGACCTAGGTACCCAAACTATTTTTATTTTAATAAAAACAGTCGGCTGATGAAATGTCGGGTGTGGGAATCGAACCCACACCTTGAGATTGGTAGACGAGAGCTTGTACCTCTACGCCACGGGGCACCTTTCTTTCTTAGTAGTATCTCTTAGTAGTATATACAAAGTGTATAAGTCCGACTGTTGTAATAGAATATTAAAAAGTTGTATACTTTTATATACTGAGACTAAATATATAGACTAAAAATATCTTTCAGAGATATACTGACTAATGTTAAGGTAATTTTATTTTTTTACCCAAAAAAAATTTCGAATTGACTGCTGCTTGGTGGTGGTGTGGAAATAATATACTCTATATCGGGTCTGATGCTCTGGTTTCTACCGAAATTGGTAAATGACACGAGTTCCACCTGAAAACCGGTCATGAGAGGGCGCTGATTTTCTTCATAAAGTTTCAGCATTTCAGCCATAGTTTGATTGTAGAATATTCTGTTCGTCCTAAACATATCAGAAAAAGAAAATCCTTTTATTAATGTTCATTTTTAATTTTTTTATAAGAGTATTCGTTAATTTTAAGAGCATTCTTTAACCTGCTCATTAAAACTATTTTATTGAAACTAAAAGAATTTCGGACTTCCATTGTCTTTATTTATTTTGATTAACAAAACGTTTCGGTCAGAAGGATCACTGAGTGTTATCAAGTATAAACTGTCTAATTCCTAAAATTACTGAGCTTTTATATTACAAACAGGCATTTATGAACTTGGGTGCAGTTAAACGTGAGGTTGTCCACTTAGAATTCCTGCATCGGTACGTTTTATCAGTGGTAGCCATATCGTAGATATTTCCGTACTATGATTGCTAAAGATGTTATTATTGTTTGCTATAAAAACGGCTTCTTTAAATTTACGCTTTTTCCAATGAGGTTTCCTGTGGACAACCCGAGCTTCCGACCACTGTATATTGTGCTGTTTTGGCCAAACATGGTCCCCAATACCTGACTTCATTGTTTCACCTTTTTGTGCTAGCCAAGTCGTACATTTAGGAGACGTTTAGTCTCTGCAATGTACGACTCACCGCATTCACAACGTACCTGGTAGATGCTCTCTTTCTCTTGTTTCAATGATTCTGGCCTTGTTTTGATAGGACGCTTCCCAGTGAGCAGTTTATTCCTTTGAGGAAAACATTGGCGTAACTACAGGGGTGCCCGGGCCCCCCCTGGTCCTGCTGGGCACCCCCCAGAGAAATCCTGAATTATGATTCTTGGCTACGTATTAATTTTTATTTGCTTGTGATGCAGTAAAAATGACGTTTTCTAGTTTTGTTTAGTTAATATTATTTTGTTGTGTTCAAAAAATGTGTTAATTTTTATTTTTTTTAGAAAATTTGTAGGTATTTAAGTAATCTACGGGAACACGGTTTGATAACCAAGTTTATGAAATTTATTGATAGAGAAATTCATGTAAACGTTTTATTCAAAAAATGTGTTTTTGAAAATTATTTTTCATTTTTAAGAAAACAAAGACCCTAAGCCCCCACTGGGCTCAACCCCAGCCCCCCCTCCCCCCAGGCCCATCCCAAGGTAAATTGCTAGTTACGCTAATGGAGGGAAATGTGTTCTAGGTGACGTCGTTGTTACGTTACCATCAGGCCCTTCTTTTGCTTCAAATAACACACCAAAATAAAATTGCCTAAGTTGACTTAAAAAAGGAATAATAATATTACACAAAATAGGAATTGTGTTAACACAAAAGGAACTGTTACTCGAATGCAAATTATAACTGACATTTAGTAGTAATGGTGTTAAAACAATGACGTACTGACGTATGTGCCTTTAAAAAACACAAGACATTATTGTGGAATGCATAGTGTTAGGCATAGTAGGAATTTTGTTCTTAAACCTATAAAGTTCATTTGTACATCACGGAAAACAGTAACTAGGCCCAAAAATTGTATAAACCGTCACAAGTTCAGCGTAACGCTATAAAGGCATTTTAACCAGTAGTTAACTCGCACAATAGAAATTAATCGATCCAGATCAAGAGAGGTTTGTTTCGATCTGTGTAATATAAAATACGTCGTCGCCAAATAAGAAACTCGTGTGATCTGCGATATTATAAAATTACCTCTTCTTACTACAGAAAAGTAAAGCGTGCGGATTACTACTAGCACATATTAGGCGCGATTCTCACTATAACGTATATGCCACCGGCCACCACGATAACAATTCTTAAATGGCACAATGAACAATGCACAATGCACAATGAACATATTCACCCTACCCGTAACGCGGACCATTTACGTACTTGATATGTTATATTGTAATTTTTTTTAGCAAAATTAATTTATTAAAAAATATTTTTGCTAAATAATATTTGTGTTTTAGCCCTTGTTGCTATCTTTTATATATCAAAAAAACTACACGAAAAATTTTCCGGCGCATGTAATTATTGAACTACAGTAGTAGGAACACTTTTGAAGCCATTTAGTAAGAAATAATTTGCGACAACGATGTGTGAGAGAATAATTTTTTTGGCAAATTTAAAAAAAAATAAGTAGTATTAAAAAGAGTGATAAGTGTCTTAAAACACAAAATATTAGTTCACACATGCATTAACAGTATTCCGAATTTTTGCATAAAACACGTTGCGTCAGCGTGCTTCAGAAGTAAAAGTAACAGTTTCGAAACTGTGTGTGCAATTGGTCGTATGAATAAAACGGCAGATACGTAACTGTCCCTTAAATGTGACAAAATATTGCTCACTGGGTTCTGAAAAGTCCGAAATTCTTTTAGTTTCAATACACCTCCTTTTTCCTCTAAAACTGTATGAAAATTTGGAAAAATATAAACGGGATTAACAATTTTAGAACAAGCAAAAACTTTTACGAAGAATATATTTATTTTCAAAACGTTAATAATAAAAAGGTGCATCTAAAGCATTTCTATGGTTGCAGCTCTGCTAGAAATATTTGCCAAAGTTACAAAATATCCTGAAAATTGCAGAATAATGCATTTTCAAGTTTTTTTTGTTGAAAATCTTACCGAACTATTAATCCCAAAAACAGTATATGGTCTTGTAAATATTTACCAACAGGAAGATATTTGACTAGAGGTATATTCAATTCCTTTAGATGTTTCTTTCGTCCTATTCCAGATAACATAAGCAACTGAGGAGAATTAATTCCTCCAGCTATAACAAGAGCGGAACATCAAATATAATAAAATTAATAACTACCAACGATAATTGAAAAAAAAATTATATATATATAATGAATGAATCGTACAAAATATAACATATTAATAATTATTAAATCTAATTAGTTTTTTTTTCTTTTGTAAAATAGTCTTTCTTAAACAAGAAATTTAATTATTTAATTTCTATTCAATTAGAAATGATTGTGCAAATAATTTGTGCTGTATATATTTGCGTCTAAATAATTAGCACTGTCTGCGAACTTTTAACTTTTTCCCATTTAAATACTAAGTTTTTATGTCAGTTTCTTTATAAATGACTTATTTGAATCTGCTTGATAGAAATTATTATAAAGTGTTATTAAAAAGCCATTGTGACACTCTTTTTTAATCATACGATATGTTCTGTTGAAGTCTTACAAAAAATACTATAATAACTATTAAATACAAAATGTAACCAAAAATATAAAGTGAGTATCACAAACTGAAAAATTATGTTGCGGTATGAACAAATTTGAACTTTTTTCTTGTATAAAATATACATTTCTTATCACTCCGAATATTTCCCGATTAATTTTCACCAATTTATTAAATGTAAATCTTTATTTTACTACTTTTAATTGGTTTATATAGGTAAATACTTGACATTAGAGTTTAAGATAAAGTGGCTCGTGGGCTTAAGGTAAATAAGAGACTTAAAGAAGGCGTCCATTCTTTACAAAAAGATCCGGTTTATAAATTAAAAAAAAAAGAAAAAAGTCTCAAAGTGCAGGTCTCAACAATTAAACTAAACTGTCAAATTGTGGCAAGTATTTGGCTCATACGAGCATCATCAGACAAAAATGTGTGTTGTTTTAATATATAAAATGTGATCTTAATATGTGAACATAGTTATGATATATTTACCTGATACAATAACTTCTTTCTTGGCTTTCGCAAAATAATTCACACCATCCTTCACAAAATAGGCACCATAGGCAGTTTTGGTAGCATTATTAATGGCAATCTTTGTAACAAAACTGTGCAAACTTATGTTCAAATTGGACCTGGACGTAAAGTTTTCCAAAAATGCGGAGTAAGTACTGACGCGTTCGTTTCCTTTCAGAGACATTTGAACTTGTGCAATTCCATTTTGGTATTTGCCATTGTAGTCGTCAATGAAGTCTATACCCTTCTCATTAAAGAGCGGTTTAAATAGCTTTACCTAATAAAATGAAATCAAATCGTAAAAATTGTATTTTTTGTAACTTACTTCATTAATCTTAATTATTTTCTTTTATTTAAACAGGAAACTAATCAATTCACAATCTTTTAACAAAACTACTTACTAAAAACACTAGATTTGGACTATTCTCCTAATATTTAGACACCAAAGCGGCAAGCAAATATGTAACATTAGAAGTCAAAAACATTTAAATATAGAATTTTTAACAATAAATAGTGAATGCAAGCTGCTATTATAAATATGAATACAAATATACATAATGCAAAATTTATGTTTATTACAGAGTTTATTCCCTATAATATAGCAGTAAACTCAGATCATCCAGTAATAAATCCACCATAATTATATGAAGATTACTATATTAGAAAAAAATAAACTAATAAAAGAAAACCACAAAATAAAATTATAATTTATAAAATATTAAAATAAAACGTAGAAGACAGAAGCAATTGACAAAATAAAATATTTTAATAAACAATTTGACAATCGATAATATATTATTATAAAAGAAGTATTATCTTGATAGTTTGGCTAACACTTACATTTCAGCTGCTTGTTATTACGCCGAGATTCTCAAACTAATCGTATAGGTATTAAAATTATTTCTGAACAATATATTAATTGATACATACCACCTCTGGAGTGCTTAAGCATTTATATCCACAGTGTAATATCCTCCTTCACCATGGTAGTCCGAATCTCTAGGTTCAAAAACAGCGTTTTCGGATTTTTTGAAGTAAGGAAGGACTTCCTCGTATGACCAACCTGGATTACCATAAACATTCGACTAAAATTATAGTAACCATTAACTAATATAAAGTATGTTTACCTATAAATTAAAATGACAGTGTCACGGAACCTCTTGTTGACAGCCTAAATTTAAACTTTGTAGTACAGAAGATGTCAGTGTCACTAAAATAACACAGAAGAAGGAATTTGAGTGACGTAAGAAGATCAACTAACCATAACAAATAATAATTGTAACTTATAGCGAGTCTTTAGTTTTCATGTCGTTTCATGTCATTTGCTTATTTTTTTTTATTAGTATTATTTTATCATTTTTTTATTATTATTTATTATTTGCTTATTTTTTATTATTATTTATTATTTGCTTATTTTTTTACTTAGAATATAGCCAGTAAAAGTTTAACAACTAATTTTGAAATAAACTTTCACTAGTGCATTCATTGGAGCTTACTAGTAAATGCCAGCATTCAAATTCGCCTTAAGATGATCGATGTAAAATTCAATTTTATTCATGTCTTAATATTCCTAAAAATGTTTTTTTTAAATATAAATTCGAAACATTAAAACGAATTCAAAATTTAAATAAAACATTTCGTTTTCAAGATAATAATGGTAGCTAATTAATTATTTAATAATAAAATGGTTTTATTTAATACATATTTTTTAGTATGAAATTATAATTTTTAATTATCTGTAATATTTCCAAGTATCATGTTTTATCGTTTATAATCTTTTTTCCATTATTAAAAAACAATAAATTTCAAAAACACGTGGTATTTTTATTATAAAAATATCTCTAACCATTAATTTTTTATACGTTTTTTTATCTATTATTAAACTACAAATAATAGATAGACGCTTAAAATATATAATTATTAGAATATAAATTATTTAAACATTATTAACAGCAAAAGCACAGGTGTAGCAAAATGGTGTTCCGTTCAAAAAATTTAAAAAAAATAATAGCAACTAATGTCTCAAAATTTCGTAATTACTTAAATATATCACTGCTGGAAATCAATATACCTAGTGTTCTGATAATGCTTGCCAGTGAAATAATTACGAAATTACTAGTATTTGTATCATTTGACGGAAAAGAAATTATTTTGAATTAAATTTAAATTGGAAAATTGCTGAAAATTTTGTAACAATAACTGATCAGTATGGTTGCAAAATTAGAATAAAAAACAAACTTAATTCGTAATTACAATAATAATTAATTTAATTATATTTATTTATATTTTGTATAATATGTTGAACAGGAAAAAAAATATTATTGTAGCACCAGACAAAACATAGACGATACTAATTAAATCTGAAATTAGATCTAACAAAGAGAAAGAAAAAGGAAAGAAATAACAAGTTAATGAAATAAAATATCTCCTTGAACTCACAGTTTTGAAATTAACACATTTTGGTCAGATATATCACTGACTGATAACATGTGTAATCAGTTCACACTTGATAGCGTACAAGTAGGTATAGTCTATCCAGCGAAAGAATATGAGTTAGTGACAATTGTTTTCTTACATTTTCATTCAAGAGTAGATATAATTTTTTGTATTGTATGTAGTCTGTCGAAATAATATTCTCTTGTTGGACAAACTTTACTTTATTTCTTGGGAATACTGACCCATCTGTCAAAATCTTCTGGATGACCTCTGGCATATACGCCAGCATTAATAGTAGTACCGCCTCCAATAACTCTACCTTGAGGCAACGAGCATTTTTCCTCCTTCATAGCTAAATAAAAACAAAATTATAATTATTAATATACGTATTGTTTGTTTTTGGGAGAACTTTAGTTACTAGAATTTTCAGCAGTAAGTTTTTCCAAAATGTTTTTTTGAAGATTTCACAGTATAGTAAAAATAAGCATAGCATTTAAATAGAGAGACAATCGTTGGGTCAAATAGAAATAAATAGAATAAAGAATATTTGGGGTAAATAGTGCAAGTTCCTGCTCACAGTTCTGCAATAATGAATAGACCTTGAATGTAGAGCATCACTATTTTAAATAGAATATTACGATTTGATTGGATGTATATCTAATTTCTTTTTGACTCTTAATGGATTATCACACAATAACACCATACTAAGGGCTGGCAAAGGTTAGTCTTGGGTCGAGATTTCCGTATGTGAGAAGACTACAATGGCGTTTATAATGTACTGAACAAAGAGAGAACAGTAAACACGTTGCCAAACGTATGAAATCGACCGAGAAACTGTGCACATTGCTAAGAGATGTGGAAGGGGATATAGCAGATGTCGCAGTTGACCGGTTAACCCAATCAGTACCTCTGTCAGTACTCCGTAACTTACTCAGTACTCATTACTCGTATAAAGTACTCAGTACTTAAAGTTCTAGGGAAAGATGTACATCATGTGTTCGGCTTCACGATTTAATTTGGTCTCATGATACTTTGTTTATTTATTAACGAGTCGTTGTAAGTTTTCCTATAGCTTGAAAATGTTGAAGTTCAAGTTAGAAACACTTGCACTTTTGGTAAAAATAAGTGGAATTGAGTTAGCGTTCGACAGTGGTCGCGCTATTAGAACTCTGAATTCAAAAGTCGGTAGCTCGAAATCTATTAAAAATAATTGACTGTAGTTTTTTAAAACCTTCTGCTATATTTTCTTCGCAGACAATATGTGAAAATATTTATAAATAAATAGTTACACGATAGCTGAAAATTGCTATGCACTAAAAGTAAATGGATGGTTTGTTTAAAATTTTTGAATGGAAAAAACAACCTTATCGAATTTTTCTTATTTAAACATATTGTAAAAGATCCGATCTTCAAAATAAAAAAAGTTTCAATATCTAGAGTGGTTCTTAAATTATGGCATGTTATGTGTTAAAAAGTCAAGTTTTTAAATTATCGCGATTACTGAGTTTTATCCTTATAAAAAAATGGACACCTCCCATATAACACAACACAATCTTATAGATATCTTGAGGATATTCTCCAAGGATATAGTAAATATCTTAGGGATATCCAAAAACTAGAGGAGGATATTTATGGGATATCCAGATGGGACAAAAAAAGTTATCTTCAAGACATCCCTAGGCAAGCCTTTTACGATTATTTGGGATATTTCTAGGATAATACAAGGATGATGTTGGGAGCATTATAGAATATTTTTATGATATCATATGAGGACTGTTATTTGACAATACTTACTTCATCCTTAGTTTATAGTAAAAACGTTCGCAATTTAGTTTTATTTAGCCACATTTTGACGTTATTCATTGGATATTTTTATTAACAGCTCTAAAATATACCTACATATTATGTCAATGAATTTTGCATCAAAATTTAGAAGTTTATTTGTATGAGTTAAGAGCTTTCAATTTATACTGTACCATCGAAAAAAAAACGGCGTTCAATTGGCTTGAAAATTACGATCGATGACATTCCCCATATAATTTTACATACAAAATAACAGCAATCTTCATTTCCAAGCCACCTCTGATGCCGTTTTTTTCGATCGTATGGTATTATACCAGATTATACTACCCTTTATGGAATCTAGCAGTTTATGTCTAGCAGCAACAGTTTACATCAAAGTTAGGACACAGGATACAGGTATAATTTCTAACACTACACATTCCAGAAACTCACAATTTAAACACAAAAATAGGATTTCTGTTTGAATAGATCAAACACGAAAATGGGTTTAGGGATAAAAAACAAGCGCTTTTCAACAAATTTTCACCTATAATTTTGTCACAAATTTTTCATTGTGAGACCCTGAGTCGTTCGTCGTTTTTCGACATTAGTTGAGGTTAGGATAGAATTTCTGCTAGAACAAGGCTACACATTATGAGTATAAGAAAAAACTAAGTCAAACTCAACCAGTTTTGTTAGTTTCAGTCATTTTTAAGTCCATTCAATATCGACAAACGACCGAATTCACCTCGAATTTCACTAAATCAAAGAACTGAATAATACACGATGCAAAAACAAACAACTGTCGAGATGGATTGTGGGAAATTTTTTGCGCGGGCGTTTTAAATTCTCTGTATTACTGGGAGCCAAGCTCATAAATATCCAGATTATCCAGAAGATACCAACAGGATATTTTGTTGCCTTGACGTAATATATATCTATCTGTATGGTTTATTGCATTTTATGTAATATTAAAAGTAGTACATTATTTATTTTTCCTAAATATCTAAACGATATTGTTAGGATATTTTATTATCATAAGCATGTTTGGATATCTCAGCTGGATGTACATTAGATATACGACAGAGATATCCATAGGATATTCTATTCTGAGACATCTACAGGATTTCAGGATGTCTGGAGGATATCCTATAGATGTCTTTATAAGATGGTCTTATAATGGGACATTCCGACATTCTATGAATATCCTGCGGATATTGTGTGTTATATGGGCTCAACGATATCCTTATAATTCCATTTCAGATGTTCAGAAACACATCTAATGATATTATCTAGTTATCTTTTCGAAAATAAAACCTTTTAAAAATAAGCAGTTTGTGATCGTGACATTACTTGATAGGGAAAGACGCACTGGCAACGCCGCAGCAGCACACCGTCGCATTTCTCTCACTCCGACTTAATAAGATCCCTATGCGATTTACTTCCACACATATAAATACCGACCCAAAAGTAACTGGATTATATAAAATAAAGACAATGGAGATTCAAAACCGCAGTTTTATTAATAAGGACAAATAAAATGCAAATGCATATTTGGGTATTAGCTGGATGTGTACATATCCTTACGTGGATTATCTAAAAGTAAATACGTAACATTAGCTCTTAATAAACAACAGAATATCTTATGTACGATTACTTATTTTCGGATTTACTTTGTTAAGTGTTATTCGGTAGTAATTCTTAATTTCAAATGTGATTTTGTTTTGTTTGGTTTGATTGTAGTGATAGATAGTTTATCAGCACCATCATAGATTAAATAAATAAATAGACGTAACTAGTAAACATTCTTTAAGTGGTATCGTTCTAGTTAAACTATTATAATAATATTGTTTTCTTTATTACTTTTGACGACAAGAGTAAATACAGTGTGTCCCAATATTCCGTGGAAGTGCTTCGTTTGTCCGTTAGAGGACAACAAACTTGAAAAACTTAAATGCATTTTTTAAGATATTTTAAAAATCGATATTCCGATTTCAATGAGATTTGGAGGTTTCTATGTTTTGCTAAACGCTTTAATATTTGACATCTATTTTTTTTTGAAAATGGTCCTTCTAATATTTACTGCACTTTTTGCAGCCAAAAAAACGCCACCGCGCTTTTTGAAAAAAAAAATATTTTTCCGAAGCTGACTTAGATTGATTGATTCCTAGAGGTGGCTCTTGTCCAAGGTTATTACATTAAACAGGTTGCCTCGCAACTTTGAACCAATCAGAGTAGTTGCCGCGATTAAGTCAAACCAAACTAATGCGATATCTAAAATAACCATTAACAAATTGTTTAATAATAATAACAATTACACAAGTTAAATTGTTTTTCTATAAAGTATTTATTTATTTTTCTCTAATTTTGCTGACATTTAACATTTTTAAGCAATATTTGTATTCGAAAAAAAAATAGTTTTCGCTTTTTACCATGTTAAAATATCGCCAGCTAGTCGAAATAATTTATTATTTTTCTTTTTATACTTGGCTTTAGGTCGTTGGGGTTGCAAAGATGTTACTAGATTTTATTCATTATTTTATTTTTATGACGACGTTTCGGCAGTATATGTCTTTTTCAAGTCTCTTGAACGTAGATTCAACTATTTTTCTTCTTCTTTCTCAGCCTGGTTCCATCCAGTGTTGAATATAGGCCTCTTCTAGGTTTTTCCATGCTTCGCGATCTCTAGCCAATCTTATCCATTGTCTTCCCGCCACTGCCCTGACGTCATCGACCCATCTCTTTTTTGGTCGGCCCACACTTCTTGTTGTTCCACTAGGTCTCCATAGGATTATTTTTTGGGGCCATCGGTCTGGATCCTGTCTTGCCACATGTCCTATCCATTGCCACTTCAGACTTGCCACTCTTTTAACGACATCTATTAATTTTGTTTTTTGACGTATGTGGGTATTACGTATTTTTTCCCTAATGGTGACTCCCAACATGATTCTTTATATGGCTCTTTGTGCTACTCGTAGTTGTTCTGCTGTTTTTCGAGTAATTGCCATAGTCTCTAAGCCATACGTAAGCATAGGTAGAATGCAGCTGTCGTAAGCCTTTTTCTTTAGGTTCATGGGCACCTTTTTATCCTTGAAAATATCGCTCATATTTCCAAATGCTACCCATGCCAAATGGATCCTGCGTTTAATATCCGTATTTTGGTTTTCCTTGCCCAACATTTTATGACCTAAATATATAATGGTCTACGTTTTCAATAATAACGTTGTCCACGGTAATGGCGGATATTGTTGCTCATTATCTGGTCTTCTTCTGCCCATTTTAAGGCCAATTTTTCTGGGATTGCTCATTTAGCTCATTTAGCATGGTGTTTAGCCTTGAATGTCGGTGCTCAGCAAGACAATATCGTCTGCGAACCTCAGATGGCTAAGGTGTACCCCATCGATGTTTAGACCTCTATTTTCCCATTCTAATTTCTTGAAGACATTTTCCAGTGCCAGTGTAAATAACTTGGGAGAGATGGTATCTCCTTGTCTCACAACCTTACCGAGTGGTATTTTTTCTGTTTTGAGGTGATCATCTAATTTAACTTGGAAGGTTGCACTATCATAGATATTTTTAATAATGGAGTAATATCTGGAATCAATTCTCGCGTCCTCCCTTGCAGCTAGAAATGACCAGGTTTCGATGCTGTCAAAGGCTTTTTGGTAGTCTACAAAGGCCAAATGTAGAGGTATATTGTATTCTGTTGTTTTTTCAATGACTGTTTTAATTGTTTGTAGATGATCGATGGTACTAAAACCTTTTCGAAGCCTGCCTGTTCTATTGGCTGATAGGAATCTAGTTTCGTAGACAGTCGGTTGTTGATAATCCTAGTGAAGAGCTTGTATAGATGCGAGAGAAGGCTTATTGGTCTATAATTCTCTATATTTGTAAAATCTCCTTTTTTGTATAATAGCACAACTTCTGCGTTTTTCCATGCGTCCGGGATTCTACCCTCCATCAGATATTTATTTAACAATACTTCCACGACATCCACTAATGGTTTTCCGCCCATCTTCAGCATTTCAGGTGTAATACGATCTTCTCCTGGGCTTTTGCCATTTTTTATTTGTTGAAGTGCGTATTTAATTTCTGTGGTTGATATTTCTGGCATATCTTCTGATCCTACTAGATTCAACTATTAACAATTTTTAATTCTGTAGGAATCTACGTTCAATAGACTTGAAATAGACATATACTGTCGAAACGTCGTCATAAAAATAAAATAATGAATAAAATCTAGTAACATCTTTGCAACCCCAACGGCCTAAAGCCAAGAATAAAAAGAAAAAAATATATAGTATATAAGAAACAAAACAAAAAAAAAATATTATACATATACATCGCTCAGCAAAAACAATAATGAACATTATAGGCTGTTACAGGTAGGAATTATCTCCAATTTTAAGGAAAATTTGATAAATAATTTTAAAAAACTATCTAGTTCATCAATTATAATACGTTAAGTACAGTAAAACTCTAAAAAAATATAGTATGTCCACTAAAACTGTCTTAAATCCATTCAAATGCACTTAATACACCGAAAACCTTCAAAAGTTTAGTGGCGCACATATTTTTTTAATAAATATTCCAGTGATAACCCATATACACGTCCCTGATGAACTTATCGACACTTTTTTAGCTTTAAAATATGTATCACTTATAGTAACTTTTACCTTCAAAATTTCAGCCGAATCACTAAAAGATTATTAAGACTTTAACACCCTGTAGCTACGAAAAAGAGCAGATTCGGACCTATGTTGATATGAAAACTAAATCTTATTTTTACGTGAGGAATCTCCCCACGAGAGATGGCACATGTTTTTTGAAACACCCTGTAGAAGCAAAATGTGGGGGTCCATTGAACGTATTGTGATTTCAAAAATAAGTAGTAGCTCTATATCTATAAAATCTTGGAACACCCTGTATATACCTATGAATTTTCCTTAGTGGGTAGATCTTATAACCCGCTAATTTTTTAAATTAAACAGATATTTTAGAAGTTTATTTTAGTCGTGTTATTCTACAAGATAACATTAGAAAAACAGCATTAAGCTAGGTTTAAACCTCGTAGTAACTATTTATTTTAGAATTTATAAACTAAGCTTTTTGAATTTAGAATAATCTATATCCTTACCTAAACAAGCATGTTTCTGTGATGTGCTATTATATCCCCAGCTTCGAGTGGAAAAGTAATTATAAGGACTTAAGCCAAGTATTTTTGTAAAATCATTAGGTAATCCACCGGCTTCTAAAAGTAAAATCTTCCATTCTGAAATTTCCGTCAGTCTATTAGCTAGGATAGCTCCCGCAGCTCCTCCTCCAATAATTATAAAATCGAATGTTCCGAAATCTAGAAAATAACAAAAAATAAAGTATCATCTTGCTTCTTATATGTTAGGGCGAGAATGGATACTTGGCTACTTTTAAAACTAATCAAAAATTATTCAAACTAACTAAAGCTTCATTCAGAACATCGAAATTAGCGGAATAAATTAGTGCTTTCTATTATGCTTTATACTTAGGGTTTCCATAAGTCTGGATTTACCCGGACATGTACGGATTTTGGAAAAGGATTTGGAAAAGAGTCCGGGAAACCTGACGGCAAAAACAATTTAGCTTAGTAAAATATTTTACAGTTATAGTTGAATTAATTTCTCAGTTACTTTGTTGAATATTAAGTATAAAATATTAAGTATTAAATAATTCTGGCAATTAAAAAAACATTTTTTTATTCCTTTACTATCAGAATATAAACGAAAATAAAATAAAAAAGTCTTTGGCCCTGACCCGGATTCGAACTCTGAATCATCGGTTCGAGGTCGGAAACTCTACGCACTGCGCCATGGAGACATGTTCGATTTATATTGAATAGGTACTAGAATTTAAAGGACTAATAAAAATATAGGATCTTCTTTCAATGCGCAGTAGGGAACGCAACGTTTACCGGCAGCCAGACGGGCCGCATGCTGTTCTAGAGAGCATAGTAAAAGATATATCAAAGAGCCAGACGTCTTAAAATACTTGTTTTTCCGACGTTGCTCGCTCTCGTACTACTAGGTACTAATTTATTCCATTGATTTAGAGGTTCTGAATGAAGCTCAAGTAACAGAATTAAAATTAGTAAAAAATCCTAGCAACGGCTTGGGGTAGTCACTTGTACAATAAAAAAGTTAGCACAGAAAAAAACTCAAAAATTAGCTTATAAAATAATAAGCTTTTGATTTATAACTACTAGCCAACATTTCAAAAAAAAATCCAAAAAGAATTGAAGGGACAAAAATGCTTAGGGAAAAAATGCAATCTCTATGTTAAATGGCGTCTTGTGGGATAGTAACATCTCTAAATCCAACAAACGCACAATGGTTAAAAGCATCGTTTGCTATGTCAGCAAGGTATGGCAGCTAATATATGGCAATATATATGACAAGTCTCGCACCCTGGAAGAGACAGAAATAGATTTCTGGAGACGGGCCGCATGTAAATCCAGAAGAGAAAGATGTACGAACAACAGAATTCGAATACGTACACGTACAAAGAATGCCAGCGGAGAGGCTTCCAAAACAGATCCTGACAACTGGACACCAGCGGGACGACGAAAAAGGGGTAGAAGTATTTAACTTCATTGAAAATTACTACCACTAATTTAGACGTTCTGAATGCTTACATTGAAGTTAAAGGAACAAACTTCTACGCTATTTTAAACCACTAATTTATTCCCCTAATTGCGAGGTTCTGAATGAACTTTTAGCTTCATTCAGAACCCCGCAATTAGTGGAATAAATTAGTGGTCAGGAATGAACTTTTAGCTCTGAATGAACTTTTAGGTTCATTGAGAACCTCGCAATTAGTGGAATAAATTAGTGGTTTCAATTAGCGTAGAAGTTTGTTTCACTAATTTGAATGTAAGCATTCAGAACGTCAAAATTAGTGGTAGTAATTTTCAATTAGTGGAAAAAGTTACCAAACTTTTAACTTTTCCACTAATTATAATTTAAAATTTGCGAGTAATGTCACTTTGACCCTTGATTATCATCCCTCAAGAGAAATGGTGGTTAGAAATGAAAAATTTATTGTTCATAAACTAATATTAATTGAAAATGTCTACCACTAATTTTGACGTTCTGAAGGCTTACATTGAAATTAAAGGAACAAATTTCTACGCTAATTGAAACCAGTAATTGCGAGGTTCTGAATGAAACTATGAAAATAATAACCACCAGAACTTAAATTCCTCCATACGGGCATTGTTACTTCTTGAGATAGGTAATTATTTATTATACAATTTTCTGCTATGTTGTATTTTGTTAAGGAAATACTTGCCTGTGCAACTTTAGTGATGACTAACATAATATCTCAAATTATAATGTTGTTGATACAGTACCCCAAGTTTCCCCACACTCCTTAAAGTTTCTGGGGAATAATAATAAAATCAACAATAATTCAATTTAAAGAAGCGACATTATGTTATTCATCATAATAGTAGCAGAAGTAAGTCTTATAAGGTTTCCGAAAATTTTGTTATATATCAGTAACCGTATAATAAATAAATTCAGAAATAAACATAAATTTTCGCATAAGCAAACTATAGAAAATAAGATCCATACTGTCAGTTTATAAACTAGCGAAAAATAGGGGTATTATGGATGATTAAAACTAGGCAGGGCCTATTTTACCATAAGGCCCGGGGCTTGGGCCCGGTGGTCTGGGGGGCCCATTAAAGGTTGTAAAATATTCATAATTTCTTGAATTTTTGAATTTTATTGGAAAAAAGGGCCCGAATTTTTGCTTGGGCCTTAGGGCCCGACCAGATGAAAAATAGACCCTGAAACTAGGGCAGATTTCTAATAATGTGTTAACATAAATATTAGAAAAAAATCATAATTATTTATCTGGTCATTATACATACAAACAAACTACACTAGTTGGTTTTATAATTAAAAGAATAGTACCTATAAAATTAGCAACCAAAACAAATATTGTAATTTAGTTTGCAAACCAATTAGCTAGTTTGTATACAGTATGTCCCCTGATTGTCTTTACAAGAGGAAAGATTCTCCATAAAAATGTTTGCAAATGTTTGTCCTAAAACGCTACTTAATCCCATTTAAGGTTGATTCTCACTATACCTTCCGTTTCCATTCCATATCCATTCCATATCCGTTCCGTATCAGTTCCATACTTTTTATTGTACAATTTATATCATTACAAAAGTTTTATTTTAAAAATTTGTATCTTTTGAAAAAGGTAATAAATTTAATTAAGAGGTAAAAGAATAAATAAATATCAGCAAAATTTTAACAGAGCTGGTCTTTAAAGAACTTGACAACGCTGTTTCCGATACGCTTCATTTCGTCCGTCAAAAAAATGTATGGAAGGAAAGGATATAGTCTAAGAGCTAGCAACGTTTTTGAGAAAGTATTTTAAGACGTCTGGCTCTTTGATATATCTTTTACTATGCTCTTTTGAGCAGCATGCGGCCCGTCTGGCTGCCGATACACGTTGCGTTTACTACTGCGCATCGGAAGAAGATCTTATATTTTTATTAATTTAATCCTATAAATTCTAGTATTGAATATAAATCAAACATGTCTCCATTGCGCAGTGCGTAGAGTTTCCGACGATGAACCGATGATTCAGAGTTCAAATCCGGGTCAGGGCAAACACTTTTATTTTATTTTCGTTTATATTCTAACAATAAAGTATTAAATAAATCTGGCGATTAAAAAAAACAAGTATTTAATACTTTACTATTAGAATATAAACGAAAATAAAATAAAAAAGGCATTGTCCTGACCCGGATTCGAACTCTGAATCATCGGTTCGTTGTCGGAAACTCTACGCACTGCGCTATGGAGACATGTTCGATTTATATTCAATACTAGAATTTAAACGACTAATAAAAATATAGGATCTTCTTTCAATGCGCAGTAGGGAACGCAATGTTTACCGGCAGCCAGACGGGCCGCATGCTGTTCTAGAGAGCGTAGTAAAAGATATATCAAAGAGCCAGACGTCTTAAAATACTTGTTTTTCCGACGTTGCTAGCTCTCGTACTAATATGGAACGCAAGGGAAACGGAACGGATAGTGTGCATTTTCCTATTAATTTACATGATATAATATTTTATGTAAACGGAAGGGAGCTGATATGGAAGGTATAGTGAGAATCAACCTTTATACTCTTCCAAATTTCCATAGCGTTTTAGAGAAATTAAAAAAAAACATGAAAAACATTATGGTTGAAGTCCTAAAAATCAAAAGGCGTTTCCATGGTAATATAATTTCGATTTCATTCTTTGATAGATGGTTATTATTAATTCTGATTAATGTTACATTTTTTGTTGTTGTTAAAGTATCACAATTTCCAATAATTTCTATTATCACCTTTTCCGTAGCATTGAACTAAATAAATTTTGTGTTTTTTAACATTTCAGAACAGCAAAAAATATGGCGTTATCAAAATTAAAAATAATCATCTATCAAAGAATGAAATCTAAATTATATTACCATAGAAATGCCTTTTGATTTTTAGGACTTTCAGCGATATGTTTTTCTTAATGCTTTCTAAAACGGTATGGAAATTTGGAGAAGTATAAACGGGATTAACCATTTTAAAATACAAAACAAAATGTCAATAATAAAAAAGTTTTTCCTCTTGTAAAGACAACCCGGGGTCGTACTGTATATTTATCTTACCTTTTGCTGTAGAACTAGACAAATTCAAAATATCTGAATTATCTTTTGAAATTGTATAATTAAGGGCTTTGTTGATGTTGTCCTCAACCATATCAACGAAATCTTCAAGATTATCATATTTTAATCCAAAACTGACCCTCGCAACTATTAAAATTAATACGGTTGATGTATTCACGACACGCATTTTATGATATACCGCCAGCCGAGGCGGATAATATTTAATAATACTCGTGGTTGTTCAGACGATCACTTATATTTTACACTAATACAACAGTTCGATGATAATATATTAATATATGTGAAAATGTACGTTATACACGTAGAAAAATGGTATACTATATTCGATACCAATTAAACTTTTAGTTGCGTAATCGAGGGCGCGATTTTTAAATTCACTGTTGCCAACTATGGACATATTCGGCGACAGGCTGACTAACAAGAGTTTAAATTTCCCGCTGGGGATTCAGGTGGTAGCTCTGCTGTAAAGAATGTCAAATTGGCACATTGAATTATTTATTTTCTGACATTTTCATTCGTTTTGACACTTTAGTTTTGTTTTACGAGTTTTTGGTTTAAATGAATTGTGATAATTTAAGCTTAAAAATTTTTACTAGCAGACCTTGCAGTCAAACATTGTTCTTTTTAGAACGTCTTTTAGTGTGAAGTGTACAAGATAGCTTAATAGACGTAAAAAACTCATTGCAACTTTATTAGAATATTTTGAACGGGAAAGCGGTAGTAATGGCCCTTTATGTCCCTTAAGTGCTGTTAAGAGGGTGAGTTTTGTTGATATAAATAATAACTGTTTATATATTTATAATTAACTTATGTTTGTTTCCTGAAATATTTTGATTAAAAGAAAATATGTAAAAGTGGGCAACGCTGTGCTGATCACGTGACTAAAAATTTATTTGATATGAACTATACTATATGTGAGATATGACATCACTGTAGAAATATCATTCTCAAAATAATCCAAAAAAACCTACTATAGGTAGGTACCTATAAATTTTTATCATTCAAACTAAAAAAAACAACGATAAAGCTAATTAGTTAGTTAGCTATGTAAGTTAAATTGCTTAATTAAGCAATTGTGTATATTATATTATTATACAGGGTGGTCCGAGCTGTATTCCGGAAACTTCGGCGGCATATTCTGCAGATAAAAATAAGTAAAAAACTTTGTATAAATGTATGTCGTAAAATGCTTAATTTCGGAGATACAGGGTGTAGAAGTTTCATTTTTATTTTGAATTTTTCCAAATAATTTTTGAAGTAACGTCAATATTTGGAGGAAAATTGGTGTCTGGGAGTTTTTTGATATGAGAAATTTGATTTTGATGTCAATATGACTCCTATTTGTAGGGGGCGCCACCTACACGTGTTTTAACTGTTTTGAAGATTAATAACTTTTTGATCGTACCTGTATAAAACTACTACGCGAAAAAATATGCATTTCCGTGATTTTTTACGTTTTACGATTTGTTACGTGTATATGTATTGTATAATTATTCAGGGTGACTTTTATACAGGGTGGTCCGAACTGTATTCCGGAAACTTCGGCAGCATATTCCGCAGATTAAAATAAGTAAAAAAGTTCGTATAAATGTATGTCCTAAAATGCTTAGTTTCGGAGATACAGGGTGTAGAACTCTCATTTTTATTTCGATTTTTTCCAAATAATTTATGAAGTAACGTCAATATTTGGATGAAAATTGGTGTCTGGGAGTTTTTTGACATGAGAAATTTGACTTTTGATCTGTATAGTACAAAGCAAATTACTGGGGCTCGAGTTGTTGAGTGTCCCTTAAGCACTCGTTTTATGTTATATTAAAAATAAGCTATTAACTATATAAAATAAATATTTATTGCAAAAAAATATCTTGTTCAAAACTGTATTGTTTTCAATTTTACAATTTTTCTATAATTGTAAAGCAGCATCAGCGGTGTCTATGTAAGAAAAATCACTGTTACTTTATATGTAAAAGAAAGTTAACTAAAGTGTTTATATGTAAAATTATATGGGGAATGTCATCGATTATCATTTCCCATCCAGCTGGACGCCGTTTTTTTTCGATCATACGGTATTTAGCTAAACCCCCGAGCTGTTAAATTGTATCCAGTTCATATTATCATTTTTCTCTGTATATCAATAATATTGACTTAAAGTTATTAAACTTAGTTATCTTGTAGTTTTATGAATTATTAAAATATATCAGTATTGTTTTAATTAATATCTATTTTAAACCAGAAAGAAGACTATAATATTTACTGAAGTATTCAGAATACTCCGAACAGTATTATTTAGGGGAAATTGGAGAATTATTGATCGTATTTGCAATACTATAAAAAATATAGTAAACCAACCGATAGTGTCGTAATCTATACTAATACAGTCGACTCTCAATAATTTGAAACTCAAGGGACCAGGAAAAAAATTCAATATAAAGAGAGTTCAAGATAATAGAAGTTCAAATAATCAAGAGGAAATAGGGATAAATTCAAATAAACAAGAGTTGTCAATGTAAACTAATAGTCGGAGAGCTGGCGACTGAGCGATTTTAGGCAAGTTAGAATAACAAAAAAAAATAAAGTTTAATAACTTGTGAACCCAGAATCCTAAGTCTGGCTGGGGGTTTGGGGGTATTTCGCTACTGCGCAACCAATAACATTTGCAAAAAAATAAATCCAAAAAACATTTTTAGGCAACTTGAAATTTGTTTATTCTTAAATTTTAGCATCTATTTAACCTAGAAATAAGTGTGCCAGACTTTTTTTTCGGGTTTAAAGTGTAACCAGACCATTCCAAATATGTTTAATTATTATACCTGGAAAACATACTTTAGGCATTTTAAAATTTTTACAGCGTGTTTATTAGATGATATTAAAAAATATGTGTTAATTGTCAGACGAATTCAATGGTATTTAATACTTGCCAGACGCGCTTAAAGATTTTAAATGAGCGCGACAAAAAAGTCTTATGAGTATCTATAAGCGCGAGAAAGATAGTTTATTGAAACCCGTGGAGTACTTCAAATTTTCATAAAAACAATTTTTTTTCGGTTTCATTTCAATTATTTGCAGGCTTTTAATTCAGAGATTATTTTGTTGGAATTAAGTTACCATGTACAAATATGTATTTATAAATTAAATATTGCCGTGCATAGTGTAAATAGTTTAGAATAATTACTGCAAATAAATATTTTAGTAACTACTAATTTCGCTACTAACTACTAAATCACAATGGATAAAAAACATTTAAGTTGTGTAGTTTGTAAAAAAGTTAGTGACACTAGTGACACAGTTATTGTTTTTGATGAAGGCAGACTACAAAAATGCAAAGAATTTTTAAAGTGCGCCAACAACATGGTTTAAAATTTAAAGAAGTGGTTTTACCAGAAAACGTAGTCCCGACAAAAGGGTACCATGTACAGTGCTAAGAAAATAAGTATTCTGGAATTTTATTAAAGTACCATTGTTAATCTTTCTAAATAGATTCAAAAGTAAGTAAAAGTGCTTTACTTTTATGCTTAGACGTTAAAATGACTTTTTTATATTGACAATCAGATCGCAAAAATTAATAATAATATAATATGTCACAAAAGTATAATACTAATTATACTTTTGTGACGTTTGAAAAAATATATTTTATATTATGCTAATTTTTAAATAATTATTCGTCTTTTTATTCTTTCAGATAAAAAATTCTTAAATTAAAAAGTCTTCTTATTGAAAGGATTTCAATCATACATTTTTATTAAAAAATGTTTCTTTTTATTTGTTCAATATTAGTTAGTTTTTTTTAAGTTTTTACGACTCCAAAATGCTGTTAGGTCAGCCGCATCGGCTGCCGACCGGGTCTCAATAAACTATCTTTCTCGCGCTTATAGATACTCATGAGACTTTCTTATCGCGCTCATTTAAAATCTTTATTCGCGTCTGGCAAGTATTAAATCCCATTGAATTATTCTGGCAATTAGCACATATTTTTTAATATCATCTTTCTAATAAACACACTGTAAAAATTTTAGAATGCCTAAAGTATGTTTTCCAGGTATAATAATTAAACATATTTGGAATGGTCTGGTTACACTTTAAACCCGAAAAAAAGGCTGGCACACTTATTTCTAGGTTAAATAGATGCTAAAATTTAAGAATAAACAAATTTCAAGTTGCCTAAAGAATGTTTTTTGGATTTATTTTTTTGCAAATGTTATGGATTGCGCAGTAGCGAAATACCCCCAACCCCCCAGCCAGACTTCCAGGATTATAGGTTCACCAGTTAATAAACTATAAATTTTTAGTTATTCTAGCTTGCCTAAAATATGTTTTCTAAATATGTCGTCAGCTCTTAGGCTATAACGACAGGTCTGTGCAGGGAAACAATACCGACGCAATGACTACATTATTGACTAAACAAATGGTAAATAGGCAAATACATAATCGCAGACTTCAAAATATGGGATTTCTTACTTCAAATTATAAAATGTCGAGTTCAATTATAGAGAGTAAGGCAGCTTTCACTTCAAATACATATACATATTTTAAGATATACATATTATAAGATATATATAATACATATTTTAAGATATTTTAAAAATTTATACAGGGTGTTTCATAAAATATGACCATTGAGTAATCACGATTCTGCTTACACTGCTTGACGTTTAAAGCTGATTTTTGGCAAACAGATTGACTGTGGGGTGTAGAGGTTCAATAAGGAGGGATTTCTCGAATCTCAAATTCCAAGAGAGGGAAAAACGCCGCTCAAATATTACAATATTTGTTATTTAAAAAACGATTAGTCTTTCGGGAAAACGCTTAGACACGCATAATTTACTTTGTTTTTTTACATATTTTGAAATTTTTGAAAAAGTCATACAGGGTGTTCCAAAAAGTTGCGTAATTGATTAACCATGATTCTGAACCATGATTCTGAACTTAAACTACTTGACGTAAAAAGTTTATTTTTGGCAAACGGATTTTTCGAAAGTCAAATTCCAACGAGATGAAACTACCCTTCAAATATTACCAAGTTATATAATAATATCGCCATATTGTTTTTTCTCATGCTGACATAAATTTGAGAATATTTTAACCAGTTTGTATGTTAATGGAAATTCTTGCTTTGCTTTTTCATCATCATTACAAATGATTAATTCGACGCGAACGAAGTCGTGGGTACACGCTAGTTTTATATAAAATTGTATAATTTAGATAGGGTACGGTAAACTGACACAATAATTCAAAGTTTATTAAATACGTAAAATAATGCAAAATTAATAAATAGCACATTTTTAATTCTTTAGTTTTGAATTTAAATTAATTTATTTATATTTATTTTTTTCTGAGGAGTAACCTAGATAATAGATTAGATCAGTATTTACTGTACAAAGTTGCATGCTTTGTTTAGAAGGTTAATTCATAATTGACCACATAATAAATTACATTATTATTAAATAAAGAAATAGAAAGAATAGCCACTATTTAATAGCGATAAATATTTATAACAAATATGTGTGCTTCTTTCAGTGAGGGTAATGAATAAAAATCAAGTCATTATTTTTCAGCAAAAGCAATAATTGCTCGAATAGCATTTGTTCTAATTAAAAGCAATTGCTAGGTGTTCATATTTCATATGTATAACGCTTTTTCTAGGCTTTTGTAGATTTTGCTTGCTTAACAGGTCTGAAAAGACCTTCTGGGTGATGCTCAGCTGTAACGGCACCGGCGCCGGCGCTGGAAACGTTTTCACTGTTGCGGCAATCGAAGAAAAGAATATATCCAGAGGGTTTACGTTTCACTGCTGCTGCTTTTCAGCCTGCTAATCCTCATCATACTGATTGATAAACGACAATGAATTCTATTTTGAAGTGAAACTTCTTTAAGGTTGATTCCCACTATACTTCCGTATCACCTACCTTCCGTTTACATAAAATATTGTATCATGTAAATGAATAGGACAATGCACACTAGACGTTCCGTTTCCCTTCCGTTCCATATCCTTTTCTTCCATACATTTTTTTGGCGGACAGACTGAAGCGTATCGGAAACAGCGTTGTCAATTTCTAACATTTGTACCAGCTCTGATAACATTTTGCTGATATTTATATTTATTCTTTCAACTCATAATTAAATCTATTACCTTCTTCAAAAGATACAAATTTTTAAAATAAAACTTTCGTAATGACTTGTACGATGACGTACAATGACTTGTTATGACTAATTGTCAAAGACATTATAAAGATAGACCGAACATCTCATTCATAAATACTCGTTGGTAGTGTATCAAACATTCCAATGTGTCAAACAAGGACAGAAGAGACAGAGAAGTCTAAAATTTCCGACCCCGGCAACTAGGCGCATTTGGGAATGTTCTAATGGCCAGTGACGTATCGTTTTTTGGAACGAATTTAATTAGTAAAGTAAAAGTAAAGTAATTAGTAAAATTTTTACTCCATATTAATATACTACATTAACACTTTTATGTCAGATGAGTTTTGTTATAAGGTCTAATATAATAATACAATTAATATCCTACATATACTTATGTTGAAACGTTAGTAGTTTTCGAAAATCACTCCAACGTCGATTTTCAATTTAAACTTTCAGTTACTTCTATATAAACTTTCAGTTACTTTTGAATATTTACAGGGTGACTCAGGCTTCCGAAACACTTCTATATTAGGTTTGTGGTTGGTGACTTTTCTTTCAATTTTTTTTTTTCAGAATATGGAGGTATTTAGGCACATATTAGACATTTTTGTAAACATAGGTGGCCAGTACATATTTTCAAACCAAAGTTGTAGATTTGCCATTAAATTTTCATTCCAGAAATACCTAGGGTTGCCACTTGTCCTTTTTTGAAAAGGACAGTCCTTTTGACTTTTTTTGACTTAAAAAGTCATTTCTATTTACGTATTTTCCCTGAGAAAATTACCTACAGAAAACAGAAATATTCTCTTCGCCCAAATTTAATTAGGAATGTTATAAAACTTAACTTATAAATAAATTTTTCTTGTTTAGAATAGGCAACATTATTTAGAACCTCCCGTTTAATCTCAAATGATAGTTTAGGTTTTAGTTTTACCTTTTTTTATCTTAAAAAGAACTTTTCAAAATTAGTACCTAATTAGTAACGATTTAGTTAGTTCGCAATCGATAGCTTCCTGTGAAGTACTGTGTAATAGTTGTAATCTTGTATTATTAATAACTTCATATACCTAAAATCAATATTTAATGAGAAAATTGTGTTTTTTTTTGAAAATATAAGACAAGATTTGACTCTTTCGGTCTTCTTCTTGTATTATGATGGCTCTGATACGAGGCAATTGCCTTTTAGTCTCGCAATAGAAGGCATTTATCATTAAAATATAAAATCTGTGTGCTACAGTATGGGATTTCTGTCGCATAATAATGAATACCTATTACGTTTATTTACAAATCCATTACTTTTAAAGGTAGCTTCATCAGATAATCAAATTTTAGTTAAATGTCTTAATCTTCATGAACTGTATTAAGCATATGTATTGCGGTTTGAATCACCCTGTATGTTGACAAAAATATTTTGAAAATGTGCGTTACAATGGCCCCCATCTTATGTAAAAAATTGAAATAAAAATCACAAACCAAAAACCTAATAGGTAAAATGTTTTTTGGAGGCCTGGGTCGCTCTTTTTATAGGTATGTATAAAACTAGTAACCTAAGAATTTTTTACAGTTCGTCCCATTCTAAAAAAAGTTAAACACACCGTACAAATAACTCTAGGAAGGTGTATTTGTACGGTGGTAAAAAATTGTCTAAACAAGGCCGAAGGGGCAGATATAATAAAGCAATAAAATGTAAAAAAAGGTCGGGTAAACACCTTTGTTTATTTATTGAGCAAAATTCCTTTAGAATATCGTATATAATGACCAAAATAGGACGCAATTTTAAGAAAAAAATGTCACTTTCTGGCTTATAATAAAGTTTCAAATGTAACGTTTATATTCAAATTTGTTATGATCTACAACAGTTCAAAAGTTAGATCAAAATTCAACAAATATAATTAGAAATTATTTTAATTGTGAGAGGCTCCCTTATGGGACGCCTATGTACGATTACGGCGCGGCGGAAACAATACCTACCTGTGAAAAGACAAATTCCGGTAATTTGAGCTTATTTGTCCACACATTTGACACTGTCGTACCATATTGAAAATTCGCAGATTCAAAAGTACATTAAACAAAAACAAAAACTAATGAAAAACACTGAAAAGTTCACTTCGGAGTTAATTCCGACTTCAAACACACCGTAAGCGAGGGGTGGTGGGACGCATGTGGGACGGACGGCTCATTTCATTCTGGACTTTGAATAAGAAGACTAAGGAAGGAGCATAATGCTATCCATGTATTCATGCATGGTGGGCGGAAAAGCCACCATAAAGCTCTCTAGTGTGGCGATCCTTGACAGTTCTGTTTGACGATTCATTTGACACATTTGAATTTGATTTGAAATTTTGTGGATTTGTCAGTCTTTACGGAGCTTATTTTATGTTATTTATTATTTATTCTACTGCTGATAGTTGTATAAAGATAGTAAATGTAGATGGAAATTGTGGCAGAACTTAAATTAACAGTGACACTATCGCGATTTATCGAAAAAGACTCTAAAATAGTTGGTTGTGTAGCGTGCGGCAGATCTCGGCAAAAATTGAGTGAAATAATGGAACAACTTTTCGCTAGTAAGTGACTATATAATATACATACGTGTAGTAAACCGATCATTTATGAAATTCACTTAAATTAACTAAATTATATATTTTTCTTGCATTTTAGCTTTTATTTATTACTTGTCAAAGATTAGTCAAAGAATTTAGATACGTTAATTTGACTTACCTGCTTCAGTAGCGTATCGGATGTTTGTGTTAATAAATACTTATTATAACTTATCTATTTTTATTAGAATTATATATTTTTATAACAATTTTAATAGCTACCAACATTTATTCACAACGTAAAATAAAACAACAAATTATTGAGTCTACCCCACGTCTACCCTACATCATAGTTTTACATTTTTTAAATAAAATTAGAACGACACTGATAAACCGGAATTTAAGTCGGCCATATTTGAGGCCCATCGCGGTGTACCTAAGATTTTTGATATGCTCCTTCCTTAGTCTTCTTATTCAAAGATTCTGGAAGACTAGCAGCGACGTTGCCAATAGTTCTAGACGTTTCAGCACATTAAACAGTAAACATGTCTTTTAATAGTAACGCATATATCCTCTGGTTAATAACATATTATTACGCATGCTTCTTTAAAAATAAACTATTAATTAATTAAGAAATTGAGATTTATTGATATCCGGTGAAGGTTTTAAAGTCACCTTTTCTGCAAATCAAACTAAGTAGATAGACGCAAATTTGATATGTGGCAATGTCGCCTTCTCTATCTCAGTTGATTTTTACAGTACGTAGTCAACCTCCGAATGTTTGATCGGGTTAAAATGCATAATGTGATATCTGTTCTTCCTAAATCTATGCTAATTGTACAATAAAAAGTATGGAAATGATACGGAACGGAAGCATTAAGGAAGGTATAGTCAGAATCAACATTAAAGGTTGATTCCGTTTCCATTCCATTTCCATTCCATATCCGCTCCGTATTTTTTATTGTATTGACGCTATACGTAAGCTTCCGTTCTGTATTAGTTCCATACTTTTTATTGTACAATCATTACGAAAGTTTTATTTTAAAAATTTGTATCTTTTGAAAAAGGTAATAGATTCAATTAAAAGGTGAAAGAATAAATAAATATCAGCAAAATTTTAACAGAGTGGTACAATTGTAGGAACATGACAACGCTGTTTCTTCAGTCCGTCCGCGGAGGAGGTTGGGTGGACAACTCAAAAAATACAAGGATATTTCCCACGAAAACTTAAAGGGGATTGACATGCAGAATGAGTGGGAAGAAACAGCTCACAATAGAACTGTAGAAGAATTGTATTAATTGTAAACTCAAATTGTAAAGGAAATGCCTTGCGTGACCATCTTCTTATGTGTGTCAAATACTCGTCAGCGAGTAATGTCAGTATGTATATGTATGTATAGCAAGTACATCTGTAGTATAGCAAAATAATTCTATTAGGTATATTAGAAGTAGTTAGGTATATTTATTAGTATTTAAGTGTATTTAGTATCAAAATAGAACACATCCTGTATTCGAATTAAAATTGTAGTAATATAAGTAACATAACTGCAGAATTATTTAACATATTTTTAAAGATAACTACAAAAGAAAAATACACAAAACTGAAAATTAATTCGTTCTTAAATTTAAGTTTATTAAATTATGTAAAGTGATGTCATTCATGACTCGTTCTGGTTTTAAATGTATTTCAGAACTTATAGCGTTGGTCAGAGATGACTTCTGATGGTACGGGATTTATTAATGTTGCTTCAGCGTCTGTCGCAACTTGGAAGATCATCTGTTTGGTGTTCAGCTGTAACGGCGCTGGAAACGTTTTCACCGTTGCGGCCATCGAAGAAAAAAACATATCCAGAGGGTCTACGCTTGACTGCTGCGATATCTGCTGTCCGTGGTTAAATCTTAGGTGGTCCTGCACTGGTGGCTGCTGTACATTTTCACGCGTTCGATTCAAGCTGCTACTTCGAACCGACGACTTTTCGAACCTCAAACCGCTTTTCATTGAATCAAGATTTGGGTTGGGTTCAACAGCAACACGAGGAATTGGCACATCAGATGGTTTCAATTCTCTTTTCAAATGGGGATTTAAGAATGTCAATGCTTTTTCGAATCTAATGGGTTTGCTCTTTTTCACGCCTCGACGCATTTCAATTGTCCTTATCCTTCTGGCTTTTCTATAGTTATATCGCATTCTTGTCCAAGTGTGTCTACAGAATTCACCTAAGAGAGAGATTTGATATTAGAGTTGTTATTACAAAAATTCAATACATGTCAAAAACGTTCCACTATATAATTCGCTGTTGGTTACCTGCCGTAGAGAGAAAAATTTCCGATAAAATACATACCGCCGCGCCAGCGCGGCAGTTGTTTAGCCAATATCTTCGTTTAAACAGTTTTTTATGGTGATTCTTTTTTATTCTTAAATTTATTACAAATCAGATTGCATTGGTACCTGTTTGTACCTTTTTGTGGTTCATTTTCTCTTCTTAATTTTAATACGAATCAGATTGTTTTAGGTTTCAAACTTTCTTGTCACAATTCAGTTGTGTTTCTTAATTTTTATACGATTTTAATTGCGTTGGTTTCAACAATTTCATTTGAGATTCTCTACATTTATATTTATATTTCTTAAAATTGATTTCACTATAATCTTTTCAAAAAATAAAAACATTTCGATTTCGACGAATTTCCGCAAGGAAAAAAAAATATGCATTTCCGCAGAGAAATGTTTATGATTTTCTGTTTCAGGAGACTTCTATATAATGTGTCCTTTAAGAAGGACGCGCACTGAATCGACCCCGGCCGGTACACAGAGCGAAGAGCTATCGACAGGTTTTGCTTTAGACGGAGGTTTCGGTATACATAGAAATATATAAATATAACCCCGCGCACTGAATCAGAACAACAAGCAACTGAATCAAAAATTTCTTATTTCAAAATTAGTTAGAGAATAAAAAATATAGTAAATTATTGCAAATACAGTAACTGTTTGAACAATGTTCGTACTCTAATAAGAATTGTACTTAAATAATCGATTTGTGAATTACTATCATTCGATTTATTCAGAATATGATCAAAACCGATCCACAGCATGTCATCAAATTCACATTATAATCTGTACTAATATATAAAATCCTTAAGTGACTGACATACTGATTAATCACGATTCTGCTCAAACCACTGAACGTAAGAAGCTCAATTTTGGCATACAGGTTGATTCTAGGGTGTAGAGGTTCGATAACAAGGGATTTTTCGAAATTCCTGTTCCAAGAGGGTGAAACCACCCCTCAAATATTACAATATTTTTTATTTAAAAAACGGTCAAGTTTTCGAAAAAACGCCTAAACACGTATATTTTATTTTGCTTTTTTACATATTTTAAGATTTTTTAAAAATGTATACAGGGTGTTTCGAAAAATCTGGTCATTGATTAATCACGATCCTGCTTAAAGCGCTTGACGTAAAAAGCTGATTTTTGGAAAACAGATTGACTTTAGGGTGTAGAGGTTCGGTAAGAAGGGATTTTTCGAAACTCGAATTCTAAGGGGTTGAAACTATCCCTCAAATATTTAAAGATTTTTTATTTAAAAACCGGTGAGTTTTTCGGAAAAACTCTTAAACACGTATATTTTATTTTGTTGTTTTACATATTTTAAGATTTTTTTATAAATTTATACAGGGTGTTTCATAAAATATGACTATTGAGTAATCACGATTCTGCTTAAACTGCTTGACGTTTAAAGCTGATTTTTGGCAAACGGATTGACTGTGGGGTGTAGAGGTTCGATAAGGAGGGTTTTCTCGAATCTCAAATTCCAAGAGGGTGAAAACACCCCTCAAATATTACAATATTTGTTATTTACAAAACGGTTAGTCTTTTAGTTAGGAAAACGCTTGGACAAGCATAATTTATTTGGTTTTTTTTACATATTTTGAGTTTTTTTAAAAAATCATACAGGGTGTTCCAAAAAGTTGGGTAATTTCTTAACCACGATTCTGCTTAAACTGCTTGACGTAAAAAGCTTATTTTTGGCAAACGGATTTTTTGAAAGTCAAATTCCAACGAGATGAAACTACCCCTCAAATATTACCAAGTTATATAATAATATAGCCATATTGTTTTTTCTCATGCTGACATAAATGTGAGAAAATTTTATCCAGTTTATATGTTAATGGAAATTCTTGCTTTGCCTTATCATTCCTTACCATTCCAAATGATTAATTCGACGCGAACGAAGTCGCTGGTACACGCTACTATATTAACTAAAATAACTACAGGTTTAACATATTTTTAATGATAACTACAAAAGAAAAATGCTGAAAATTAATTCCTTCTTAAATTTAAGTTTATTAAATTATGTGTTGTCATACATGATAGTTCATGACTCTTTCTTTTTTTAAATGTATTTCAGAACGTATAGCGTTGGTCAGAGGTGACTTCTGATGCTGCAGGATTTATTAATGTTGCTTCAGCGTCTGTGGCAATTTGGAAGATCTTCTGTTTGGTGTTCAGCTGTAACGGCGCTGGAAACGTTTTAACCGTTGCGGCCATCGAAGAAAAAAACATATCCAGAGGGTCTACGCTTGACTGCTGCGATACCTGCTGTCCGTGGTTGAATCTTAGGTGGTTCTGCACTGGTGGTTGCTGTACATTTTCACGCGTTCGATTCAAGCTGCTACTTCGAGCCGACGGCGACGACTTTTCGAACCTCGAACCGCTTTTCACTGAATCGAGAGTTGGGTTGGGTTCAGCAGCATCATTGTCTTCACGAGGAGGACTTATTGGCACCTCAGATGGTTTCAACTCTCTTTTCAAATAGGGATTTAGGAATGTCAATGCTTTTTCGAATCTAATGTGTCTGTTCTTTTTCACGCCTCGACGCGTTTCAATTGTCCTTATCCTTCTGGCCCTTCTATAGTTATATCGTATTCTCATCCAAGTGTGTCTACATAATTCACCTAAGAGAAAGATTTGAATATATTAGAGGTGTTTTTACAAAAATTCAATACATGTCAAAAACGTTCCACTATGATTCGCTGTCTATGACCCACCGTAGAGAGAAAAATTTCCGATAAAATACATGCGTTGCCATGGCGGCCTATCAAAATAAATGATTTTGATTGGTTAAAAAGTACTGATGTGAAATTTTTACTAGAAATACAAGAGGTTAAATTACATCCGGAAAATATTCGAGGTCATGAATATTTTGAAAATTACTTCAAAAATATTTCATAACACTGCTTTAGTTTCACTCTTGTTTTTTTTTCGTTTTTCTCGGTACATAATAATTCTATATAATGTGTTCTTCAAGGAGGATGAGCACTGAATCGACCCCGGCCGGTCCACACAGCGAAGAGCTATCGACAGGTTTTGCTTTAGACGGAGGTTTCGATATACATAGAAATAAATATAACCCCGCGAACTGAATCAGAACAAAAAGCAACTGAATCAAAAATTTCTTATTTTAAAATTAGATAGAGAATAAAAAATATAGTAAAATATTGCAAATACAGTAACTGTTTGAACACTGAATATGTCCGTACTCCAATAAGAATTGTACTTAAATAATCGATTTGTGAATTACTATTATTCGATTATTCAGAACATGATCAAAACAGATCCACATCATGCCATCAAATTCACATTATAATATTCAGGGTGGCGCACCTCATTCGCCTCGGTTGATTATACGAAAACGGAAAGATGTAGAAACAAACTATTTTATGGGTATATGTGGGGAGGCAATGTGCACAATTTAAAATTATTTTGAAATATACAGGGTGTTTCAGAACTAAGATCCATACCAAAGTTATATTTTTTCTTATGGAACACCCTGTATTTTATTTCATTTTTGGATTCTTAGGTCCATAAAAGGGCATTTATTATAAGGGTTAAATATCTTTAAAATTTTGGTTTTTGGAATATTTAAAGATATTTAAATTTGTATACTACAAGAAAATAGATTATTAACACCATATACATTACTTTTCAGAATTAATTCTTATGCTGAGTTGAAAGGTAGAGAAATAAACTTTACAGAAAAATGTTATTGCTTCCTTAAATTTATACAGGGGTATCAAAAATTGCTGATCTTAAAACAGATCAGCAATCAGAAATATTCAGAATATATTTTACATAAAAACTTCGTTATTTCAATTACAACACCCTGTATTTTTTTAAATAACTCGAAGCAGATTCAAATGCTCTTTCAAACTATATTAGGGTTTCCTATACCTAACTAGCTCAGATTTTGAATAAAGATCAATTTTTCAATAAAATGGCAACCCACAGGGCTAGTGTCGTCATGGCAAGTTTGTAGTGACAGTTAGTAGCTATTTTCAAAATCAAAATTAGTTCATGGACTTATTTAAATTTATACCATATTTTTTCTTTAATTTACCTACAATAGTTTAATAAATAATATTTATTAAATAGGAAATTATTATTCTATCAAGAAAAACGAAGAAGTAGCGTTCTTTGATTTATTTTACGATGACTTCTAGTGGATTCTAGGATTTTCTATAAAAGAGGCAATTATAGCAAATTCCATTTTCTTCATTTCCAACGACAGATTTCTGCCTAATAGGTTTTTTAGAAACCACACTACCATCTTTGCGAAATAGGACAAGTAGTTTTTCAAAGGAACGCTTATCAGGAAAATTCCTTTTTTTGGATTTCTTTAAGTATAAGCCCTTGAGGCCAAGAAGCAATTTTTCCCACAAAATAAAATCACTAGTAACATATCTATTCGTCCACCAGCAGATACTGCATTATTTTTCTTGATAAAATAATGAATACTTATTTATTAAACTATTGTAGGCAAATTTAAGTAAACTGTTATAAATTATAAATAATAATGTCCATAAACTAATGTTGACTTTGGAAATAGTTACTAACTGTCACTATAAAATTGCAATAGCGAACATCTTGACTGCAATTTTATTTAAAAATCGCTTTTTATGCAAAATCTGAGCTAGATAGGTATAGGAAACCCCAATATAGTTTGAAAGAGCATTTGAATCTGCTTCAATTTATTTAAAAAAATACAGGGTGTTGTATTTGAAATAACGAAGTTTTTATATAAAATATATCCTTAAACAGATCAGCCACTTTTGATAGCCCTGTATAAATTTAAGGAAGCAATACCATTTTTCAGTAAAGTTTATTTCCCTACCTTTAAACTCAGCATAAGAATTAATTCTGAATAGTAATATACAGGGTGTTAATAATCTATACTACTGTAGCATGCAAATTTTAATATCTTTAAATATCTCAGAAACTAACGGTTTTAAACATATTTAACCCTTAAGATAAATGCCTTTTTTTGGGCCCAGGAATCCAAAAATGAAATAAAATACAGGATGTTCCATAAGAAAAAATATAACTTTGGTATGGATCTTAGTTCTGAAACACCCTGTATATTTCAAAATAATTTTAAATTGTACACATTGTCTCCCCACATATACCCATAGAATATTTTCTTTCTATATCTTTCCGTTTTCGTATAATCAACCGAGGCGAATGAGGTGCGCCACCCTGTATTAACTAAAGTAACTACAGGTTTAACATATTTCTAACGATAACTACTAAAGAAAAATAAACAAGACTGAAACTTAATTCGTTCTTAAAATTAATTTTGTAAAATTATGTGGAGTAGGGTTGTCATATATGGCAGTTCATAACTTATTCTGGTTTTAAATGTATTTCAGAACTTATAACTTGGCATTGGTCAGAGATGACTTCTAGTGGTGAAGGATTTATTAATGTTGCCTCACCGCCTGTCACAATTTGGAAGATCTCTCGTTTGACATTCAGCTGTAACGGCGCTGGAGACGTTTTCACCGTTGCGACAATGGGAGAAAAAATACATCCAAAGGGTGTACGTTTGACTGCTGCTATACCTGTTCGTGGTTAAATTGCTGATATTGCTGCACTACTGGCTGTTTGGAAACTTGAAACGCTTTTCATCGAATCAACAGTTGCGCGATCAGCAGCATCATCCTGGTGGTAACTTGGTAAATCAGATTTTTTATATTATTTTTTTCTACTTTTAACTTTCAAATGGGGATTTAGGAATGTCAATTCTTTTTCGAATCTACCCAACTGATCTTTTTTACGCCTCGGCGAATTTTAAGTATCCTCGCAATTCTTGCATTTCTATAGCTATCTCGTAGTGTTCTCCAGGTAAGCTTACAGAATTCAGCTAAAACAAAGATTTGAATACATTCGATGTATTTTTTTCAATATATGTCAAAAAAATCCCACTATAATTGGACTGGTTTGGTTACCCACAAAAGAGAAAAAATTCCGACAAAATCTTTGAATAAAAGATTAAGTAAGGAGTAACGTAAATAGTATCTCTAAATTTTTACAATAACATTCGATACATAAATTATTTTTCTCCGTAAAGTTCTTTATTTCTACATCCATTTACGTTCCTAGTCGAAGATCGTTTAAATATTATTCCGGTCTGTTTACGATTTAAGTTCAACGCGCACTGAGTTGGTATCTATTATTTCGTATATTTTTCATTTTATTGATTTTATGGAAAGCACTGTTCATTAAAATGTTGTATCCTATGTTATAGGGCTTGTTTCCCTCTACAATTTTCTGTCTCACAATGTACCGTTTGTGTTCAGGAAGAGTTCATAGTTTCATAGTTGTCGATTTTCGAAAGAAATCAGTACATGCATATTATTTCGTATATTTTTCATTTTATTGATTTTATGGAAAACACTGTTCATTAAAATGTTGTATCCTATGTTATAGGGCTTGTTTATCTCTACAATTTTCTGTCTCACAATGTACCGTTTGTGTCCAGGAAGAGTTCATAGTTTCATAGTTGTCGATTTTCGAAAGAAATCAGTACATGCATATTAGTTCGTATATTTTTCATTTTATTGATTTTATGGAAAGCACTGTTCATTAAAATGTTGTATCCCATGTTATAGGGCTTGTTTTTCTCTACAATTTTCTGTCTCACAATGTACCGTTTGTGTCCAGGAAGAGTTCATAGTTTCATAGTTGTCGATTTTCGAAAGAAATCAGTACATGCATATTAGTTCGTATATTTTTCATTTTATTGATTTTATGGAAAGCACTGTTCATTAAAATGTTGTATCCTATGTTATAGGGCTTGTTTCTCTCTACAATTTTCTGTCTCACAATGTACCGTTTGTGTCCAGGAAGAGTTCATAGTTTCATAGTTGTCGATTTTCGAAAGAAATCAGTACATGCATATTATTTCGTATATTTTTCATTTTATTGATTTTATGGAAAACACTGTTCATTAAAATGTTGTATCCTATGTTATAGGGCTTGTTTATCTCTACAATTTTCTGTCTCACAATCTACCGTTTGTGTCCAGGAAGAGTTCATAGTTTCATAGTTTTCGATTTTCGAAAGAAATCAGTACATGCATATTAGTTCGTATATTTTTCATTTTATTGATTTTATGGAAAGCACTGTTCATTAAAATGTTGTATCCTATGTTATAGGGCTTGTTTCTCTCTACAATTTTCTGTCTCACAATGTACCGTTTGTGTCCAGGAAGAGTTCATAGTTTCATAGTTGTCGATTTTCGAAAGAAATCAGTACATGCATATTAGTTCGTATATTTTTCATTTTATTGATTTTATGGAAAACACTGTTCATTAAAATGTTGTATCCTATGTTATAGGGCTTGTTTCTCTCTACAATTTTCTGTCTCACAATGTACCGTTTGTGTCCAGGAAGAGTTCATAGTTTCATAGTTGTCGATTTTCGAAAGAAATCAGTACATGCATATTAGATCGTATATTTTTCATTTTATTGATTTTATGGAAAGCACTGTTCATTAAAATGTTGTATCCTATGTTATAGGGCTTGTTTTCCTCTACAATTTTCTGTCTCACAATGTACCATTTGTGTCCAGGAAGAGTTCATAGTTTCATAATTGTCGATTTTCGAAAGAAATCAGTACATGCATATTAGTTCGTATATTTTTCATTTTGTTGATTTTATGGAAAGCACTGTTCATTAAAATGTTGTATTCTATGTTATAGGGCTTGTTTCTCTCTACAATTTTCTGTCTCACAAAGTACCGTTTGTGTCCAGGAAGAGTTCATAGTTTCATAGTTGTCGATTTTCGAAAGAAATCAGTACATGCATATTAGTTCGTATATTTTTCATTTTATTGATTTTATGGAAAGCACTGTTCATAAAAATGTTGTATCCTATGTTATAGGGCTTGTTTCCCTCTACAATTTTCTGTCTCACAATGTACCGTTTGTGTCCAGGAAGAATTCATAGTTTCATAGTTGTCGATTTTCGAAAGAAATCAGTACATGCATATTAGTTCGTATATTTTTCATTTTATTGATTATATGGAAAGCACTGTTCATTAAAATGTTGTATCCTATGTTATAGGGCTTGTTTCTCTCTACAATTTTCTGTCTCACAATGTACCGTTTGTGTCCAGGAAGAGTTCATAGTTTCATAGTTGTCGATTTTCGAAAGAAATCAGTACATGCATATTATTTCGTATATTTTTCATTTCATTGATTTTATGGAAAGCACTGTTCATTAAAATGTTGATCCTATGTTATAGGGCTTGTTTCTCTCTACAATTTTCTGTCTCACAATGTACCGTTTGTGTCCAGGAAGAGTTCATAGTTTCATAGTTGTCGATTTTCGAAAGAAATCAGTACATGCATATTATATCGTATATTTTTCATTTTATTGATTTTATGGAAAGCACTGTTCATTAAAATGTTGTATCCTATGTTATAGGGCTTGTTTCTCTCTACAATTTTCTGTCTCACAATGTACCGTTTGTGTCCAGGAAGAGTTCATAGTTTCATAGTTGTCGATTTTCGAAAGAAATCAGTACATGCATATTATATCGTATATTTTTCATTTTATTGATTTTATGGAAAGCACTGTTCATTAAAATATCGTATCCTATGTTATAGGGCTTGTTTCTCTCTACAATTTTCTGTCTCACAATGTACCGTTTGTGTCCAGGAAGAGTTCATAGTTTCATAGTTGTCGATTTTCGAAAGAAATCAGTACATGCATATTATATCGTATATTTTTCATTTTATTGATTTTATGGAAAGCACTGTTCATTAAAATGTTGTATCCTATGTTATAGGGCTTGTTTCTCTCTACAATTTTCTGTCTCACAATGTACCGTTTGTGTCCAGGAAGAGTTCATAGTTTCATAGTTGTCGATTTTCGAAAGAAATCAGGACATGCATGTCTACTGGCCGGTCCACTTAACTAAGAGCTATCGACGGTTTTAGCAACGACTATCGTAGATATACTCGTATTAGTCTGGTTCACATGTACCATAATATTATTATAACATTTTATTACATGTAACCAGAAATCATGCGTGTGGTTTAAAATAAATAAAGGAACAACTGAATACTTGGGCGACCTTTATATTAGAACTTCCACACACCAAATACTTTCTACGAGTATTACACACCCATTTTTACGAGTATTTAAAAAGTCCAACGAAAAAAAAAAATAGAAATATAATTGCACAAACTTGAAATTAACTTTTCACTGAACACACTTGCATCCTTGGCTATATAAAAGCGATCGATAAAAGAGTAGTTAATACAATTTTTAAAATAAAAAACGCAAAAAAAACAAGCGTCGTTACACAATGGAAATAATATTATGACAATATGATGACAATGAAAAGTTGGTTAGCAAAATAAAACACATCACTACAATACACCCAAAACACTTTTACTTTTACACTGGACGCGCGTTTCGCTAACCAGTTTTAATCATCTGCTGATGATGCTAACATGGTCAGCGAAACGCGCGTCCAGTGTTTTATTTTGCTCTGTAACACCAAAAGTTTCAACCTCCAACTGTAATAAAAGTTGGTTTCCATAACAATGTATAATTTGTACTTTCTAAACTGTATAAAATTGTGATTATTTTGGAAATACATGCAGCTTTTAGCGCGTATGCGCAAAGTAAGTTTGAAAGTGGCATGTCGTGATGTTGGAGACATCGCTTTTAATGCTAATCGTGGCGTCTATGGCGTTTATGCCTCTACGTAAGTATATATGATCTAGGGACAAAACAGCCTGTGTTAAAAGGTTAGGTCTTGATGGTAAACTTTAATACTTTTTCTTTAAAATGTTTGTAACAGGCCCTCGCGGTTGCAGTGGGGTATACCACCTGGATTAAAACCACCTCTTAGTAAATGCAATACAAAACAACATAACTGCAAAATTATTTAATATATTTTTAACGATAACTACAAAAGAAGAAAAAACAAAACTGAAAATTAATTCGTTCTTAAAATTAATTTTGTTAAATTATGTGAAAAGTAGTGTTATCATACATAGCAGTTCACGACTCATTCTGGCTTTAAATGTATTTCAGAACTTAAAATTAGGCTTTGGTCAGAGATTACTTCTAGTGGTGCAGGATTTATTAATGATGCTTCAGCGTCTGTCACAATTTGGAAGATCTTCTGCTTGGTGGTCAGCTGCAACGACGGTGGAAACGTTTTCACCGTTGCGACAATCGAAGAAAAAAACGCTTCCAGAGGATCTACGCTTGACTGCTGCGTTACCGGTGGCTCATAGTTAAATGGCAGGTATTCCTGCACTGGTGGCTGCTGTACATATTCACGTGTTCGATTCAATCCGCTACTTCGAAGTGACGACGTTTGGAAACTTGAAACGCTTTTCGTTGAATCAACAGTTCGTTCGTTCTCGTCATAAGGATCAGATGCGTTCAATTCTACTCTCAAATGGGGATTTAGGAATGTCAATTCTTTTCCGAATTTAACCCTTCTGTTAATTTTCATGCCTTGGCGAGTTTTAATTGTCCTCGCAATTCTGGTCTTTCTATAGCTGTCTCGTAGTTTTCTCCAAGCAAGCTTACAGAATTCAGCTAAAACAAAGATTTGAATACATTCGAGGTATTTTTTTCAGGAATGCAATATATGTCAAAAAAATTCCCACTATAATTGGTATGGTTTGGTTACCCACAAAAAAAGAAAAAAATCCGACAAAATCTTTGAATAAAAGATTAAGTAAGGAGTAACGTAAATGGTATCTTTAAATTTTCACAATAACATTCGATACATAAATTATTTTTTTCCGTAAAGTTCTTTATTTCTACATCCATTTACGTTGATAGTCGAAGGTCGTTTAAATATTATTCCGGTCTGTTTACGATTTCAAGCTCAACGCGCACTGAATTGGTACCGGCCGGTCCACTTAACTAAGAGCTATCGACGGTTTTAGCAGCGACTATCGTAGATATTATTAGTCTGGTTCACATGTACAGGGTGGGTCAAATTCGACGCTTTTAAATGGAAACACCCTTTTCTGTAGGAGATAGACAAAAACTAATATGGTGTCTGGAGCTTAATTTTTGTCAAAAACAAGATGGTGCAAACCGCATATCGATATCTGTTACCGTTTCGGAGTTACGGGGTGTTTTTCAAAAATATGCATTTTTAACAAATCGCTATAACTTTTTTGCTATGGAAAATGTTGTATTTTTATAAAAACATTTCCAAAGCGCCTTTTTACGTAGAATTTAATGGTTTAAGTATAATTTTTTTAAAATTAATAATTTAAGAATTATCAACCAAAAATTTGATTTTTTATATGGGACACCCTGTATATTTTTACTTTATTGAAAAGGATTTAAAATTACCTTTCCGAAAATATAACACACTTGATATTTTGCTCGATTCCTCTTCGAGATATAGAGTATATAAAAATTCGCCCCCTTTAAATAAGTAGGCTTTGAACGGCACCGGCTGTAATGCAAAAAAATTCTAGCTGTGAGCATCAATTAAAACGAAAATAATATTTGCTATGAGAGATGCAGAATTTTATAACAATTTAAAATATATTTAACCAACATCAACACATTTAAACTATATCTAATAACAATAAAAATAAGTAGCAAACCAATATATGAGATTTTGCCACAGGTGTTCGACATATGGACCGTTTTCTGTTATGGGCAGACGGGGCAGTTTTTGAACATTTCTCGCGGTATTCATTAACTCAGTGGGGGTGAAAGATGCCCTCTCATAACTGCTAAGTATTTTTAATTCTTGTCTAGATTATACGGAAGAATAAGGAACCTTTATTCCGCAAATATATCCATAGGATTAGATCCATGGGTACTAAGTCAGGCGGCCTCGACGGCCAACGGCTGAGATCTTGGTTAGCTATCCAATTATTCTTGAAATTGGCTGCAAAAATTGGCTGATAACTTCAGCGTTCAGAGACGATGCGTCGTCTTGCTGGAAAAATATGTTTTCGAGTTTCATTAAAGGCATATCATCAATAAGGGGTTCAAAGCCTACTAGTTAAAAGTGGCGAGCTTTTAAAAATTCTGTATTTCGAAGGGGATTATAACAAAATATCAAGTGTGCTATATTCTTGAAAAGGTAATTTTAAATTCTCTTCGGTTAATTAAAAATATATAGGGTGTCCCAAATAAAAAATCAATTTTTCTGTTGATAACTCTTAAATTATTAATTTTAAAAAAATTATACTTAAACCATTAAATTCTACGTAAAAAGGTGCTTTGGATATGTCTTCATAGAAATACAAAATTTTCCATAGCAAAAAAGTTACAGCGATTTGTTAAAAATGCACATTTTTGAAAAACACCCAGTAACTCCGAAACGGTAACAGATATTGATGTGCGGATTTCACCATCATGTTTTTGATGAAAATTGAGCTCCAGACACCGATATTAGTTTTCGTCTATCTTTTATAGGAAAGGGTGTTTCCATTTAAAAGCGTCGAATTTGACCCACCCTGTACAATTTTTAGTAAAATTTTTCAATATTCTCCGAAAATTACGAATGTGGTATCATAATTTGATTCGTATTGTCACCTAGAAAGTTTAAGGAAAAGTCCGAAAAGGTGCTAAAAAAATTACTAAAGTTATTAACAATTAAGTGAAAAAAATAGAGCTTTTTTTTAATATCTCGAAAAATATTGAAGATTTTCGAAATTTGAAAAAAAAATTCAAAAAGATGAAGAAATTTACTAAAAAAAAGTTCTAGCTCCCGGAACTGTAGCTCAAATACTTATATTTTTTACAGAGCCCTGAAAACAGAGCTAAAAACGGGTAGTTTTCGTTTCCGCGCGCGTTGCGTCACTTTAAGACAACTTAAAAAATTATTTAACCATATTATAGAGCTAGAAGGTTGGCCTCTACAGGCTGAATTTTTTTACGATGGTCGCAGTCGCCTTTGCTGACCGATCCGGTCTGATTCAGTGAGCGGGGTTACATTTATTTCTATGTAAAGTGAAATTCGTCGATAGCTCTTAAGTCGGCTGACCGGTACCAATTCAGTGCGCGTTCACCTTTAAGGAAAATGCGCACTGAATCGACTCCGGCCGGTCCACACAGCAAAGAGCTCTCGACAGGTTTTGGTATACAAATAAATGTAACCCCGCGCAGTGAATCAGAACAACAAGCACTGAAAAAAATTCTTTCTTTCTTATGTCCCTTAGGTGTTGTTAAGGAGGTGAGTTTTGTTGATGTAAACAGTAACTGTTTATATATTTATAATTAATTTATTTTTGTTTCCCAAATTTTTGATTAAAAGAAAATATATAAAAGTAGGCTGTGCCGGTCAAGCTTAATCACGTGACTAAAAGTGTATATGGTATGAACTGTGTATGAACATATATTTATTTGATCAAAATACAACACAGCATGTATTCAAATCAAATTGTTATACAGGGTGTCATTGAAATGGTGTAAAAAAAACGGGGGGTGATAGTACTCCTAAAAATAGTAAAAAAAGTTCCTATAAGTATAGGGCGGAAAATGCATATTAAGGGAGTTAGGGGCACTGAAAGGGTGAATTTAAAAAAACGCTTGTTTTAAAATTGTAGGATTAAAAAACGAGATAAAATTTCGAAAAAAAAATCCTCTGCCATAAATTTTGACCCTAAATCAAATGGTGATACTGAAAAATTATTTGGAAAAGCGGAAAGGGTAGTATTAGCAAGGATAGGTTTTTTTTTCGTGAATAACTTTTTTGAGGTTATTTTTTAGCAATGTGGGTTCACTTTTTGAAAACTACGTACTTTTTCCTACAAAAAACGTACTCTTGTTGCACAACGCCCAGAGCGATGGTTTTCGAGAAAATTGAAGACAAAGAGTTTGTAGAATGTAGAATGTTTAGGAGGGGAGTTAATCACCGCGACCTTATAGATATATTGTGTGTTCCCCTTTCTTGAGTTATAACGAGTTATAACTCATCATACAGTCTCAGGGCTTTAAGAAAAGCCAGTATCTGAGACGGCTCCACAGAGGCCAGCTCTCCATCCTCGACATCAGACGTACCAAGGTTCATTGCACGAATGGTCGTCGTCTCGGCGCACTCAGTGATAAGGTGTTCTGGTGTTTCCCCATTTTCCCCACAAAATCTGCATTCGCCGTTGTTTCTCAGTTTCATCTTACTGAGGTGTTCGTTGAGGAGACAGTGTCCTGTTAGAAACCCCGTGACAATCCAAAGATTGTTTTTACTTAAATCAAGGAAAACTTTTGATTTTTCTCGGTCATAAGTTCTAAGGAACTTTTTCGAGTGTCCTTAGACCGTTGGAGGACACCCATTCCAAGTTACGGATGGAGTCTTCCAGATTCTTCAGTTCCGCTTTCAGTTGGTTCCCGTTTGGAAAACAGAACGGTTCTGGTCCAGTTAGTGGAGTGTTCGCTCCTTTTCTAGCTAGATCATTTGCTTTTTCATTGCCTTCTATCCCTTGGTGAGCAGGCACCCAGAGTAGGAGGACTTTATTTTCTTTGCCTAATTTGTTGAGCTTCTCCAGGCATTCTTTGACCAACTTCGAATTGATGGTTACTGAGTTGATCGCGTTAAGTGCTGCTTGACTATCAGATAGGATGGCAATTTCCTGTTTTCGATAGTTCCTATCTAAGATAAATTGTACGCATCTTTCCATAGCGCAAATTTCTGCCTGAAGGATACTGGGGTAGGTGCCCATTGGTTCGGAGTTCGGAGTATTCATTTTTCGGCCCAAATACTCCTATCCCTGTCCCTGCTTTAGTTTTGGAAGCATCCGTATACCACATGATGGTATGGTCTTTTATATGCTGAGTAAGCGTCTCTTTCTTCCAATCCTTTTTATTACTCAATACTACAGTGAGGTAGACAAAGAGTTTGCTCTGATGTGTTGCTAATTGGTTAATCAACATAAACTTATGAAAGTTATGGCGGTTCAAAAGTAACCAAGTAGTTATCAAATATGTATTATCAAAAATGATTTTTAAAACATCTTATTGCTTTAAAAAACGAAATAATCCAATTACCAAAATTCCGTATTAAAATAATGCATTCCTTAATTCATTCATAGTAAATGTTCAAAGTGACCACCATTCATTTCAATGTAGACATCTGATCTTCTTCACCACGATCTGCGTAGATACCCTGTGGAATATCTTTGGTGTTGTCCGAATTTGATTGGAACAGTCAATAATGCGTTGCCGTAGTTGCTTTTCATTAAGCGGCACTGAGCAAACCAAATTTCTTTAAAACCAAAAAAGTTTATTTCGTTTTTAAAGCAATAAGATGTTTTAAAAATCATGAAATTTTGATTTTCCAATTAATTATTTAATAACTACTTGGTTACTTTTGAACCGCCATAACTTTCATAAGTTTAGGTTGCTAAACTGGTTAGCAACCCATTAGAGCAATCTCTTTGCTTTCAATTTTCTCGAAAACCATCACTCTGGGCGATGTGCAACAAGAGTACCTTTTTTGTAGAAAAACGTATGTAGTTTTCAAAAAATGAACCCACGTTGCAAAAAAAGTATCATTTTAGTATCACCATTTGATTTAGGGTCAAAATTTATGGCAGAGGATTTTTTTTTCGAAATTTTATCTCGTTTTTTAATCCTACAATTTTAAAACAAGCGTTTTTTAAATTCACCCTTTCAGTGCCCCTAACTCCCTTAATATGCATTTTCCGCCCTATACTTATAGGAACTTTTCTTACTATTTTTAGGAGTACTATCACCCCCCGATTTTTTTACATCATTTCAATGACACCCTATATAAGTAACATAACTACATTGATACCGAGACGTGTGTTACATTGTGCCTAGAAGAAAACGAACATGCTGACTCTCTCATCAAAACAGGTGCAGGTTCGCAATTCATTCGATACTCTTAGTAAATAGAAGACAACATAACTACAAAATTATTTAATATTAAAAATATATTAAATAACGATAACTACAAAAGAAGAAAAAACAAAACTGAAAATTAATTCGTTCTTAAAACTAATTTTGTTAAATTATGTGAAGTAGTGTTATACATAGCAATTCACGACTCATTCTGGCTTTAAATGTATTTCAGAACTTAAAATTAAGCTTTGGTCAGAGATCACGTCTAGTGGTGCAGGATTTATTAATGATGCTTCAGCGTCTGTCACAATTTGGAAGATCTTCTGCTTGGTGGTCAGCTGCAAGGACGGTGGAAACGTTTTCACCGTGGCGGCAATCGAAGAAAAGAATGCATCCAGAGGATCTACGCTCGACTGCTGCGTTACCGGTTGCTCATAGTTAAATGGCAGGTATTCCTGCACTGGTGGCTGCGGTACATATTCACGTGTTCGATTCAACCCGCCACTTCGAAGTGACGACGTTTGGAAACTAGAAACGCTTTTCGTTGAATCAACAGTTGCGTATTCATCCTCATCATAAAGATCAGATGCGATCAATTCGCCTTTCAAATGGGGAGCTAGGAATGTCAATTCTGCTTCGAATCTGATCGGCCTGATATTTTTCACTCCTCGACGAATTTTAACTGTCCTCGCCTTTCTGGCTTTTCTATAATTATCTCGTAGTCTTGTCCAAGTTTCTCTACAGAAATCACCTAAAACAAAGATTTGAATGCAGTCGAGTTGTTTTTTCAAGAATTCGATAATATGTCAAAAAATCCCCACTATAATTCGTTGTAGGTTTGGTTTAAGACAGACACGCTTAAGACAGGTTTAGAGTTTAGGCTCGTTTGGTCACAGTCAGAGCTGCAACAAGTCAGTTTTAAAAAGACTTAAAGTTTAACTCATTCCTAAAATCAAAATGATTTAAATCTTAAGTCAAACTCAACATAAAGTTCAAATGATTTAAGTCTTAAGTCTTTGACTTAAATCATTTTATTTCAAGTCAAATCATTTTTGTAAAGACTTAAATAAATATAACGTATTTAAGTCGTTTTTATGACTTAAGTCTATATTTTTGACCTAAGTCACGATAATCTGCAACAGGGACGCGCCAAGTATTTTCGGCGCCGTCGTGCGAAATAAGAGTAGGCGCCTTTCTCCAATATTATAATATTAAGCCAAAATTTCCAATGACCAGCGGCGCGGCGCTCGACATTGGTGGATAATATATTTTCACCACTGGCGTTCATAGATAAAAGTATTACTTAAATTTTATGTTAATTTGTTGATAAGTTCCAAAAAATTGTTTTATTACTTTTTAAAGTCAGTGACCGCAGGCGCCTTTAGGGCTTTGGCGCCGTCGTGCGCTGCACGACCTTGCCCATATGGACGGCGCGTCCCTGATCTGCAAGTTAAGTCAGTAAAATGACTTAAATCAATATAATTAATTACCCTCAAGTCAAGACAACCAGAATTCAATTTTAAGTAGGTACCTATTTTTTAATGTTAACATACATTTTCTTATATTACCGATTGGGCGATTGGTCGATTTCCTTATATTAACTACATTATTAATTTATTGTTGGTACAAATGAGACTAAAACCACATAAAATAAAACAGTTAATTTTCAGAATAACTGCAAACACAAAAATATATATTTCTTATAAAATTTTACCGATTTTGTAGTACTTTATATTAGTAGTGGGAACTATCGAATGAATACTATCGAAACATTCGATAGTTGCAATTCATTCGAATAATTCGATAGTTTTAGTAAGAAAACATTCGTTGAAAACTATTCGAATAAAAATTATCGAATAGATCCGTCAGCTGCCTTGAAATATTGTATTCTAGTAATTCGGCAGCAAAAACCATTCATTTATAAAATTCATTCAATTATGAAATTCATTTATTCGTCAGGATCGATTATAATAAAATATTAACTGAATTTTAGTTGTCGCCCGGCAACGTAGGTTTCTTTCCGAGAAACCCGACAGCGGTCGGTGGCAATGCAATGAAAGAAGCCGGCATCTTCGATTTTTTGCGGAGTCAGATATAGATAAGGACACATTATTTTTTTTTATTGAGGTGCTAGTATTTACACAGAAAATACATTATGAAGGGCGCTGTTGCCATATTTTGGTATTAGTTGATATTAGCAAAGAATATTATTGTTTGGCTTTAGTTAGTTAGGGTTAGTATGTCTATATATTCTGCATTTTTTTATTAATATTCTGTTGTTACACTGCAATAATACTTGTTATTTTGGATGTAGGAAAATGATTTTTAATGTTTTTAGCAAAGACTGGTTTAATAAATAATAATAACAGTAATAATTTGTTATACCTATTAACAACAAAATTTAAAATCATTTAATATAAAAATTTTTTTTAAGTAGTAGCAAAATATAAACAACAAATTAGATGTCAAAATTATTTATATTAGATCCTATTTAAAAATAATATTGTCTCTAAATTTTTTGTGTGTAGCAACGTTGGTTTATTAAATAATAATAATTACAGAACTAATTTGTTATATTAACAACAAATTTTAAAATCATGAAATATAAACATTTATTAATTTTCTAAGCATGCAGTGTGATGGAAGGAAAATATAAATAAAAATTAGAAATCAAAATTATTTATATTAGGTGCTTTATATTACTATTTAAAAATTATATTTACTTTTACTGGCATTTACTTTAAAAAATAAATGAAATATTTCTTTGCAAAAAACTACATGTAAGAGAATTAGCATAAACAAAATACAAACATCGTTAACTTTTTTTTTTAAATTGGCACGTGTAAAACTTTCATTTTAATTTTCTCACCCCATAGTTTGAGTTCGATAACCATTTACTTAGCCACATTACTTAAATATGATTATTAAGTTCAACTAATTCATATTATTAAAACATCTAAAATACAAATATGTATTTTTAAAATTAATTGTAAGTTCATCTCATCTCTCTTAAAAATTGCTACTTCTCAAAATTTCCCATTAAAAAATAGACCATATACCATATAAAATTAAATAATTGAAAGATCGGACTACGGAAAACCACACAAATTTTCGGAAAAATTTTGACCACCTGCACATGCACACAATCGTCAATAAATAAAATTAAAAAATAACTATTATTTTAGTATGTTAACTAATTTAATAAACGCAAAAATAGCACAGTATTTATACGGCGAAGTTATAAAAATTTGGAAGAACTAATAATGCACTGACGCATACAAAAATCAAACGAATACTAAATTTCATTTATCAAAAGCATTCGATAGTCGTGGCTCAACGATAACCATTTAGTCGCACGGCGAGGTTGTCACATATGCTTTAGTATAGAAATGAATGAATGATTTTATTCGAATAAAACCATTCGATAGTTGAAATCATTCATTCATTAACCATTCGATAGTCTAATTCATTCGATAGTTCCCATCGCTACTTTATATACCTATATCCATTAGAGTTTAGACATGTTTAGATGTCATCGAATACATGTCTAACATGTCTGACACCCTGTATTTTTTTAAATAAATAACAGCAGATTCAAATGCTCTTTCAAACTATATTAGGGTTTCCTATACCTCTCCAACTCAGATTTTAAATAAAATGGCAATCAAGATGGCTGGTGTCGCCATGGCAATTTTCTAGTGACAGTAACTATTTTCAAAATCGACATTAGTTTTATCTATTATTATGTAGATTTATAACAGTTTACTTAAATTTACCCACAATAGTTTAATAAGTAAGTATTCATTATTTTATCAAAAAAATAAAGCAGAACGAAGTAATACGTGAATAGTGATTTTATTTTGTGAGGAAAATTACTTCTTAGCTTCAAGGGCTTATGCTTAAAGATATCCAAATATGAATCTTTCTGATAAGTATTCCTGTGAAAAACTACTTGTCCTATTTAATAGAGCTGGTAGTGTGGTTTATAAAAAATCTATTAGGCACAAACCTATCGTTGGAAGTGAAGAAAATTAATTTGCCATAATTGGTCCTTCTGAAAGAACTACTTCGTTTTTATTGATGGAATAATAAATATTATTTATTAAACTATTGTAGGTAAATTAAAAGTAAACTGGTATAAATTTAAATAAAGTCTATACACTAATTTCGATTTTGAAAATAGGTACGAACTCTCACTAGAAACTTGCCATGATGATATTAGCCCTCTTGGTTGCCATTTTATTGAAAAATTGCTCTTTATTCAAAATCTGAGCTAGATAGGTATAGGAAACCCTAATATAATTTGAAAGAGCATTTGAATCTGCTTCGATTATTTAAAAAAAATAAAGGGTGTTGTATTTAAAATAACCAAGTTTTTATGTAAAATAAATATTTAAAATAGACCAGCAATTTTTGATACCCCTGTATATATTAAATGAGGCAATCAAATTTTTCAGTAAAGTTTATCTCTCTGGCTTAAAAGTTAGCACAAGAATTAATTCTGAAAAGCAATGTACAGGGTGTTAACAATTTTTTTATTATAGCATGCATATTTAAAACTATTTAAATATCTTAAAAACCAAAGCTTGTAAACATTATTGATTGACATTATTACTTGATTAAATAATCCTTATAATAAATTCCCTATTTTATGTCCAAGGATCCAAATATGAAATAAAATACCGGGTGTTCCATAAGAAAAAAATATAACTTTGGTGTGGATCTTAGTTCTGACATATCCTGTACATTTCAAAATAATTTTAAATTGTCCATATTGCCTTCCTACATATACTTACAAGATATTTTGTTTCTATATCTTTCCGTTTTCGTATAATCAATCGAGGCGAACGAGGTGCGCCACCCTGTATATTAGCTCTTTACTTATATACCCCGATACTGTAGTTGTTTGAACATTGAATATGTACGTACTCCAAAAAGAATTCTAGTTGAATACTCGATCTGTCGATTGTCTAGTGTGTAGTATCGTTGATTGAAGAAATAAGATGCGCCTAGTGAGTAGTATAGTAAAATAATACAATATGAATAGATATTTACTAGCGTGTAACCGCGACTTCGTTCACGTCGAATTAATCATTTGTAATTTTGCAATAAAGCAAAGCAAGAATTTCCATTAACATACAAACTGGATAAAATTTTCTCATATTTGAAATGAGAATGAATTCTCACACATGAGAAAAAACAATATGGCGATATTATTATATAACTTGGTAAAATTTGAGGAGTAGTTTCATCTCGTTGGAATTTGACTTTCGAAAAACCCATTTGCCAAAATTAAGCTTTTTACGTCAAGCAGTTTAAGATGAATCGTGGTTAATCAATTACCCTACTTTTTGGAACACCCTGTATGATTTTTTAAAAAATTTAAAAATATGTAAAAAAAAACAAAATAAATTATGCGTGTCCAAGCGTTTTCCCGAAGGACTAACCATTTTTTAAATAACAAATATTGTAATATTTGAGGGGCGTTTTCACCCTCTTGGAATTTGAGATTCGGGAAACCCCTCCTTATCGAATCTTTACCTTACCACAGTCAACCCGTTTGCCAAAAATCAGCTTTAAACGTCAAGCAGTTTAAGCAGAATCGTGATTACTCAATGGTCATATTTTATGAAACACCCTGTATAAATTTTTCAAAAATCTTAAAATATGTAAAACAACAAAATAAAATACACATTTTTTTCGAAAAACTCACCGGTTTTAAAATAAAAAATATTCTAATATTTGAGGGGTGGTTTCACCCCCTTAGAATTCGAGTTTCGAAAAGTCCCTTCTTATCGAACCTCTACACCTTAAAGTCAATCTGTTTTCCAAAAATCAGTTTTTTACGTCGAGCGCTTTAAGCAGGATCGTGATGACCAGATTTTTCGAAACACCCTGTACACATTTTTAAAAAATCTTAAAATATGTAAAAAAACAAAATAAAATATACGTGTTTAAGCTTTTTTTCGGAAACTTGACCGTTTTTTAAATAAAAAATATTGTAATATTTGAGAGGTTGTTTCACCCCCTTGGAACTGGAATTTCGAAAAATCCCTTCTTATCGAACCTCTACACCCTAAAATCAACCTGTATGCCAAAATTGAGCTTCGTACGTTGAGTTGTTTGAGCAGGATCGTGATTAATCAGTGAGTCAGTCACTTAAGGATTTTATATATTAGTATAGATTAGTATTTACCTGATCAAAAGAGAACACAGCTTACATTCAAATCCAAATACTATGTAACATAACTACAGAATTATTTAACATATTTTTAACGATAACTACAAAAGAAAAATAAACAAAACTGAAGACTAATTTGTTCTTAAAATTAATTTTGTCAAATTATGTGAAGTAGCGAAAATAAATGGTTCATGACTTATGCTGGTTTTAAATCTATTTCAGAACTTATAGCTAGGCTTTGGTCAGAGATTACTTCGAGTCGTCCAGGATTTATTAATGTTGCTTCAGCGTCTGTCACAATTTGGAAGATCTTCCGTTTGACGTGCAGCTGTAACGGCGGTGGAAGCGTTTTCACCGTTGCGGCGATCGAAGAAAAAAATACATCCAAGAGGTCTAAGCTTGACTGCTGCGATACCTGCTGCTGGTAGTTAAATGGCGCCTGCACTGGTGGCGGCTGTACATATCCACGTTGTCGATTCAACTTGCTACAGCCATGAGGACTTGGTAAATCTGATAATTTTAATTCTTTTTTCAAATGAGGATTTAGGAATGTCAGTTCTTTCTCGAATCTAATCGGCCAGATCTTTTTCATGCCTCGATGAATTCTAATTGTCCTCTTCTTTCTGGATTTTCTATAGTTAAGCCGTAGTTTTATCCAAGCTTCTTTACAGAATTCACCTAAAACAAAGATTTGAATACATTCGAGTTGCTCTGTTTACTAGAAGATTTGGCCTGCGGATTTGGCCTGCAGATTTAATCCTCGGACTTGGCCTGTCACGTACCGAAACTGTCGTACTTTGCCCATCATGGCTTAGATTTGGTCTGCCAATTAGAAATTTGCCCGATTAAATATTCTCTTTTCGGACAAAATTCGACGTTTCATAGCAGCTCTTATATTGATCCTATCAAACAAATATCATATAAACTTTTAGTTGCGTCATCGAGGGTGCGATTTTTAAATTAAGTGTTGCCAACCATGGCCAAATTCGCTGCCGTGTTGTCTAAGTGGAATTTAAATTTCCCGCTAGGGATTAAGATGGCAGCTCTGCTGTAAAAATGTCAAGTTGCCGCATTTATTTATTTATTTCCTGACATTGTCATTCATTTTGACACTTTATTTGAGTTTTTTGTTATAAGGTTTGTTCCAACCCCGCTGAGAACCGTTCAGGAACGGTTCCGTTCATGCGGATAGGGCTAAAAATGTTCCAACCTTGATGGGGATAGTTCTCCAACGATTCTCTTTGCGTTCCAACCAATTTTCTGATCGTTATTAGAACGGTTTCGGAACCGTAATTTCGATACTTGCCAACTGTTTGTACTGACATGCGCAGTTAGTAAATTTTATCAGCTGATTGACATTTGGGCCGGAGCGTTTGCTTGTTTTGTGGATTTGTTTGGAGTTTAATGGGTTTTAGTGTTTAGAATTCTTTCTATACTTAGAAATTGTCTATTTAATTTAGCTAGGGTTTAACATTTTACAGTTCACACTTTTCAACAAAAAAAAGAGAATAGTAAACCAAGTGAAACTTACCAAAATTATGGTCTGTGTCCATTATTTATTAATGTAAGTAGTAATTTACCACTGTTCTATACAATTAATAAGGATATCTGTGAAGAATATTATTAAGGTTTGTTTTGTTTACATCTTACATCAAACAAAAAGTGAGGATATTTTAACCGGTGTTTTGACAAGACAAATTAAAAACGGTTCCGAAACTGTTCCAACCGATTGTGAATCTAGAATCGTTCAAAAACAGTGCCGAGTTAACGCATGCGGATAAGACTAGTCCCAATGATTTCAGAACGGTTCCAGAACCGTTCTAAAACTTGGGGTTGGAACAAAGCTTATGAGTTTTTGATTTAAATAAAAGTGTTGTGATACTTTAAGCTTAAAAATGTTTACTAGCAGACCCTGCAGTCGAACATTGTCTTTTTAGTGCGAAGTGTACCAAATATAGCCGTAAAAAACTCATTGCAACTTTATTAGAATATTACGACAAAGCGGTAGTAATGGCCCTTTTATCCATAAGTGCTGTTAAGAAGGTGCTTTTTGTTGATATAAATAATAACTGTTTATATATTTATAATTAATTTATTTTTGTTTTCTAAAACATTTTGATTAGAAGAAAATACATATATAAAAGTGGGCAACGCTGTGCCGGTCAAGCATAATCACGTGACTAAAAGTTTATTTGGTATGAACTGTAGATAAAGATCTGCGTGCTTCATGGACTTCGAAAAGGCCTTTGATTCTTTGATAGAGTCCAGCATGACAAACTCATCTCGATTTTACAGGAATCAGGAATAGACGATAGAGATACAGATATTATAGCAAAACTTTATTGTCAACAAAAGGCCGTGGTTCGAGTCGAAAACGAAACTTCAGAAAAGTTTAGTGTAAGGAGGGGAGTGCGACAGGGCTGTATATTGTCGTTTCTGCTATTCAATGTGTACTCGGAACATCTATTTAGAGAGGCACTGGATGGCACAGAGGATGGGCTGGTAATAAACGGAGAAATAATAAACAATTTGAGATATGCAGATGATACCGTTCTGTTGGCCGATACCGCTGAAGGTCTCCAAAGGCTTATAGATCATGTGGCGAATATATGCAGCAGATACGGAATGAGGATGAACTGCAAGAAGACTCAAACGTTGATCATTATCAAGAACTACATCAACAACTTTTAGTTCACTGCTAACAACATCGTTCTCCAAACGGCCGAGACAGTTGCACACCTGGGCTGCACCCTGACTAAAGACTGGGACCACTCTCGCGAAATAAAACACCGAATCGAAATCGCGAGAGGGACATTTAACAAAATGCGAAATATACTTTGCAACCTGTCCCTCAACGTCCGCACTAGAATCAGAATCCTGAGATGCTACGTGCTCTCAACCCTTCTGTATGGAGCAGAGGCGTGGACCCTTAAGCCGCGTACTCACTGGCGAACTGCAACTGTAACTGCAACCGTTGCTGCAACAGAATTGTCGCGAAGGTATGCACGTTTCTCTTCTCGCGAACCTCTCGAGCCGCAGTGTTTGCACAGAACTCGCGAGCACAATATCTCATTAAAGAACCAATTACTGTCCAAGCATCTGCTTTTAAATGTCTCTTGTAATAGTCTTTATTTTTGGATCCCATATTATAGGCATGTTTTTGTACTTTTCAATTAGCGCCAAAACCTTTTCTTCGTCCCACGTACTCATATTTTTGTTGGTGGCGAGACTATTGGACGTACACACTGGCGAACGTCCCAAATAGACGTCCACGAACCAACCGAGAATCTCTTCGTGTTCGTCCTGAAAACCGACAACTGGCGGCTCGCTGCGAGCTGTTCGAAGCTGGCTCGCGAACCTGGGCTCGCGAACCTGGTTCGCAACGCGTCCACACTATAGAATTTGGTTACCGCAACGGTTGCAGTTACAGTTGCAGTTCGCCAGTAAGTACGCGGCTTTACAGACGCATCATGCAAGCATGTGGAGGCATTTGAGATGTGGTGCTATCGGCGCATGCTTAGGATTTCGTGGGTGCATCGCGTGTCAAATTAAACTGTACTACACCGCATCAACAAGGAGTTGGAGTTTCTGTTGAATGTCAAACGCAGAAAACTGGAATACTTCGGACACATCATGCGGAACGAGAAATACCGCCTACTCCAACTCATACTGCAAGGGAAAATAGAAGACAGAAGATCAGCGGGACGCAGACGAATATCGTGGCTGCGAAATCTACGAACATGGACCGGAATGACATCAACAGCTTTGTTCAGAACGGCAGTGAACAAAGTAATATGGATCAATGTGATAGCCAACATCCAAAGAGGATAGGGACTTTAAGAGGAAGTAGATAAATGTTTATGGAATAAAAACTGCCCTATTCTCGCGTAGAGAGATAAAACGTTACAAGTATGCGGACTTATAGTTTTTTAGATCAAACTAATCGGACAGATAAAGTATGTGGAGGTGGCATGTGACAGGCTTGGACCGCTATAGACTTGGCCTCCAAACAAAAACAAATATTTTATCTACAGGCCAAATCTTCAGCTTGGTCTTTCGATTTTTGGCTTATTATAAAGTACAAACGATAGAATTAATTAGAAAAAGTAAGTAATTGAGCGCAATCTAATAAAGAGAAAAGTTATTGTTATGACAAATGACTAAAGATCTTCGAAATTGTTTGTAGTTTTATGTAGCAGCAGAAAAACTCAATGAATATTTCTTGAAATTAGTGAAGGAAGCAAAATTTGGAAATTAACATAGTTTGACATCTAGATCATATATTATACTTAGGTGGATAAGTAAATCACTATGGAAACTGTCGCAAACATATCAACGACTTCCATTTATCTTCTTTTTTTGTTGCAGACGCGGTGCTTCTACTTATCTATCCTTGTCGAGGACCTATCAAGCACGCGCCAAATTTAAACATTAGTGTTAAAAACTTAATTTGTAAAATACATATATTTGAACAATAGATTGAATGTTTACTGTCACAAAAATTAAATTATATAAAAAATACATTTAGCCACTCCGTACGAATATCAATATTCTTAGGAAATCTAACCAGAAAGTACCTATGCATGTGGTTTAATATAAATAAAAAAACAACTGAATACTTTACTTGCCTATCAAAAGATAATTCGGGGACCTTTATATTAGAACTTCAACACACATATAATTGCGCAAACTTAAAATTAACTTCTCACTGAACACACTTGCATCCTTGGCTATATAAAAGCGGTCGATAAAAGAGTAATTAATACAATTTTTAAAATAAAAAACGCAAAAAAACAAGCGTCGTTACACAATGAAAATATGATTATGACAAGAATATGACAATATGATGACAATGAAAAGTTGGTTTTCATAACAATGTATATTTGTACTTTCTAAACCGTATAAAATTGTGATTATTTTGGAAATACGTGCAATTTGTAATGCGCATGCGCAAAGTAAGGTTCTCGGACAAGACAAACCTAATAAAGAAGGTTTGAAAATGGCATGTCGTGATGTTGGAAACATATTTTTGTTGCTAAACTTATGGCGTTGATTTATCCACGTAAATATTATGTGATCTAGGGTTTGACATAATGTATTTTGCTGTATATAAACTACAAACCATGAAATTAATTGTGGTAAATTCAATTTTCTAGATACAAAAATTTTCGTAAAAAAATTCTAAATTCAATACTAAGACGCGCACTGAATCGACTCCGGCCACTGTCCGGGTAAGTGCTGTTTCACAGGGAACGGACAGACCGCGCGGACCGTCCTCGCTAATCGTGTGTATTTTTAAGGCCCGACGGAGTACTAAATCATCCGAACGGGTCATAAAATACTGTCGCTTTTCGCTTTGAGTCAGTTCAAATCAAATATAAAACACTAGAATCGCCGCACTAGAGTATCTTCACAAAACGTGCTTGCAATATCCCACCGTACAGAGCTGAATACATAGCAGAAAATACGGTGTCATATTTTTTGAGCCGAACGGTTTGGAGAAACACACACTGATTTGCAAGTACATACATACACGCTTTTTGTGGTAGAGGTGTGTAGTTCGTGAACGAACTAGTTCCAATGAACTATTCCGACCCCGGAATGAAAGGAACTAGTTCCCGGTCTCTCAAAGAACTAGTTCCACAGGATCCTTTAGTAGCCCGATGCTAGGCGGGAGTGGAAAGTACCAGCCGTATGTTACCGGCCCCGGACCGAAAGGGCTGAGAGGAACTAGAGGAACTAATTAAAAAACTAGTTCACCGTAATCTATTCAGTCGACAGATCCGAGATATAAAACAAGGCAACGGATTCGGCCTTATCTATTGCCACAGCCGGCTTAATTACCATAGAAAATTGTCGTCTTGTTCTTTGAATATTTTATGGAAATGTTTCACTTTAGGCCCCTAAAATTAAGAAATATCTTAAAAAACAAAGTAGATATTCTGAATTTTTAGACAAAAACAAAAACCTTGATGCGACGAAAAATACAATTATTCGAAAATTTTCGTATTATTTGCTTCAATTGATTTGTGATATAGTTTTTAAACTCTCATTTGAGTTTCTTTTCTATTTTTTTAATCTGCAATAAAACTTACCTGTTTTTAACATACGCATTTACACCGTCTTGTTATATTTCGTACATTATAAAAATTATACAGATCATACTGTGAATAGTTCTCGACAACGAAACCCATTAGCAAGCAACGGAGATGTTAATGTTAATCGGGAACTATTGTGAACTAAAGACCTAGTTCAAGGTTCAAGGAACTAGAACTAAGGAACTAGTTCCTCCCAAAAAACTAGAATTGCCCCACCTCTATTTTCCAAAAAAAAAATTCTAAAAATATATACCTTTATAACTACATTTCTTTTGTGTAATTTTTTGAAAGATTGCTATTATACAGGGTGGTCCGAATTGTATTCGAGAAACTTCGGCACCATATTTTACAGCAGTGGCGGCTTAACCATGAGGTCAAATGGTCAATGCCCCCCAATAAAAATTATAATTAACATGTACTTTGCCTACTGGTAAATAATGGAAAATCCAAAACAAAATAGTAAAGTATCTACTACTACTCTTAAATATCTACCACAATAATGAACTAATTTTGTGCATATTTTGAGTAAAACCTTTTCTTAATTTATACGTATATTTTTAAAACAATTCCTGCATATTTCCCCTAATTATTATATAAGTAATATGTCTAATACCTTAATTATGATATACTTTAATATCCTATACTATATAACACATACCTTCCTTCATTTTTTGGGCACTTGAAGAACGATATATTGTCCGTCTCTCTACTTTCACAACCATCCACTGAACAAATATTCCTAGACGACATTTTATTCACAATTGGAACAAACCAACTAAAACACTATTTTATTGGTTCGCCCTATGCGTAGGACCGAAAAACAAAACAAAATAAACTTGGATTAGTCGAGCAACAGATGTAGACTGGCAGTGGTACAAAGAATATACTCACGATACACATAAACTATAAAATATATAAAAATAAACTGTGATACATAATAATATTTGACATTAGTTCTCAAGTTAGCATTAGTTTCATAGCTTCATTAAAAAAATTGATGTGCCGCAACTTTATTACCGACCCTGTATACTTAAATTTACTAGTAGTTAATAAGGATTTAAAACCCATTACAACAGTATCACAGTTTCGGCAGAATGGCAACATTAAATGAAACTAAACATATCGTAATTAATTAAATCAAATTGTTTAAGTGATATTTTCAAAAATCAATAAATCGGAAACTGTTGGTTTGAGGTACATTGTGTGTATTTTGATTTTTACTTAAAATTGAAGGAAGAATTGAAATATGCAGTAATATACAGGGGGTTCTATTTTAAAAAAATGAAACTTTGATGTGCCACGACTTTATGACCGACCCTGTATACTTAAATTTATTACTCGCTGATAGATATTTAAAAATCCTATAACTTTTGTATATAACTTTTTGCGGTACCTCCTATATTTTACTTAATAATCGACCGTTTCCATTTCCATACATAACAGCGACCCTGTATATTTATATTCTGGAAAAACACCCCTGCGCTATTCAGTAAGTTATCTATAATAAAGTGACTATTTTTAACAAATTTGAAGATTTTAGAACACATTTATTCAAAAAGAAGTTTTAAATTAGAAATTTTTCATAATTGCTGAATGTCCAGCAAATTGCATTGGGTCGGTCCACTGTGCGGCGCACAGTGACGCAGAAGTTCCCAATAGCGGCAAAAAATCAAAATATCAGAAGTATTTTTTTTAATTATAATTTCACTCGTATACTTTCTAATAGTCCATATTTTAAGAATCGTGAAGATTTTTGAATAAAAACGGGCCCATTATTAATCCCTGATAAGAAATGTTGAAGCTTATAAGATTATATTAGCTGAAGCTAAAATATTTTGATTAAATAAAATTAGTGCGTTTAACGTTGATGATAAATTAGCTAAAAACTGATGGTACTCTGAGAAAGTAATTTTAGTTTTGACTTCCCTGGTAGCATAAAAAAATTCAATAAAGACTTTGATGTAATTAAGGACTGAATAATCTAAAATCACATTATAGGTAAGCTAATACAAAATGCTCCAAATTGCTCCAAAAAAATATGATGTAGGTTACAATTATTAGCCTTTTTTCTTCATAACTACGAAGTTTCATGGCCAACCTTAACCCACAAATACCCTATAGGTTGCCTAACTCTCCCGAAAACCATGATTTAGTTTCTCAAAATTACGTATGACAGTATATTACTGGGTGTTTCTTAGATGCTGTAAAATATTGTTGTTGATTATTTTTAATTAGTTTTAGAAAGGAAACTGTAATATATTTTCTCTTATTCAATTTAATTTTCGATATACAAGGTATTCAAATTTAAAAATAATTCTTTAATGTGTAATTTTAACCAGCTTTTCCCAGTTAAGCCTAAGTTTTTATTCGTTTTCGTGCTTATATGACATTAAATTTAATATTATTAGAAATCTCATTAATTTTGAATAATTATTGTTAATATAAACTACAAAGATGTGTCAATGTGTCTATGATGCATCAACATTCAGCCAACAACTTGTATCAAGAATGTCATGCACCTTCTACTAATTTTCTCGGATATAGTAAGACATCATCAAGACTTCTTCTGTCAAGTAAAATAGAACAGCATTCTGAGGCTCTAAAGCGTATTATAGATTAAATTATTTTATTTTTTTATACGTTTGCTTAATCCATCTTAAATATATTATCCATCTTATCTAGAAGCTTTAGGATAATTTTTAATTTCTTTTTCTTGCGTATTAAGTTCTTGTAACTAAGTTCTAATTATAATCTAAGTACACTATTTTTACCACAGATAATTTCAGATATTTCTAAATTATAGAACATTTAAAAATATAACTAAAATTAAATGGTTGTAAGTGAACTGTTTACATCTAATGCGAAAAGAGCGCTAAGTCTTTTAGATGTTTTAGTGTTACTTTCTTTAATAGCTACATAAAACATAACATAAAATATACAGATGTACCGTATGATCGAAAAAAAAACGGCGTCCAGTTGGCTGGGAAATGACGATCAATGGCATTTCCCATATAAATTTACATATAAAATGACAGCGATCTTCATTTCATAGCCACCGTTGACGCCGTTTTTTCTCGATCATACGGTATTTAGTTTCTTTTTTTTTTCATGGATAAGAATATAAATATATTTTTTAAGTTGAATTTAAGTAATACTTATTAGCAATTAGTTCTGAAAAAAAGATTAATTATATTAAAAACGAAATGATAATTCTATTGTAAGGGGCTGAAAATAAAACCCTATATATTATTTATGTGTTTACACAAACTTTTTTTGATTTTTTAAACTTTACAAAGAATAGAGTGTTAAATTAATATGCTATTAAAGACAAAATAATATGATTACATATTTTACAACACATTTTTTATTTTTTACAGCCAATTTAAGTACACTCTGTATAAATAATTCAATTTTTTGAATTCAAAACATTACTTATATACTTAGAAAACAAAAATAACTTTAAAAAATGTATTAGTAAGTTGAGAAATTATTTTTTGCCACTTTTCGCGTTTCCGGCATTACTGTGCGGCGCCGGCGCGGCGCCGGCGTTCCGAATCAGTCCACGGGTTACATTTATTTCTATGTAGCTGTGTATACCAAAACCATCGTAACCAGAACCATCAGTCAATAGATCTTTAAAAGCAAATACATTTAAATTTACATATACCGCGGCCTCCCCATAAGAGCAATGAGAGAATTTATGTCCCAGGATTGAAGGACAGAAGATCGAGTTTGACATAAGTCCATCCTTGTTCAGTAGCTGGATGTAATGCACATGCGCCGAAATGCTACTTTTCTATTGGCCGAATGGTGTCGAGATGGGTTATCGATTTATTTTTGGACGCGTCGTCGGCGTGGATTTTGTTTTCAGTTTGACTTGGGCAGTCGCCATTAGTGTCATTAGTGTTTTCTCTAACTTTCTGTGTTTTCCACGTGTACTGTGTTTTCGTTTGTATTTTATCTTTGTGCGTTTATTGACAATTTTGTGATTTAGTTTTAAAGACTTTTGCTGTAGTTTAATTAATAGAACAATGGGAATGGGCTACTGCTTCTTGTGTGGTAGAAGCCAACTAACCAAATTAATAATAGAAATTTTTCTCGATGTTCGTTTGTATCATGAAAGCAAAATCAGAAATGAAAGGGATGTTAATATAAGACAAAAATATACTAAACTAATTTTATTCAAAAATCAATAATTGTTAAAAGCATTATATTTAGTCTTACTATTTTAAAATAAAAAAGACATTATAATGTAAAGACTAAAAATAGAGACTACATAAGGCTAATTATAATGCTTACACAGTTACACACAAACTGTCTTATTGTAAATTATTATTGTTTTTTTTTCATAATATAAAAGAGTATTTACAATGCAACAATGTAAATAATTATATTTTTTGTATCTAGCTTGATTTATGTATAAACTTAATATGTACATACTTTTAGTTATATTTGTTTAATAAAAAATATGTTAATAATAAAGAATTACTTTTGTTTCATTTTAAACCAGGACTGATGTTGATTATTGATCATAAATACATGGGCAGTAAAAGAAACAATAGACAGTAAAAAATGTACTGTTATACTTTGTTTTGCTGCAATTTTTAAGTCGAGTGAAATAGATATGCAATTTGTAATACTAAGTTCTTAAGACAGTTCCTTAATTGAGGTTTTACTAAATTATTTTTTGAATTTTAAAAAAAGTGAAATAGATATGCAATTTGTACTACGAAGTTTTTAAGACAATTTCTTAATAATTGTGGTTTTACTAAATTATTTTTTGAATTTAAAAAAAAAATATCGTACCTGTCACTTTTTTTCATTCGTTTTATTTAATAATAATTGTCTAACACAACAAAGTCTACTTAGAACGATATGATATAAATATAAATGAGTTCATTAAAAAATGGTCTGATTAAAATTAGTACCTAAATAAGCAAAAATTATCCCCTCATAAAACAAGAAATTAAGGAGTTCAGTAAAAGGATTGCAACTATATATTTTATTCAGTAAATTTTCATAATAGTAAGTATAAAAGCACAATCTCTAAAACGACAATATGAATAATGTATATTAAGATTTAACTCGAGTTTCAGTGAAAAAACTATATTGATATTAAAATATTTTAATACCTTCAGAATACTAATTACATACCATAAAATAGGAGTTTTTACGATGCGGAAGCCTATCTAGAAAAAGAATTTTAGAAATCAGCAATGGGATTCTGTAAGCTCTGTAGCAAGAAATTTCCTATCGAGCCTATGCTATTTGTATACGATTGATGAGTCACTAGACAGGGAAATGTTTACAGAATCGCACTGCAGATACCTATTACGCTACTAGGAGCCCCCCATTGTGAGACAGATATAAAATAATTTTTATATACCTATTCCATAGCCTATTTTTTTAAATGTCTGTAATATTTATAATAAACTTATTTTAACGAGTAGAAGTATTGCACCAGCATCAAAATTAACACTACTTGTAAAAAACTGTTGCTCCTTGAGTTTGTAATAGATATAAACAAAATAAACATTCGAAAATAACTAAATCGAAGATATCTGAAAACTTTTGGTTGAAAAAGTGTTTTGCCATAACATGTTGGATACGATTAAAATATCTCAATTGATAAATATGCGCATAATGTTACATTATCAAACTTATTTGATTTCAGAATATTTAACAAAAAACTTCCAATTTTTCGAAAGATTTAATTCAATTATCAGAACGTCTTTAACCTCAACTTAAAATAAATAAAACCAAAACAAAACATATCATATGATTTGGAACTGTCCAATCAAAGTGCTTACAGATCGAGCAAGCGCAGAAAACCTCCTCCCGAACAAGGATAGACTTATGTAGGAAATGCATTGACATTCTATAGCCATCCTTCAACATCGGGACAGGAATTTAAGCGGTACTCTCCGTATATTTTATTAAAACGTATTTGTTTAAAAGTGTCTTTATGGAGTGGACCAGCCGGAGTCGATTCGATGCGCTGTGCGCGTCCGCCTCGAACTTTATAGGCGGTAGTTGCCGGATGGCTCGGCTGAGCGATTTGTGGCAATGTGGCAATTCGTGCCGATTCGGGTATGTGTCTGTTGTTCAAGTATGACGCCGCAGACGCCGTAGCATGTTTATATCGTCGTTAAGGCAACGTGTAGGTACTTTTACTACATAATTTAAGGAACAGTTCAAACATTATTTCCCTTTGTCAGAGTAAGTGTGGGTTTACATGTATCCGTAATGCATCGTCCGTCATTAATTTTATTGGTTTATTTAAAAAATTACAGCTCATACTTACATATTATGACTGAAGTGATGGAACGACGCATTACGGATGCATATATACTCGCCTTAATTGAAATAAAATAAATGTTTATAATAAACTTACTGGTTTCCCCAATCTCCTGTGATATTATCTGCCATATTTCTTCCTTTCTTTGGTGGTTATTGTAATTCTTGTCCTTCTCATCGTATAACGCTCTGTAACTTTGAACCTGCGCTATCAACGTCTCGTGAAAACCCATTTTCTCACAAGCCGCCTCGTCGTAACGTACACCAAACAAGCCGCAGTGGAACTTGGAACTAGCAAAATTCCGACGATACGATGCCGACGCGACGCATCGGCAATCTCCGACGTCTCCGACTCCGATCCCTCGATACAAGACTAGCGTCTACGTCCCTATAGTCTACTTGGGCACCCAACAATGTTGTCAAGTACTAGATCTTAATTTTCACTCCATTTTATTCAAAGTGAATGTTAAGTCAAATCATCTAGAAATATATTTACTATTTTTTTTAATTCAATTATTATATATTGTTTATAAAAATATAAGATATATTAGTAATAATTACTTTTTATTACTTATTATATATTACTTTTAAGCAGGGCTGGAAAAAATCATTTTAGTAATTTTAACGCCTAGGCATAAAAGTAAAGCACTTTAAAAATCGGTCCAACAATTAAATTGATGAATAGATATTTTTATATAGTTTTATAACATTTACAATTATTTTTCGATTTATTATCTGTTATAGAAATATTTTTTATAGTTTTCTAGGACACATATTTTTATAACTTTACATAATATACAGTTATTTTTTGATTTATAATAAAGTTTCAATAAAACTATTTTTTTTTCTGATTTAAATCACATGATTAAAATTAAAAAAATCACTTGATTTAAATCATGCCAACCCTGCTTTCAAGTATTAAATTTACATTTTCACTGAATTTTATTCAGAGTGACAATGTGACATTAAAGAAACCATCTGAAATGATAGTCAAAGCAAAAATGCTGATGAATTATTATGTGCAAAAATGCGTTAATACTAACTTATCTAAAATAATAAAAGTCAATGTATAAACAATGTAGTTTAATTTTTTTAATAATTTTTATTTTGGTTCAGATGGTTTAATAAGTTTTCTGGGGTTTATCAAAAGGATTACCCAAGCTTCTTTTTGTGCTAAAAACTTTTCTTTTTGAATAATACCGTATGATCGAAAAAAAGGGCGTCGTTTGGCTTCGAAATGAATATCCATGATATTCCCCATATAATTTTACATACAAAATGACAGCGATCTTCATTTCATAACCATCGCTGACGCATTTTTTTAGGCGATATTGTATTTTTGTTGCCAGCCTCTTTTGGTTCTTTATTAAGCTGGTATAATATCTATACTTACATTAGAATATAATATCTATACTTACATCGAGAAATTCAATTACCTTGTGCCACCTGTGCATGTGATTTTAAATGCCTTGTTAAACTCTTTGTACTAAAATTTTTGATACAGAATTCGCTGGAAAATGCAACATTTTAGTTTTGCTAAAGTAAAGTCTAAGTCAAGGTGCTATTTCTTTTATATCTGGTTAGGATAAAATTTTTTAATATGTTTCCGAAGAACTTATTTTTGCTTTATTTAGTATTCTGATAACTATTAATATAATTATACCTAATACCTAATCTGTGCTATTAAGAACGTTCTAACACAATAAACTAAATAACAATCAAACTTTGAAATAAACCGTAAAAATACATTTCTTTAGCTAACAATTGAAAATCATGAAATTAAGGGACAACAAACGGCAACATTGTTGGGTGCTCGAGTGCACTAGTGGGACATAGACCGCTGGTGATCGCCGTGACCCCGGCAGGTTAGACACTGGTAACTCCGATCCGAACAGCACATGCGTCTGTAACGGGACGCGTCGGCCGGCTTTTGCCTCTCCGTTTCCTGAATTGGCGCGGGATTTTCAAAATGCGATGTCTACTGCCTGCCGCACGTTGTGAGTTGTATTTTGTCCGATCCGTACCAACCGTCCGTCCGATGCCGTTGGACATTGGTAATTTTGTGATGACGTCATATTTTCAATCATGGCGAGATTTGTTAATTACGTATTCAAGGGTATCACACAAGAAATTTCATAATATTATTTAGTTCTTTAATATTTTATTTATATTTTACACCTTAAAAATCATATAATAAAGAATTAATAAGTTCTAGAAATATGATTTTAAAGATAAACCATTTTACAGTAAATGCGGTTTATGAATGACTTGTTATCACTAATTACATGTACGCTTCTTATACTTACCGTATATATAGAAAAAAACGGCATCAAATATACCTGGGGAATGACAATGATACGATGACGGCGATAATTTTGGCGAAGTTAATCTCTAGACGTCATCTACTAAAAACTGACACAAACCTTTTCAAAAATTAAGACTGATTATAGAAAGATTGAAAAAAGATACAACAACGTCCAGACACACAAATCTATATCGAAAAAAATATTCTATATCGAATTTTAAACTACGTCACCATTTAAAAATCATTTTTACCCAATATAAAAATAAATTAGAACATTTTTAAGCCGACGGGCAGTCAGAGTTATTAAAAAATAAAGAAAAGTACGGGTCAAGTAAACGACGTCTAGAGCTTGACCTCGCCAAAATTATTATCGATCCTCAGCCGTCTTTGACACCGTTTTTTTTCGATGATACGGTATTACTCTATGATGCTTAAGCTTTCCTCTTATTCTTGTCTCGGTATAATTCAGATACATACTGTCACTGTGAAGAGTTCGATCGACGATGAATGAAAGATAATTGTTTTAATATAATATAAAATATTATATTAATAATATTTGGGATAATTGTTTTGAGTAGTGTATTTGCGGGTTTCAATTTAAGCAACCAGTGTATTACTATAGCTGTGATTTGCGACTTTGTTGCGATTTACAGTTTTGCTGCGATTGTGATATTGTAAACTGGAACCGTGATTGCAAGTTTGAATTTTTAGGAGTTGTGATTTGCGATATTGTTGCGAATGTAATTTTGTGGTCTATTGAAGCATTTTATAGTAAACTGCGAATGAATTTTCTCTCCGATATTATTTATTCATAGAAAAGGTATTTTTTCTAGGGCCACAGTATATTATTATAATATACCGGGTGTTTCTCAAGAGTGGTTCACCCCTATAATTCTTTTTTTTTTGATAAAAAGAAAACAGATTTGGTATCTTATATGACATGAATTAGGATTGACTGACGTATTCAATTGTTTTCGGCCAGTTTCTGTTTCACCGGAAATGACTACAAACTTTTGATTTTTGGTTTGGTGACAAGTTTGATATGAAGTGACACTCTGAATAAAATGGTATACAGGGTGGGTCAATGGAAACTTTCCACCCCAATTTTTCTCGTTTAAAATTAAAATTTGGAAAAACGCTCGGACACGTCGATTTAGTTTTCGAGGGGGAAATAAAAATATCATAAAATCACTTTCACACCTACAACCCCCAAAGCGGGGGCGGTGCCACCCCTATATTCTTAAATGGAAAGGGGGGCCGAGTGATACCTCATGTGAAAGGTCTTTCAATTCCCTTTCTGATGATATAAGATATCATATACTACGTACTTTCGTTCAGTAGTTTTAGAGATTTATTCATTTAAACTAGATTTTAATTTATCAGCTAAGTGGTGAAAAAAATCGGTTTCTATTTTTTTTCTCTCTCTGTATGTATTTTTTTGGCAAACTGTGTATACTAAAAATTAAGCTTTTAATTAAAAAAGCTTAAATTTTTTTTTTATTTTTTAAAATTTCTAAAAATTTTCCCGGCCAAAATTGAGCTTTTTTCACTTATTCCGAATAGAAAGATTTTTGGGCGTGGATCGATGCAGATTGATTAGTTAAAATTTTTAGTACACACAGTTTGCCAAAAAAATACATACAGAGAGAGAAAAAAAATAAAAACCGATTTTTTCACCACTTAGCTGATAAATTAAAATCTACTTTAAATCAATAAATCTCTAAAACTACTGAACGAAAGTACATAATATCTTATATCATTAGAAAGGGAATTGAAAGACCTTTCACATGCGGTATCACTCGGCCCCCTTTCCATTTAAGAATATAGGGGTGGCGTCGCCCCCGCCTTGGGGGTTGTAGGTGTGAAAGTGATTTTATGATATTTTTACTTCCCCCTCGAAAACTAAATCGACGTGGGCGAGCGTTTTTCCAAATTTTAATTTTAAAGGAGAAAAATTGGGGTGGAAATGTTATGGCTTTGTTAAAAACACTAGTTTTTAATCAAGATGCCTTGGAAAGATATTGTTTTTCGCGTCTTGTCCCAGCCAGTTAAAAAGTGCCCAAATCGTATTTTTAATCATATCTCAATTTTTTCAAATGGAACGAGGGTGGCTCATTATTGGCATATTTAGAAAAAGCAGTTGTTTACGAATAATTTGGTTTGGTAAATATTAAAATCCCAATCGCAGATTGCAATCGCTGCGATTTAAAAATCGGAATCGCAGTTTTGCTCATCTCTAGATTATAATACTAATTATGGATAATTAGGAGGAAAAAGGCAGCCAAAATTGGGAGAGAAATAAAACAAGTTCATTTATTATAAAATCGTCTTCACAATCATTTATTATTATACTAATCAGAAAAACAGTCTCTATGCAAATTTAACAAGTTAATAGGGAATGTACGAAGATAAATAATATAAATACGATATATTACTAAAATGTACACAGCTGCAAAACGTCATCTTAACCTAATGCAAGTCAAATACTTGATAAATCCTATGACAAAAAGCACTTGCGGTAAGGATTTTACAGTCCAAAGTGTTTGGTTCGGTTGCCAAATAAGTACAATTTTATTAATTAAAATACTATACGAAAACAATTACATTAAAAAATCAAATATAATTTACCACCTATTCAAATTCTGTGATAAACACATACAGGGTGGCCCATCGAAAACGTTCCGCAAGGCATAACGGCTAGGATATTCTTTTTTCAAAAAATCCAAAAACACGTCAATTTTGTTTGTGAGGGGGACAACTTTTGACTCAACTTTGCATTGCATGTCCTCATATTCTTTAGTCAATGGTGAAAACCGAGTCCCATAGAATTTTTACGTATATTTCAGTAGCGTAACTGGAAGCTATTATTCCTAAATATGGCCTTAACATTATTTTTTTTAATTAATTTATTTAAATATTGTTTAATGACGACATCCAGCGAAAAACTAGTTACGTCACTGGATTTTACGGAAAAAACTCTACTGGGCACATTGTTCGTCAGTTATAAGATAACCAAGGGAGTCGAAAAATACAACATTTTCAAAATGGCCCTGTATTTCGGAAACCAAGGGGGCTAGAACAAATCTGTGTGTAGCAAATCTAGCATCATAAAAAGTCGCTCAGTGATTTGAAAACCTTTGTATCTTTGTACCGTAGAAAACGAACAAAAATGGGACACCCTGTACAGAACTTTTCCAATACCATCCAACTTTGAAAGTATTAATTTCGTTATATATTATATTTCGTTATATAGAATTTGAACAGATTTACATCAATTTTAACAAATTTCATCTTTCCATTGGTGATTGACCCATAACAAAACGAAATGACTAGTTTTGACATGACTCAGAAAAATAAAGATAATTATAGCAAACGCAAAAATTTCGACATAGTTATCTAGCATAGAAACCAATAGAAAGATGAACAAGACTAAGTTTTCTCTTAATAATAATTTACTCCTTAAGAATGAATCATTTATATAAAATATGTTCGGCGTTGGAATTCTAAAAATTTAAGTACAAACGAATATTGCTTGTATATGGAGCAATGAAATAAATACTGCATAGACAATCCTACTTAAAACCAAGAGATAGCAAATACAAGAGTTTTTCAGCATCCAGTCCATTGAAGACATTTTAGCATATAACTTAAATATGAAACTGTATGTTTTAGATTAAAGATACTTCAAGATGTACCTCCCTTTTAAAATATTTTTTACTTCCTGGCACCACAAGTGGATGTCGATTTGCTTATTTTAATGGGAACCATCCACAATGTATTGTTAAGATTTTTGGATTTTATCATGAAAGTCTAAACACAGTAATAGAAGAATAGAACATGGCTATATAAATAATACTTGTAGATATAATAATAAATTGATAGAAATAGGTTGTCAACGTCAACGTCAACGGAAGAACGTCAACGGTTTTTATAGACGTATCTGTTGAAAAAACTAAGTGTTCTTAAATAGTTGTATTTAAATATTGTAAATAGTTTTTTCCTTTGTTCTTTGTGTTTTTTTTGCTTCCGACGATGGGAAGAGACATACTTCCCGAAATGTTAAGCATTTTTTGTCCGTTAGGCAATTTTTTTATGAGTAAACCATTGCTGACAAGTCTCTGTTGGATTAACGCCAGCAGTGTTTACAAAAAATAACTAAAATAGTTATTTTTCCTTGTAAGAAAATCTACAAATTAAAATAATTTGTAGATTTTCTTACAATGGCGAAATACTCATATGACTTTTTTGAAAAGAATTTTAGAATTTCATATAGAATCTAAAAAGCATAAACAATATTCTATTTACGGGGCTGCGCCCCTAACATTTTGCGCTGTGTGTATATCATGATACCATGAGTGTATATCATGAATCCATGATTACCTATGGAGCAGTTGCTTGGTATACAAAACTAGAGCAACGTACAGCAAGGTAAAACCTGTGCAAAGTACAGAGAATGGCATGTATCTGCATCACAGGTGCCATGAGAACATGTCCAACAGTAGCAATGAAGGTCGTTCTAGATCTAACACCACTGCATATTGTCGTCGGTAGTTATGCCAATGCGACAATGATAAGAATGGTCATTGACGGAAACAGTACTGGGAGAACTTTCAGGTCAGTGGTTTGGAACACCCTCAAAAAGAAAATTCCACTTCTCCAACTCCCAGTGGATGACATACCAAGAATTTACAACTTTGAGAAACACCTCACTGTAATATTGAGTAATAAAAAGGATTGGAAGGAAGAAACGCGCTTACTCAGCATATAAAAGACCATACCAATGGGCACCTACCCCAGTATCCTGCAGGCAGAAATTTACGCTATCGAAAGATGTGTACAATTTATCTTAGATAGGAACTATCGAAAACAGGAAATTGCCATCCTATCCGACAGTCAAGCAGCACTAAACGCGATCAACTCAGTAACCATCAATTCGAAGTTGGTCAAAGAATGCCTAAAGAAGCTCAACAAATTAGGCAAAGAAAATAAAGTCCTCCTACTCTGGGTGCCTGCTCATCAAGGGATAGAAGGCAATAAAAAAGCAAATGATCTAGCTAGGAAAGGAGCGAACACTCCACTAACTGGACCAGAACCGTTCTGTTTTCCAAACGGGAACCAACTGAAAGCGGAACTCAAGAATCTGGAAGACTCCATCCGTAACTTGGAATGGGTGTCCACGGTCTAAGACACTCAAAAAAGTTCCTTAGAACATACGACTGAGAAAAATCAAAGATTTTTCTTGATTTAAGTAAAAACAATCTTCGGATTGTCACGGGGTTTCTAACAGGACACTGTCTCCTCAAAGAACACCTCCGTAGATTGAAGCTGAAAAACAACGGCGAATGCAGATTCTGTGGGGAAAATGGGGAAACACCAGAACACCTTATCACTGAGTGCGCCGAGACGTGCCATGAACTTTGGTACGACTGATGTCGAGGATGGAGAGCTGGCCTCTGTGGAGCCGTCTCAGATACTGGCTCTTGTTGAAGCCCTGAGACTGTATGATGAGTTATAACTCAAGAAAGGGGAACACACAATAGATCTGTAAGGTCGCGGTGATTAACTCACCTCGTAAACATTCTACATTCTACATATTCTATTTAAAATATGCAAATTGTAACCAATTCCGATTAAACCTGTAGTAATAATTTATAAAGGAAGTACTCTTATAATATTCTTAACCCAAAATATTCAAATTTCAATCTAAATTATATCCAAAAATACCTTTAATAAAACCGTTATAAAAAACACCCTGAATAAAATCAAATCCACAAATATAACACCGATAAGATTTTTTCTATATCTTTGAATTTTCTCTTAGTTTTTTTATATCGTGATTCATTAATCCCATTGGCTAATATCGGCTTTACCTAATTTAAGTTTCCTAAGGGCAAGATTGTCCGACCTTAGAATAATTCAACAGCCACTTAAATTGTTTTTATTTATAGCTAACAAACGTCACCTAAAAACACTTTCAATATAAACCCCTAAATACTAAATTTTGCAATACTCTAGATAATTGATCTCTAAATTAAACCTGTGAATTATTAACAGTGTTTAATTACTTTTAAATTCATTAAGTTTACGTGTCGAATTTTTTACCTACGTTTAAAATTTCAGATATATTTAAATAGATCAGAAACCATAAGATACTAAGTTATAATTTATGACAATTTTAATATAATTTTATATACGAGTTTCAGTCTATCTAACAATCTGCGTTAAAACAAAATACTTAAGTCAAATAAATATATTATTTTTACAAATATCACGACATTTTAAGGATTACCGAAATATTAATAAAGTCTGTACAACCATCGTTCAACGCTACGTCATATACTGTCGTACTCTTTCTCTCACGTGAAACGGGATGAAACAAAATGTAGACGTCATTATGGCATTTCGTAAATCACTGCACATTGTTTCTAAAGGCACACTCTCACGAGTCGTCTACTTGGCAAGTACGCCAATATTTGCGTACTTGGCAAGGATCCCCACCAGTCCCCACTTTGTAAACAAAATCGGCAAGTGTGGCGCTCACACGGCGTGTTCATTTCAACAAGTACGCAAGCACAAACATTGTTTAAATCCTAGGCAAGTGAACAGTATAGTCGCATCGATGGATACCGGTCGTCCCGAAATTGTCGTTGCTAGTGATTCTTTTTCCTTTTTAAGTTCTTTTACTGTACACTGCAATACGATTTCTATGTTCTTTATGTTTGGCCTTCCATATGAAGGGCTCATTTTCGTATAAATCCATAAATTCCAGAATAACATCATTTGAAGCCTACACGGGAAAACCCAGTTTTGTCCATTTTAATTGGAGTGTTTTTAAAGAAATATGTTATTTTCGGTTGAATAATTAGAAAAAGATATATTACTACCAATTCTGAATTATTAATATTGTGAATTATCGCTATATTCTGAAATACCGAAATAAAAATGTCAAAATGCAAAACAAAACAGAGGAAAACCAGGGATATCCAATTAAAGTTGTATAAAACCTAAATTTAAACTATTATTTTTCTGCAGTAGGAAGAAAATTAATATTTAAGTAGGTTTTTATTACAATACATAAATTTATAACATATAATACTAATTGCAAGATGCATGCTTGTCGCCCATGCGGAAGTACATCTCTGGTTTTTGCCATTTACGCTTGGACTACTATGGTTTTTCCTTTGTACGGCAAAATAACCAAGCTGTAATATCTCTGGGACTAAGCGTATTACTGCTTTCTTTTTTCTCGAATGACGTTAACATTTGTCTATAAAGTTGTATCGCTATCTTAATTTCTATGAAAATGTCACATATCTGGTTTTTCTCGTGTAGTCTTCATTTGTCCACTCGATTTATTGCTGTGAGAACGATTTAGCTATGTCGCCAATATTGAAGTTTCTAATGTAAATTTTATATTATATAATCTATTACTGTTTTAACGTTTTAAATTATCCGCAATTAACTCACTACTAAAAACATTACGATCCGGAAATAAACGGGACATACTCTATAACAGTACAATTATTTGCGCAGTCGTTTTTTTGCGCCTCGGCAAGTATAGACAAGGCTGGCAAGTGTACGAATAATTATTGTGATCCTTTGACTCGGGCTATATTTACCGACAGAGAGTGGGGACGCGACGAGTGCAAGGAAACCGTTCTCACGACATGGCGAGTATATTCCAATAACAAATGTTTGTCAAGTACACGAGTCGTGAGAATGCGCCTTAATAACTGTCATTTTACTTTTGGCAATTGACCGTTGCCTGCGCTAATTCAAATCCGTTTGTTACTAAAACTGGTATGTGCGGTTAAAACTATAAAATGCCACAACTAAAATGATTAAAGACAAAACATATCTATTTGGGATAAATAAAGAGATTGATAAAATCGGAACGCACTTACTTACTAATTTCGGAACGCACTTGAAATATTCTAAACGATAAGAACTGATCTCAGACATACCCTAAAACGGATGATGACGCAACATTGAACAATCGCTGTACAGACTATACTATAAATGTACTTTAATATTGACAACATTTGTACCTTACAATAAAATATCATATATAAATAAATATCTTATTACTTCGCTTATCTTAAGTAATTCTTCTTATGTTTAAATAAAAACTGTATATAAGGCAGAAAATCATGGAGTTATAGGAGTTATGGAATTTTATAATAGTATTTACAAGATTAATTAAAACATATAAAACCAATTTAATAATATATTAATTTCGATTAACTTAGCAAATAAATTATTAACCTAAAAATTTGTGTTTGTCAGGATTTTTATTTTCTTGGGCTGTTTTAATTTTATTATTTTACGTTAATACTACATTGGCGCAAGTAATAAACTGAAAATTCAAATGCTTATTATAAATGCCGCTAGATTTTTACTTAAAAAATATAAGTTTTGAAAAAATTGACATATAAATATGATGTAAAAAATGTGTTATACAGTGAACTTTGGTTATTATTTTACAAAATAGTGAAACACATTTGGTTATTCATAAACGTAATAAATAAAAAAATAAATGTAAAAGACTGTTAAAATAAAAGGACAAAAAACTATTTTTATTGAAATTGTAAAGTTTTTAAAACAATGTTTGAACTTAATCTATAGAGTTTATAAATCTACCTATATTTCAACTTTTTTTAACTGACTATTTATTATATACGTTGAAAACTATTTTAAAAAGACTTTTAGACTTCAAAATTAAAAATGAGGGCTTCAATACAATCAGTCTGAATTATATAGGACATATTCTTATGTATAAAATAGTTAAGGAACAGTTATATTGTCAGTATTTGTATAATTTTGCAAAATAATAACCGATGTTCATTAGATGGATACCACAATTTTACTCTAGTTCTTTTTTGGGTCGCGGTAGTAGCCATCATTTCCAACATTGCAAAACGTCAACAAAACATCCCATTTTCTACGTGTTATCATTTAGTTTGATGATAGTCATGATTACTAATGGGTATATTTTATTTCTATTTTTGTTTACCTCCTGTTTTGTACCGGATATGATGACACCACTAATATTAAATAATTTAATAATCTGAGATAAATAATGACGAAAAAAAGTGTATATGTATATGAAAACAAGTCCTGAGAAGTCAGTAAAGAAACAAAATAAAAATAAAAAATGTAAAAACTTGCAATACTATGGTTCTGGATATTGACGGGATTCTACTATCTAATCCTGCAGTTCAGTGAACGTTTATTTGCGAATTTTTCGAATTATTTTCCTAAAAGAAGCCGTCCATTTGGTTCTGGTCAATTTGGCACAGTCGTTCTCGTCCAGCGTGTCCGGCGGGCAAAATTTCTCCTTTGGGGTGGTGGCGTTGCTTTTATATTCCCCGCATATCTCGGAGGAGAATCCAGAATCGCTTCCAAAACCTAAGAAAAAAAAAAGAATTAAATATCAGTTTTATATTATTAAAATAAATATCAAAATAAAACACTAAATCGCCACAATACACCAAAACACTTTTACTTTTACACTGGACTCGCGTTTCGCTAATCATTGTTATGCTAACCATTGTAACCAGTTGTCTCTGTTCATACTATCTTTATATTTATTAATTCTGATGCTTTCATATGCAACTAATTGCCTGTAATTTGAGACTTGTTTAATTAATTTTAAATTATTAACATCTATACAATGTTCTTTGTCAACAATATGTTCAGCAACGCAAGATTTATCCGGTCTACCATATCTTATCTGAGCTAAATGTACTTTAAATCTAGTTAATATTGATCCTCTAGTTTGCCCAACATATTTCTGATTACAATATTTACAAGAAATTTCATAAATACCCGACCTTTCCAGTGGAGGTGTTTAATCCTTTGGATTACCTAATAATTGATGTAATTTATTATTAGCACTATACACACGTTTATAATTGACATTCATAAAAATTCATTTTAGACCACGATAACTCTCTATCAAACGGCATTGAAAAATATTTTGAAGTATCTTTCTCCACCTGAAAAGTCGAATTTTCAGAAATCAAAAACTTATACCTACGTTTTCTAATTATTTTATCAACTAGTGAAGAAGAATATCCACTACACACAGCTACATTCCTAATGTAATCTCTCTTTCTATTTAATATCTTTCGTTGGTAAGTGGAAAACTAAGTAATTTATTAACTAAGAAATTTAAATTCGTCATTTTATGTTCAACACTATGATATGTGTCATTAGGAATATACCTGCGTGAAGTGGTATTTTTTCTATAGATATCAAATTCCAGGCAATTATTAGTATTTCTAATAACTAAGACATCTAGAAATGGTAATCTGTCGTTGTTCTCAATTTCATGTGTAAATTTAATGGAAGGAAAACGATTATTTAACTTAGAAATAAAATTATCTATGGTGTCTGAATGTGTGTCAAAAACAGCAAAAATATCATTCTCACATCTAAACCATACTCTTGGAAAATACTCAAACTGATTCTTAGTTTCCACTTCAAACCTGCTCGTGAATAAATTAGCCAAAAAATGGAGACAATGGATTACCAATTGCTGTGAAGGATAAAACACTTCCACTGGAAAGGTCGGGTATTTATGAAATTTCTTGTAAAGATTGTAATCAGAAATATGTTGGGCAAACTTGAAGATCAATATTAACCAGATATAAAGAACATTTAGCTCAGATAAGATACGGTAGACCGGATAAATCTTGCGTTGCTGAACATATTGTTGATAAAGAACATTGAATAGATCTTAATATTATTTAACATGAATTAAACAAGTCTCAAATTACAGGCAATTAGATGAGACAACGGTCCCATTCCTTCAAGTTCTTTGTTCCTACTACTCTAGTGGCGGGAGTCTAACTGTTATGCTCGGTGGGCTCTGACTCGGTTGGCTAGATCTTGCCACGCCCACTCGGTACCCACTGAGCGAGTATTAAACGCTCAAATTGTACTTTTAGATTAGTCTTGATCATCCAGTGTAAAAGTAAAAGTGTTTTGGTGTATTGTGGTGATTTAGTGTTTTATTTTGCTGTTTAGCACCAAAGGTTCCAAACCCCCAACTGTAAAATAAATATTTTCAAACTACTTATAGTTTTTAAGGTTAACTCCTTAGGGTTATATTAGTTTTTAACAGGGTTTTTGTGTTTTATAATGTATTTTTATCCAATTTTTTTTAACCAAAGTAATGTTTTTTTAAGAAATACAACCGCAAAACGGTATAAAAATACTTACCATAAGGATACAGCCATTCTTTTTTAATTTTCATTCTATTGTTATAATTAAATAAATATTTTTTAAAGTCATTTTCCCACAATATATTACTACATTATTATTCAAACCATTATTCACAGTAACTTTATACAGTGTTGCAAAGAATGCAGAAGAAACATGATACCAAGAACTGTATCAATAAAATCTCGAATATTTATGGCTTCGCCTTTCCCTTAAATACCAACTTATCCATGGAATTATAAGAGTAAGCCTGCATAACAAAATTAGAACAGTAATATGGTTAATTTATAGAACACTTATTATTATTGCCAAAATCTAAATTTCATAAACGGTTAAAAAAATAATTGCTTAACTAAATAAACGGAAACAAATATTGGTTGATTTGGAACCAGTTGTTAAAAAGATTAATAATTTATGAAGTTCTTTTAGAAAAAAACTAAAGAAAGTCTTAAAAAATAAAAATTTACTTAAACTGCGCAAACTGCACAGTACTACTGGGTAAATGAATTTGTAGATACAGTATGACTTTTTTTGAAATTTTAGTTTCGGAGATATATAAATTTAATCGGACCTTTTAAAAAAATAATTTTTATTAAGAAACTACTTGAGACAGTTTACCAAAAATGTTTTTATACCTACTAGTTCAGTCATTGGGGATCAAAAAGGGGCCCGCTTGGAAAAAAGTCCGGAAGTTTTGAAACTTCGCAGGTTTATAGGTTTTGGGGTCCCTAACTAAAATCTATAAAATTCACATTTTGCAGACTTGCCGCCGGCGCCGCCATCTTGCCAATATGGCGCCCAAAATCGGTATTTTGTAAATATCTCGAAAACTATGCGTTTTTCGTAAAAATTTGAAGAGAGCAAAATTAAAGAAAATAAAATTTCCTAAAAAAAGGTTCTATGAAAATTTTCGCCAAGTCAACCGTTTAGGCACAAAATCGCTCGAAATTTTACAATTTTGAGTAAAGTATGATATATATGTATAGTCGATTTTCCAAAATCAAATGTCGATTAGGGTTCACTAAAACTAGTTTTAGTTTAGTTTCTTCAAGTTTGTGGCGTATCATTAATTCGCTCATTAATTTATGAACAATTAATTGTCGTGCTGGACAGCATTCATTGCGAACTTACCACCAAGTTCAGCATTGGTCTGGTTGTACCAAAGATGCCGAAGAATGGGATTGGAAGAAAATAAAAACAGGCATTACTCCAGTCACAACGTTGACAGATCTAGCTCCAAAATCCCTATTGGCATTTTTATCCTGTAAATACAAAACCAACAACTGTGGGAAAGCCTGCGGATGCAGAAAAACAGGATTAAAATGTTCTATAAATTGTGCATACTGCAATGGGAAATCCTGTGACAACGTCATTGAAGTGTCACTCGACGAATCCGATGAAGAGAAGTTTGACTTGCCTGTAGATATCCCTCTGGCGGCTGAAGATGAAGACTTGGACGAATTGAGAGACCACCCTGATGAGCCCAGCACAGCAGACACGATCGACTTTGACATCAATGAGCCAGGTCCGTCGGGCTTGTGCAGATAAGTTAAAGTTTTTAATTTACGTAATGGAGTAGGCCTTCGGGGAGACCACGTTAAAATAAACGCGTCATGTACTTTACCTCTTGGGTGGTGTGGAAACAAGTACACATTTTCAATAATTAAAATTAATTATTCATAAATTAATGAGCGAATTAATGATAAGCCACTGTTTCATGACAAAATTGAAGAAACTAAACTAAAACTAGTTTTAGTGAACCCTAATCGGCATTTGGTTTCGGAAAATCGACTATACATATATATCATACTTTACGCAAAATTGTAAAATTTCCAGGGATTTTGTGCCTAAACGGTTGACGTTAGCGAAAATTTTCATAGAACCTTTTTTCATTGGAAATTTTACTCTCTTTAATTTTGCTCTCCTTAAATTTTTGCGGAAACGCATAGTTTTCGAGATATTTACAAAATACCGATTTTGGGCCCCATCTTGGCAAGATGGAGGCGCCGGCGCGGCCGGCGGCAAGTCTGGAAATGTGCATTTTATGGATTTTAGTTAGGGACTTTTTTCCAAGCAAAAATCCCCAATGACTGAACTATACTACTAGGTAAATGAATTTGTAGATATAGTGTGACTTTTTTGAAACTAGTTTCGGAGATATAAATTTAATCAGACCTTTAAAAAAATTATTAAGAAACTACTTGAGACAGTTTACCAAAAATGTTTTTATATCTACTACTGGGTAAATGAATTTGTAGATATAGTATGACTTTTTTTGAAACTTTACTTTCGGAAATATAAATTTAATCGGACCTTTTCCGAGTGTTAAAGAACTGAGCATCTGTGGGGGCTCTAAAAAATAAATTTTCAAATCGTTGTAAAAATATACCTCTAAAACTATTACTGTTCCTATTCCCTTGGCTCATCTCATCCAGCGGGTCGTCCTTGTCCCTCAAATATCCCGAGGATGAGTCCGAAACGTCGTCCATGTACGATATGGCGAGTTCGGCAAAAGGTACGCTTAAAGAAGAGCATTCGCTTTGACCACAACCTGAACCTGTCAAAGAACGATAATATATTATATAAGTTAAGTTTATATACACATAGAAATTCAAAAATTTCATTGCCTTGTTTTATTGTGAAATCTTTTTTGGAGAAATCCAATTTTTTGTAAGTTTGCTTGTCAGTGTTTATCATTTTAAATCAACGCATATTTGTAGTAAAAGAAATTGGCGCCGGGAGGCACGTATAGCCGCCCATACTAAAATATGTTAATAAAAAGTTGGTAGGCAGTTCTTTTAGTTTCAATTATCTCAAAAACTGCGACTTTGACTGATTTTGATGTTATTACAAATTTTGTTTCAAATATTATTCCTAATCTTAAATTGAAAACCGCGTTTCGCTAGCTACTGTAATTTTGGAGTTACGATTTTTTAAAATTTTTAACTCCCTCCCATACCCCCTTACCAACCCCCCACCCCCACCAAAAACTAATTGCCCGATTCTCGGGTGCCAGAGTATTTTGTGCCAAATTTGGTTAAAATCGGTTTAGCGGTTTTTGAGTTATCGTGTTACAGACAGACGGACAGACAGACAGACACCATGAAAATATTTTGGTATTAGGTCATTTATGACCCAAATAACTCATTTTGAGTGAAATTAAAAAAACTTTTTTTTTTGCCGATTTTAATAGCCTACCATACCTGTTGGTATGGTCGGCTAAAAATGTGTGTGCACTATGTGCGCATATTTGAAGTGAATCTTCTTACTTCCGTCTGTCTGTCTGTCCATCTGAGGACTCTATTCGGCTACCTCTATCCACGTGCCTAGTTTGGTTCCAATCGACCCAAGCCCTCAGACGTAAATAGTTAATTCTATCATCCGGCCGGAAAGCCCTGGCAGCTAACCAAAATACTACGACTATGTAGTCTGTGTTTTTTTTGTTATTTTGTTCATTATTCATTATTTATAGTGATTTACAGTAATTTTATTAAATTATACGACTATTCTCGTTGATTATTGGTTTGAAATAAATATGACAGTGTCCTCCAATGAAAATGCGAGTTACTAACTCTAATAATTCTAATTCTGAGCTAGCCAATGAGCTAGGTGCTTTACCTAAACCTTTATTCAGAAGCCACAAACCTATCAATGAAAATGTCCATGAAAATTTACTTCCTAGCACACAGCCAGGGGATACTGGTACACAGGTACTGAATCAAGTTTATTATAGTAATTTTCTTAGCCGTGTATGGCACAGATCGTCACCCAGAGCGAGTCAAATTGTGTTACAAAGGGGCAGATCTATCCCGAATGGGGTAACTGTGGCGACACTGCCGTTACCACTTTTCCTGACGCTAGCTCGTGTGGCATGGCTTTGAATTTTTACTCCCAACGTGCGTAAAGAAGTTTCACTTCAAAAATTACTGCAAAAGTAAAACCCATATAGCCTATTATTCGTATGGCTACGCCAATCGAATTTTATGATTAAGAGTATGAAAATGAATCGGTCATGTCATAAGTGAGACTGATCGTGCAAGAATAGTGGCTCTGGTCGAAGGTCATTCTCAAAGGTTCTTTGGTAATAGAATTAGTGAATCATTATCTCCAGACCAATTCTTGCGTATTATAAGTATTAGTGTCTACATTGAGAACACAAATAAATATTTGCTAAAGGTTTAGTGTGCAGTCGACCAATAAGAAAGTATAGAGTATAGAGACTAAATCCTGAGCACAGAGTTCGCCCGCCGCAATGAGTACAAAACGTAGACGAGACTATATTATAGAATATGTTTTGTGAATGATAGCCATCGAATATGTGTAATAGTGTACTCAGTAAATTACATTACAACAGACATTTTTAATATTTCTTAAGTATGGATTAAAAGTATACAATATTACCTGAAGGGGTTTCTTCCACGGGACAAAACCATTCCGAGAGGCTTTCCCCCTCACCACTGTTTATAGGGGATCGTGGAGGTTTGATCATGTTTCGCATTTCTAAAAATGGCGTCTGCAAACATCCAAATAGTTTGCGCCTGAAGATAAATACAGAAATTAAAACAGGTAAATAAAAATATTTAATTTTTATATTAAAAATATTTTCACTGTGAAATATTTATTGCTTTGGTATGTGATTTTAATGGAATAATATAGACATTAAGCTCAATATATTGTTAAGATGGTGGTGACATCTGTCGGAGAAGTGAATAACCGCAACCTGTATTGCTGGTTGAGGACTGAGGACATTGTTGAAGCGCCATCTCTTAACCAAGTAGAAAAGTAATTTCGAATTAGGCGGCAGAATTTACTAGTAGGGGACAGAATGCTACCGATAATTTTAGAAGGTTCCAGAAACAGTAGGTAGACTATATAAAAGCACGCGATCGGCAGTTGCGCCAGTGTTTGAAGTTTGAAAAATACGGTTAAATTGTGAATCGTTGACAATTTACCAAAGGATTTTATAAATAGTTAATTGTGTGTTGTAATCAGTATAAATTGTGTGTGTATATAGTGAGAAAATAAATTTATTAAGTATTTTATCGTGAGTTTAAATTAGTGAACCCACGGAATCCGTAACAATATTATTTTTCGATTTATAAAATTTTCCATAGTTCACTTTCATAGTACTAAAAGATCGAAAATAATAAACGGCGGGTATGACAATAGATGTCATTTACTTAGCCAGTACTCTATTTTTTAATGGCGCTTACTGCCAGTTGCCCTAAAGAAGGTTGTAATTTATTTGTATACATATTCAGTAAAAATTATTTTTAAATGGTGTAATTTAAAATTAGATAAAAATATGTTTTTATTGTTATTTTATTTTTTTATGTTATGGATATAGATTTGTGTGTCTGGAAACGTTCTATCCTTTCTTAAACTTTCTATAATTATTGCATAGATAAATGCAACAAGTTTAGATTGGAAAGCCTGTAAAAATTTTAGGTCGCGAAATTATTTTGAGTCGCAACCGTTATACGCGATCTGGCGCTGTTATAGCGGTCGCTAAGAACAACGGCAAACAAAAACCGAAATAATTTTCTCTTGTCAAAGTCAGAATCTTCAAAAATCATAATAATCTTTCAAAATCTCAACCGCTCTCATTAAAGAAATTCCGAAAAGTGTTTATAGCGTTCATTTTCAAAGCAATTATTTATCTATTTAGCTATCTTGTGAGTTTAATTCAAGTTATATTTACTCCAACCGGTGATAATTGTGAAAAAGTGGCATTAAAAACTTAAAAAGATGTGCTGTGAACTGTGAACTACAAAAACCATCGTGGATCGTGGCATAACGTCGGTTTCCAATGTTTCATAGGTATTTAATACATGCGTCCTTATATAAAATAAAGTTTCTTGTATGCAACACACTGTATTTTATTTATAAAATTAAACGAAAATAATAATAAATTTGAATAAACAATATTTGGCGATATAATTCCGGAAAAAGCCGAACCGCTCCGAAATGTTCAAAAGTTTTGGGTCGCGACCGTTGCAAGAATAGCGCCAAATAGTGTTTACATTGTCCTTATGGGCATTTTCCAATCTAAACTTGTTTCATTTATCTATGAATTATTGTCAATTTTTGACACGCTTTATGTCAGTTTTTAGTAAATGACGTCCAGAGATTGACTTGTTCAAACCAAACCAAACCAAACCAAAATTATTGATGAATGTTTGCCTTTCCCCAGCTGTCTTTGACGCCGTTTTTTTAATAAAATTAGAAAATAAAATTTCATGCTTACTCGTATCTGTGATGACTGGGCGATATCCTCTTGTACGATGATTTCGCGTAAGCACATACAGAACATTTCTTCTGTTTACAGTTCGCAAGATGTTCCACAGCCTTTTGAAACTGGGACGCCAAAGAGGAACTATAGTATTCCACTGGTTTAACACCGGCCACCTGAAAAAAATAATATAAAAATGTAAAATCTAGATATTTATACAGAATGTTAATTCAGGTTATTTAAAACCTTAGGCTGAGCGAACACAAGAAGAACCAAACAGTTTTAGTCAAAAACATTCTTCACTGTGACTGTTTTCATATTATGGTGCCCATTAAATAGTCATTAAATGGACTAAAAATTCATTCAGAACATCGAAATTAGTGAAATAAATTAGTGGTCTCATATAGTTTAGAAGTTTGTTCCTCTAATTTCAATGTCAGCATTCAGAACGTCAAAATTAGTGGTAGTAATTTTCAATTAGTAAGCTTCATTCAGGACCTAGCAATTAGTGAAATAAATTAGTGGTTTCAAATAGCTTAGAAGTTTGTTCCTCTAATTTCAATGCAAGCATTTAGAACGTCAAAATTAGTGGTAGTAATTTTCAATTAGTAAGCTTCAAGCTTCATTCAGGACCTAGCAATTAGTGAAATAAATTAGTGGTTTCAAATAGCTTAGAAGTTTGTTCCTCTAATTTCAATGTAAGCATTTAGAACGTTAAAATTAGTGGTAGTCATTTTCAATTAGTAAGTTTCAAGCTTCATTCAGAACCTAGCAATTAGTGAAATAAATTAGTGGTTTCAAGTAGCTTAGAAGTTTGTTCCTCTAATTTCAATGTAAGCATTTAGAACGTCAAAATTAGTGGTAGTAATTTTCAATTAGTAAGCTTCAAGCTTCATTCAGAACCTCGCAATTAGTGAAATAAATTAGTGGTTTCAAATAGCTTAGAAGTTTGTTTCTCTAATTTCAATGTAAGCATTCAGAACGGCAAAATTAGTGGTAGTTATTTTCAATTGGTAAGCTTCAAGCTTCATTTAGAACCTAGCAATTAGTAGAATAAATTAGTGGTATCAATTAGCGTGGAAGTTTGTTCCTTTAATTTCAATGTACACGTTCTCTTCGAAATATGTATAATGTTTTTATAACAGACAAAAACGATTTTAACTAAAATAGTTTTGCTCTTTGTTTGTGTAATATTCCTCAATGGTTTCTGTAATATTCCTCAAATATAAAAAATTATAACTAAGTGAGAATGTTACAGTAATATATTCTATAGAACTCTTATTAACCTGATGATGAAGCGATAAGCCTGAAACTACCTGCTAGAAGTCTGTAAATTTTTCTGGTTCGTCTTAATATAAAAATAGTTGTGAATTAATGTTCTTTAAAATTACTAGAACAGTGCATTTGCCCAAGTGCACAGTCACGTTTCCATGACGACTAAATAAATAATAAAAATATATTATGCGCAGGGTTAACCCGTTATTTGTGGAATAACGATCTAAAAACAACCGTGACAGAATGAATATAAATGAGAAGAATCATTAATATGATGAGAGCGTCTTATGAAAACAAGGTTTCCTCATGTTAACACAATATATTGTGCCAGAATCGTGTTCCTATTACAAATAATTGTTGACCATGCCGATACTGCATGTTTATTGCTAAGACATCGTGAAAGAAGGTTCATTAGCAACAATACTGTATTTTTCAATATTTTAAAGACTGGTTTTTATTGATATAAATTATTAAACACTGGATATATTTCATATACCATTGTCGTCATTTCCTGTTTCACCGGAAATTGAAAAAACTTTTGATTTTTAAATGGCACCCCCGGTATTTTTTTACTTTATTCCATAGAAAATAGCACTCTGAATAGAATGATATATCATATATACTTTGTTTTTTTTCTCAGGTAAGATTTCGACAGACGATGACAGAAGAAAAGCAGATGACGTCCCATACCAATCTATTTATTTTACTAAAAAAAGTTTCTAATAATTTTTAAGTTAACTATGGATGGGTTTAAATATAAATTCGGCATGCGTCGTCACTTGTTGCTTTTAATCAGTTTTATTGGTTTATTTCAAAAATGACAGATCGTATTTCAATTTTATTGGTTTGACGGAACGATGAACGACAAACGGACCCCGATGCGTATGAACGCGCCTTTAGATTTTTGACGTTTGTCAAAGTCTTGCCAAATTATAGGTTATAATTTTGTGACAACTTTTGTCAAATACCCTGCGTTTTGGAAGATGATGCATTTTGATTCGTGTTATTACGTATGTTTTGTGTCTTTTGAAGTCAAGTGGAGGAACAATCGTGTGAAAATTAACTGTAGAAGCCAGAGCACAGTTTATGGTTAATACTCGCTGCCCAGGCAGAAAGTCTTATACAGATACACCAATAAAGTTACTATCAATAAAGTTCGTATACCATCTCGTCGTAGATAAGTGCATCTCGAATATGGTAGAAGGACCATACTCTAAACCCATACTAAAAACTGGAGTAGCTGTAAAATATCGACATCACTCGATAGGTAAATAATGGATTTTAGAACTGCAGAAAAATAATGTCAAAAGGTACTGGTTTAAAAAAATTAAGATTAAAGTTAATTAATCAACCTGTGAGGTATAAAATTTGGTTTTATTATTAATAAAATAGTTTGTTTTATTTATGTTGTTTTATTTATTCCTGCGGAATATTACAAATTTGTATTTGTACATAAGTTATATTGATAAATATAATCATAAATGCGGGAAGTTTCATAAAGCTTGAAAGTAAGAAATACTTCTTTTTTATATTTTTTGGTATGTGGTGTCTTGTTTTTGTTTGTTTTGTATTAACACATACCGTTTTTTATTAAATAAAATAACTCGATTACATTTTTTCAGTTTTATACAGTTTTTTCACAATATTTTGAAGTTACTTGTCAGTCAAATTTTAAATACATATATTAAGTTCCTGCTATGCGTTCCAGTTGTACCAACTTATTTCTTTGTAAAATAAAATAAACTACTTTGAAATTAAAATGACAGACACATCTATCACTGTCAAGGATCTCCTCGTTGGACAGACTATATCAACTTTTGACATTTTCGCATATGGTTTATTTGAAATTATAACTTGCGGTTCGTAAAGAAGATTTGACTCAAAATAGCAAGTGTGTGGGATCAAATTTTTCGTAAAAAAATGCTTTTTCCAAATATGCTAATGAATAAACTTGTTCCATTTGAAAAAATTGAGATATGATTAAAAATGCGATTTGAGCATTTTCTAACTGCCCAGGACAAGACACTAAAACATTAGACGATCCAATTTATTTTTCCAAGGCTCCTTGAATAAGAATTAATGTTTTTAACATAGCCATGGCACTCTAGATTGAAATTTAAAATGCAATTTTTTATTAAGAGAGAATGTCAAAAGTTGACATATGACATATTATATGTCATTCTATTCAGAGTACTATTTTCTATCGAATAAAGTAAAGAAATACCGAGGGTGCCATTTAAGAATCAAGTTGTAGTCATTTCCGGTGAAACAGGAAGTGACCAAAATAATTGAATACGTCAATCAACCCGTCCACCAAGTCTCGTTATTTTATCTGAAAAAATAAAAAAGTTATAGGGGGTGAGCCACTTTTGAGACGCACCCGGTATATGTAATTAAAAAATTACACCAGTCAAACAGCCGTTAGTCAAAGGCTATATATAAAACTGAATAAATTACAGAAGTGATTTCATAAGATGATTTGATGGAAATATAGCATGAAACCGGTTCCTATACTTCGCAAAAGTAAAAATAAAAAGTTTAATGTATATTGACTAATACAAACAGAAAAATTACGAAATTTTAAAATCAAATAAAAACCGCACCCCCAGCAAATATCGAAAAATCTAAATTTATTACGTTATGAAATGAAAAATTCACCTTGTTTACTTTGCGTTTTTTTTCTGCTATTCTAAAAATACGATACCTTGACCAGATCGTCTATTATGGATTCAATGAAACGGAAACACAGGTGTTCTGTACTTTTATTTTAATGCAGGTCTGAATCTCGTTTCATCTAAATTAGAATAAGAACTGTTAATTGAGTAGTAAAAACAGCATTTCCTTGTGATACTTTATAAATAAATATAAATACCTACTTCATTAACAGGTCCCTTGCAAATTAAAGACACAAAATGGAAATATATGTAAAATAAACTAGACGTGCGTACGATCCGATCTAAAATGAAATATATTCAGCTTGTCTCGTTAAAGTTAATTTTTTTATTATACAGTATGTCCCCGAATTGTCTTTACAAGAGGAAAAACTTTTTTATTATTGGCGTTTTGAGAAAAATGTATTCTTCATAAAAAATTTGCTTGTTCTAAAATGGTTAATCCCGTTTATACTTTTCCAAATTTTAATATTCTTCTTTAACATTTTAAAACAGCAAAAAATATGACGTCAATCAAATTTAAATTCTATCAACAACAATCTATAAAAGAATGAAAACGAAATTATATTACCATAGAAGAGCGTTTTGAATAATCCGAATAGACTGATACCTGGAAAATCTACAATCGCAAGGAATATCCAGAGATTTGAGACCAAAGGTACCCTAATAAATAACTGCAGATGTGAAGCAAGGCAGGAACAAAGAGAAGATGCAAGAAATGATACCGACATGGAAGTTTTGTTGTGCGTGGAAGAGAACGATAGAAAGATAAGCACAAGGAAACTTGAGGATGAAATAGGAATAGATCACACTACAGCGTTTCGAATTTTGAAACGACATAAATACTATTCCTTCAAATATGAAAAACACCAAGAGCTACGAGATAGGGACGAAATACGGCGACAGGCGTTTTGTTTTGATATGATGGAAAGAGCAAACACGGATAGGGAATTTTTAAAAAACATGTTTCACTAACGAATGCACGTTTACCTTAATGAACCCAATGTTCAAAATTATCGATATTGGAACAAAGAAAACCAACACAGGTTTACAGGTTTGTCGAAACAAGGACGCAATATCCACAGAAAGTAAATGTTTGGGCAGGGATATTCGGACACAATATTATCGGGCCATTATTTCTTACGCGAAATTTAAATGCAGAATATTATTTGGAACTACTCGAAAATCAATTTTTACCTGCTTTACATGATGCCGCTAGGGAAAATCAGGAAGTTTGGTACCAAATGGATGGCTGCCCGGCACATAGTACCCGCTGTTCTGGAATATTTAGACAATAATTTTAACGGAAAAGTTATTGGCCTAAATCATACAGTGAATTGGCCAGCAAGGTCTCCTGATATTTCGCCAAATGATTTCTTTCTCTACGGCCATTTAAAAAACAGGATATACAAGGATAAAAAATACCCAAATCTAGACGAGTTAAAAAATGCTATTTCTGCCGAATGCAATAGAATTTCAGTTTACCAACTAGCGAATGTAAGAAGAGAATTTTACGAACGCCTGGGTTATTGTCTAGCAGTCGATGGAGGAATATTTGAACATCTTCTTAAATCCTAAAGTTGTAACAATTTAATAGTAGGTACCTAAATTAATAAGTTATTGAATATTGTAATAATACTATAATTAACCTTCTAATTGATTACTTTATTTTACTTTAATTTATATTAATTTGTATTTATAAATACATCTTTAAGATTTCCGATGTAGGAATGAGTTTTCAATAATAATAAAGCACTTGTAAAGCACTAAATAGGCAAATTTCTGAAATAACAACTTCATTTGACAGTTATCTTTTACCTTGACTGGTGCGCATAAGTAAATACAGGGCCATAAGAAAGGAGAAATATTTAAAAAGAAATCGGCGATAATTCGTAAACGAGCTAATCAAAAATTTCTAAAGTTATTCTTTTGAATGTGGGTTTTAGTGCTCTTCAATAAACCTAAATAGAATTGTTCTCTAAAATAATTAGGGAAGCCAATAAATGACCCCATTAAAATTTACATGGGATTTCCTATGTCCCGTTCGACGATGCAACACCTGGTATACAACCGGCTATTTACCCAAATTCAATATACCCTGTGATATTTTCCTAAATTTTAGTATACCGGGTGTTTACCCATCACTGTTTATCAGTATTCATCTCAATAATTTGCCGAATATTATAATGATGTTTATAAGTGATTAACGGATCTTCTAAATCGTTACTTAAAAAATTGTTTAATCGATCAGCCTAGAGCAATCAAAATCTCATTCACTGCACAATCTAAAAATAAATTGACCGAGTATCACCGTTTATTCGAAAGTTATTTTATTTATAATTGGCGTTCCATTATTTTCGCGCGCGCGACGTCAAACGGAGAAAAATTAACGACATTAACGCGTTAAAATCGACTGCAACGGTGAAAGATTTTAATTAAATAATTAAAAAAGGTACTTTGTAATGGGAATATTATCGGAACGCACTTTACATCACTCGGATTTAATTACATTTAACTTTCGATGGATAATATATGTAGCGGTTACTGCGGATAGTTGTACTACTAGTACTCATCGGTGAGCTTTCCCTTTACGCAACGACTTTTCAATGAAGTAATAACTACGAACGCGCTGAGGCAAGCTCCTTTCTATAGGACGAATTTAAAAAAAATCACGAGTCATTCACACCATTTCGTATCGCTGTTCCGCTTTACGAAATTCATCGATTTATAAACAATTTTTTTTGGGAATTGTTGTTTGGGTTAAAGTAGCCTTTCTGAGCAGTGGTGATGCTTTGGAACAGAATATGTTATTTTGAGAATAGGTTTTGTTTGGAGCTTGTTTTGAACAGATACATTTCATCATGAGATTCTGTTCCATTTGCAGCTGTCCCAAAACACTGCTAGACACAAATTAGAAGTAGTGGTGATGAGTGTAACATTGAGAACAGCAAAACAAAGTAAAGAACTGGATAGGCCATTTTATATGCTAGGTAGTGTTGAGACTAATCGGATGACTTCATTCCTCGGGGATTCAAATTTATTAAAGTTTTACATAAATATAATCACTTGAAATCCGTTATTAATGTTTTTAAAGATCCCCGAGCAAACTAAACGATATTGCTGAAGATGAAAACTTATTTATAATGGATCTATTATAGTAAACAACTATATAGAAATGACACTGCACTGAACGATTTAAGGTACATACAATACATATCTTCGTCTTATAAAAATAACACATAACATTGCTATATTGCACGATAACATTCACTAAGAGTTTTCTTTCAAGTGCTAGAAGGCGTTATCCAACAAAACCACATATAATAAGCAAAAAATAAATCCAGACGAGTGGGAGTGGAAAACCACATTAAATGGTTTCGTTCCAGTGCCAACCACTTTAAATTTGATACCGGGTTTGATAGTGTAGTACATTTCTTGCAATTATTCAGCCCCAAAAAAACAACAGTTTGACTAGACTATATTTTTACCTATGAGTTTTAATTATCTGCTGATGATGCTAACATGGTTAGCAAAACGCGCGTCTGCAAAAGTAAAATGTTTTGTAGTAAAATAGGGGGATTTTTCCCTTCTAAATCAGGGATTCTCCTGGAAATGCCCGATGCACAATGGTTCAGATTTTGAAAAAGCTGCTCATAGATGCGAAAGTTGCAATTTTAGTATATTTAACAGATTTATTATTGATACCAGACCTTAATCTACCTTCACTTAAAATGGTTTTGACCAATAATGCATAAAAACATATTTATAGCGTTTTGCTTATCTTGTTTTGTGACCTATTTTTAAAGATGTGTGAAGTACAGTGTTGAGAAGTGGATTCACTCGATAGTACCGCATTGGAAACAAAATATTTTTCTATGTAGAATATACCAGTATGGAAGACATACGTGTTCATTTTTATATTTTATCCTTTGCAATACATATGTTACCGGCAATAATATATTGAATAAAAGAACATGTTATAATTTTTTCAAATTTTAAATTTAAATTCATAAAACTTTAGAGGTTTGCGAAGACCCACGTTAATTTTTTCACAGAAATATTCTGTTCACTAATAGGTTTTTACCGTCCAAATTTCGCACCCCCCTGCACCCCCCTTGCGCAGTAATAATTACTTAAAGTAATAAAGTCAAGTATTTTATTTAGTAACTGTTCCAAAACTATTATGAAACTGTAAATATTCTGTGTTAAATACCTACTATTCCCTTTGTTCCACTTCTAGGTTACTTTTTGACTTTCAGGTGTAATCACACGCCAAACCGTTTGCGCCAAGTTTCTAAAAATGGATTTCAAAATAGAAACAAAATCGATATAGCAAATAACATTTGTGTTTTTTTAAAGGAACGAAAGAGTGGTTCGGCAGAGCTAGGTAAGATCAAATCATTTTTAAGTGGTTGGGCACACAGATGGCGAAGCAGCAATTATTGTTGGGATAAATTTTTAGCAAGAAATAATGTCTGGCTAAGTCAGCCGATTATTGAAGAGGAAGTAGAGTTCATGGATATTGAAGAGTCTGGTCCATCCGCAAAAAAACAATTTGTTGAGTTATCCGTTTCCCAAAAAACGAAAGTCTAATGAAACTCATGAATACGAGGATACAATATAATTTTTCAATATTGTAATTTTGAAAATATAACTTCATAATAATTTATTTCGCACTTAATTACTATGAATTTTCTTGAGAACATGATTGTTTATTTATTTATTACTATTAAATCCCTTTTTGTAAAATGTAAAATAAACGTTGTATAGTTCTTTATTTTTTCCAAAGGGTTTTATAATATTTCATGTATTTCAAGTTGCCAAATTTATTAAAAATCTTACTTTTCGTTGTTTTGCCATAAGTCTGATTACACAGATATTTTCTACGTAAAAGGTTGTTTTAAGAAAGTTTTGACAGATTTTCATAAATAATGAAATAACAGGGTGTTTTCAAAAATGCCTCTTTTGAGGTTTTTCAAAATATCTCAAAATAAAAAAGTGATAGAAATAGAAACACAAACATAAATTACAAACAGACTTGTCTGAAAACTTTTCCTATTTAACCATTTTTTTACCTCTAGCAGTTTTCGAGATCGCAATATATCAATCAATTTCGGACACTGTATAAATAAAAATTAGTTAAGTATAGGCTAAAATAGCTTTTTGATACCTACTTTTATAATAAATTATAGTAAATATTCATAAATTTGCATACTATCTTCAAAAATTCCCAATTTAACCAATAAAATATGCAATGAGCAGCTTTTTCAAATTCTGAACCATTGTGCGACGTCTGGCTACCCGAATTCAACATCTCTGTTTATAAAAAAGTTGTATAATTTTATTATTAATTAATTAATTTGATATTCAATTGATTCATGTTTTTTAAAGTTGCTCTAGTGACACAGTATACTTTACGTTCCGCTAGCGACACTTTAAAACGGTTTTTATCGACCTTGGTATCATTAACACTGCGTGAATATGCGACGACAATTTGATGCGTAATAACATCTAAACAAACCACTTATTTCTTATTTATATACATATAGGATGTCTTTGACTGAGTTTGAATTAGACGTTTCTAGAAAACTACAATATGTAGAGTAGAACCTTTTTTGTACATTTATGAAAATTAAATATATTTTTAATGTAATTAAGGATCCTTCAAATTTAAATTGTCTATTAACCTAGTAGATTTTTTGGTATTAAAAACTGCATAATCTACATATCTGGTTTTTGAGCGCTGTTTGAACTGTCTGTCGTAGAATGAACATTTAAAAAATATGCATATTTTGAAAAATAATAAAAAGCATTAAGGATATCTCAAATTTTACTTAGGGCTTAAACGCAGTGACGACCAGGTCGCAGCGACCAGCATTTGATTCAATGTTATTACTGGTCGCAGCTGCGTTTCCTAATAACATTAAATCAAATGCTGGTCGCTGCGACCTGGTCGTCAGTGCGTTTGAGGCCTTAATAGCGTCCCGATTGCTAAACTGCGGGAGGTACTGGAGACAACAAACATCAATGCTACAATAATTAAAGCCGTCAAAGAAATATATAAAAACTCCCATATAAAAATAAAAATTAAAAACTCAGTCTCCAGTGGCCAGTGGCTTCATGCCAAATAAAAGATTAAAGCAAGGTTGCTGTCTATCCCCAAAGTTCTTCAATTTTTTTTAGAAAAGACGCTGCTACAATGGAAACGGAAATGTAGCCATATGGGTATACCGATAAACGATAACACCATCTATCTCGAATATATAACCAGAAAGTTAACCGAAGAATACAGCAAATGGGGATTGGAAGTGAATTTAGATACGACGGAATATATGTGTGTCGGCGGACTCCAAAAACGTCGCCTTTGAAAACGGTCAAAATATTAACAGCTGCAGAAATTATAAAAACTTGGGAGTCAAAATTTCAAGGGATAACACTCTGGATAAAGCCATTAGGGGCGAAATTATAGGGGTCAATCGAACAATAGATGATGAAATAAGAACGAAACAACTAATATGGTATGGTCACGTACAAAGAATGTCAGAGAAGAGGTTTCCAAAACAGAACCTCAACTTGAAACCAGGGGTAGACCACGCAAGAGCTAGGGAGAAGAAATAGACAAGGAACTAAAAGAACCAAGCTAAAAGAGCCGTTGCTCGAAGACGCTGATTAAGTTTTCATTTGTTTTTTCATTATTTTTTTTTTGGTTAAAAAAAAACGTTTCGGCTAACATCATAGCCTTCATCAGTGTTGTGTCATATGAAAAAAATAGTGTCGAATATAATCCAAAAAATTACATATAAAATATTCACACCACATAATGTTTACTGCACTTAATAAAACAATATAAACTTGTCAAAAGATGACCACGAATTTTTTTTAAATTATTATTCATAACATTAAAATTATCTACATTGACCATGGAATACGATTTCAGCCATAGTAAGTAGTAGATATTGAATGTTGTTTGTTAAATTAGATCGATTTTCAAACCCCAAAATATAAAATATATTTTACATTTTACCCATTACCTTATGTACCTATTCATTATTTGTATATTGTAAAACATTTGCTGCATTTGTATGGTTCATAGTTTATTTGGTTTATTTGCGAAAGTTATTTATTACTATAAATAGGTATATATTGTATTTATTAACTGTATATTATGTATATTTCATGTAAACTATATCATTTTTAAAATACAAACCAAAAATACGAGGAATTATTATGTTTTCCATGTATTCTACAACATATTTATTAATCCGTAGTATCTAACTAGCGTGACGTCATAAATCTCGCTCGGAGGCTGTTCTATTAGAGACGGCATTGAGTCAGCATGGCCGCAAGTTGCTAACCTAATAAAATTAACACTAGAAAAGCCCGCGGGAACTGTCAAATTCAAAGTTATTCGTTTCACAGACTATAGACGAGTTATTTTACTTGTTATTTAACTAACTATTTTTGGCTTAAATTTTGAGTCACCGGATCTTTTCTGTTTTTTTTCTTGTAAATTTAATTTACTACCTATGTTGCCATATTATCAAGAAATTATGTTTTTAACTAGAAACAAAAAAAATCATTTTTTTCCAGAAAATTCAGAATTTAAAAAACAAATTCGCGAAAAAACCTTATAATCGTGCTTCTGGGGCCAAAATATATTACGCCTAAAAATATTTGCAGTTATTTATGACACCCTGTATATCTCAAATTTGAAACTTTTGGAAGGCACTGTATAAAATTTTCATAAATTAAAAAAAAACGGAATTTAAAATACTAATCGATGTGTCCGAGCGTATGCAATATCTTTGATTTACGGAATATATTCCAAACTAATATTCTAAGAATCGCACTGTATATCAACCTAAGATAAACACGGGTGAGTGTCACAAATAAACAAGTGCTTTTCGTATGAACTAAGAAATAAACTCTACTGGGAGGAAAATCGTGAAAAATACATCTCAACTGGTGGAGTTATAAACTAGATTAGAAAGTTCCCAAAACTAATACCACAAAAAAAAGCGGAAATATGAGCAAAAGATTTAAAATGAAAGAAAAATGATGAACAACTTTGCACATATTTGAAGTGAAACAGCTATTAAATTGAAGGGTTTGAAGGAAATGTTTAAAAAAGTGTAGTTTGAAATGTTGAAAAAGTAATAAATTAAAAAAATATAAGTAAAAAATAGTTTTTTACGAGCAAAAAATAGTTTTTTAGGACAAAAAAATAGTTTTTTTACGTGTAACAAATAGTTTTGTACGCGTAAAATAATAAATAATTTGATTCAATTTCACAAAATTTGTCTCAAAATTTCAATATTTTTGATAAACACACGTCGCGTCATTACGTATTTCGAAGCCGTAAGCTGTCCTTACCACTTTTCGTCTCGCTAGCTTGTGTGTCACGACTTTGAATTTTTACTTCCATCAGTCCCATCGCGCGTAAAGAAGTTTCACTTCAATAAAGGATTAAACTCTTTTCATACAGGATGAGTCTACTACCCTATATAATGTACGATAAATAGAGCATATTTTTAGTTAAACTTTTTTAATCACTCTATATTAGCATTTAAAACTATTAAATATATTCACCAGATAGGTACGTTTGAAAGATTATGAAATGTTCTTTTCGGTATTGTAAGCTGCATAATTTTTATTATCTAAAAAAATTGTTAAACATTAATTTTTATGTTAATTTAACACACGAGCTTGACATATACTAAGAAGTGCTTTCAAGTGATGAAATATTATGCCAAACGACAATTTTTTTCTAGGAGGTAAATAAAGTTGTGAAAATTATATCTAAGAGTCGTTGAACTAAACTAGAAAGTTCCCACAATAATACCAGAAAAAACAGACAGAAATATGAAAAAGAACTGAGATGAAAAAAGAATGGTAAACCACAAGAAAAAGCGGGAAGATAAAACGGTTTCAGCCGTTAAAGCAAGCGTAAAAATATAAACTGTTAATTGATTATCGAAGTATGAATTCAAGATTAATCCAAGCAAATTAATTTCACATCAAACGCAGAGATTGTGTCGATTCGTTTCTTTTTTCTGCAGATTTATTAATATGGTTCTTCTCGTACAACTTTTCCCTTCATGGCGGAATAACGTCAAATCGGTCATTTGTTTTTAATAAAAATAGGATGATATATGAATAAAAAGAAGGTCGGATTTAATTATACCGGGTGCGTCTCAAAAATGGCTCACCCCTATAACTTTTTTATTTTTTCAGATAATAACTAATATATAATATATATAACTAAATAACTAAATAATATTAAAAAAAACGAGATTTGGTATGATAGTATATGACATAAATTAGGATTGATTGACGCATTCAATTGTTTTCTGTCATTTCCTGTTTCACCGGAAATGACTACAACTTTTGATTTTTAAATGGTACCCTCGATGTTTTGTTGCTTTATTCGATAGAAAATGACACTCTGAATAGAATGACATATCAAATATCGTTTATTTGAAACTGCAACATGCGATTCATAACGACAATTTGACTCGAAATACCAAGTGTGTGGTACCAAATTATTCGTAAAAAAATGCTTTTTCCAAATATGCTAATGAGCCATCCTCGTTCTATTTGAAAAAATTGAAATATGATTAAAAATACGATTTGGGTATCTTTTAACAAGACACGAATAAAATTAGACGATCAAATCTATTTTTCCAAGGCTCCTTGATTAAGAATTAGTGTTTTTAACACAGCCATAGCAGTCTAGATTGAAATTTAAAATTCAATTTTGTTTTAAGCAAAAACGAGAGCAAAAATGACAAAAGTTGACATATGATATGTCATTCTGTTCAGAATGTTATTTTCTATCGAATAAAGTAAAAAAATACGGAGGGTGCCATTTAAAAATCAAAAGTTGTAGTCATTTCCGGTGAAACAGGAAGCGACAGAAAACAATTGAATACGTCAATCAATCCTAATTTAAGTCATATACTAACATACCAAATCTCCTTTTTTTATCTAAAAAAATAAAAAAGTTATAGGGGTGAGCCACTTTTGAGACGCACCCGGTATATAATTTGAAAATATTTTTTTAACAAACTATATTTTCGTTGTTCTTTTAATTAGGTAATGCTAAAAGAGTATTTACTAATCGATATAAATACAGCAATTATCACAGAAAATATTGACACATTTGCTGAATAGGGTTGGGTAGGTAGAAAATTTTATATATTCTACCGTATTTTCTACACCAACTAATTTTCTATAACGATATCTCTAATTGTTATTTATTATTTAACAAATAGATAGTATATACTATGTCAAAAAAGCTTAACTATTAACTTCCATATTATTTTAAATAGGTATGTACAACGGGAAGATCCGAGTGACTGTTGTGTCATTATAATTCACAGCATATCGTACTTTCTGTCATTTTTTGGATGTCGTCTGTCGAAATCTTCCCTGATTTGTTAGACACATTATTATAGTCGAAGTTTACATATATTTTTAATTCTGTAAACTTTGCTATAGTATGTTTGACGTTTAACAAAAAAGTTTTCAATAGTAAGATCAAAGTTTACAGAACAATTCTGTGTAATTCTGAAAACTTTGGTAAGACTCAAACAGAACAACAACAAAAAAAAGATAACATCTTAAATGAAAGTAAGAACTAAAAACTACAATAATAATTATATGAATATAGTTTATGAAACCACAGGCTTTCTAGGGTAAAATAAAAAAAGGAACAAAAACTTATAAAAATCAGACTTTTCTGTACGGTTTTGAGATTAAATAGAAAAAATATTCTAATAGTCCTCAGATCGATTACTGTCTCCTATCTTCAGGGAGTCCTATAGAAAGTAGTCTTATAGAATTAAAAAAAAATATCAAGGAAGAAAATTCAAAAGTGAAAAAAAAACGGCTTTAAATATAGAAAACTGATTTTGTACCTGTTTTCAGATTTTATACATATTCTACTGAATATTCTACATATTCTACATTTCCTACGCAATTTTCTACATACACGTAAATAAATAATTTTCTACGAGTCATTACCCAACCCTAAGACATCGTGTATGATCATATTGGGAACGGCAATTGAAACAAAATACAGGGTGACCGAGTATTCCGAAAAAGCTTCATATCAAGCTTCTTGGTTTGAGATATTTCTAATCTTTCCTTAAAAATGTTGGCAATAGATTTTATGGTATAAGAAGTACTGAATAGCACCATTACCGTAATATGTTTTATAACAAATTATAAATTACAAATTTTCTACACGCTAAATCTGTTGATTCGTCGCGGTAGGTCTACACATTAACAACACCAGATCAAAATATAAGCCATACGCGCGGACGCCAGCTGAAATAATTATTGGCTAATTAAAATGTTTGCTCTGTGGAAAAGTCGTGCGGCCGGATCGTCGATATGCCGCTTGTTAAGTCGGTGACATTTTTACATGATGGCATTTTAATGACCGCCGTGTGGTGCTCTCTACTTTTCGTCCCTATTCCGGTCATCGGGTTGAATCAATACCATCAGAAAAACTAAAGCCGCAGTTCTTCCGCGTCACGTCGTCACTAGCAAAGTGTATTCTGTACCAACCGGTAAAATTATGGATTTTATATTATTTTATCTCATTCAATGTTATGTAAAAAAAATGACGTGGAGTACCACTTGTTATACCGGGCGCGTCACAAAAGTGGTGTACCCCTATAACTTTTTTATTTTTTCAGATAAAAAAGATTTTATATGTTAATATACGACATAAATTAGGATAGATTGACGTATTCAATTGTTTTTGGTCACTTCCTGTTTTAACGAAAATGACATCAACTTTTGATTTTTAAATGGCATCCTCGATATTTTTTTACTTAAAACGATAGGAAATGACACTCTAAATAGAATGACATATCATATGTTAACTTTTGACATTTTCTCATATGGTTTATTTTAAATTGTAACATGCGAATCATAACGACAATTTGACTCGAAATACAAGTGTATGGTACCAAATGATTAGTAAAAAATGCTATTTCCAAATATGTTAATGAGCCACCCTTGTTCCATTTAATTTTTTTTTGTTTGGGCATATTTTAACCGGTCAGGACAAGACACGAAAAACACTAGACGATCAAATCTATTTTTGCAAGGCGCCTTGATTAAAATCGTCTTTTTAACACAGCCATGGCACTCTAGATTGAAATTTGAAATACGATCTTTTTTAAAGCAAAATTGTCAAAAGTTGACATGTGATATGTCATTCTATTCAGAATATCATTTTCTATCGAATAAAGTAAAAATAAGTATACCGAGAGTGCCATTTAAAAATCAAAAGTTGTAGTCATTTCCCGTGAAACAGGAAGTGACCAAAAACAATTGAATACGTCAATCAATCTTAATTTATGTCATATACTAATATACCAAATCTCGTTTTTTTATCTAAAAAAATTAAAAAAGTTACAGGGGTAAGCCACGAGAATGCGGCGTAGTTCCTATAATAAATAACTTAGAAATTCTGTATAGATGCCTGATGCACCATGTATACCCTGTATACCAATTACAAATGTTTGTCAAGTACACGAGTCGTGAGAATGCGCTATTAGCCGGGTCAGCTAGTTATTAATAATAGCAAATAAAAAAAAATCCCATATGGTTTTACGTATTATATTTTTTTTTCAATTGCAAATTCTTTGGCTTGGTTTTTAAGATGGTATTGGTTGAATTGGAATTGCGGCGGACGTCGCAGCACGCTTCAACGATCCGCGGAAAATAAATTGATCCGGTAGCCCAGGTTCTCATCGCAAAACCAAAACAAATACACATCTTCTTTGGTTAGAGCGTATAAATTAACATAGATAGGTACATTCACAATCAGCCAACTATGATAGGTACATATTACGAACTAATTATTGTCTTTTCCATACGAGTAAAATTTGAATAAGTAGTAAAAAACTCTTGATAGGGACTAAACAATACATAGAAATAATGCACAAATATCTAATAAAAAATCTAGTTGAAACAATTTGAAATCAATCTAATATAAACAAATAAATAGCACATGTGCATAATATGTAGAGGCTACTAATAATATATAGCTATAATTGCTTCTGAAATAATTTAACAATGAAATAAAGTTTGTGAAATGAGAGGATACATAACACTGACAGTTTTCATTTTAATTCACAGTTAAAATTTAGTTTTCATTCATCCCCTATTTTCATTTGAGTCCGAATTTCGGGAGTTTTCAAATTTCAAATACTTTTTAATTTATTAGAAAACATACATTAAGTAATAATAATTTTAGATCTAGGTGTACAGGGTGGTCGACAAACTGTACTCCGGAAACTTCGGCAGCATATGATGCAGATAAAAATAAGTAAAAAAGTCCGTATAAATGTATGCCCTATAAAATGCTTAGTTTCGGAGATACAGGGTGTAGAAGTTTCATTTTAATTTCGATTTTTTCCAAATAATTTCTGAACTAAATATCGATATTTTGATGAAAATTGGTGTCTGGGAGTTTTTTGACATGAAAAATTTGACTTTGATGTCAATATGACTCCTACTTGTAGAAGGCGCCACCTACATTTATTATTTTTTAACTGGTTTTAAGAGTAATAACTTTTCGTCCGCACGTGTATAAAACTACTGAGTAAAAAATATACATTAACGATACGGTTGCCCGTAGCGATTTTTACCAAGAGACATTTTTTACGTAAAAATCACGGAATGGTATATGTTTTACTCTGTAGTTTTATACAGGTCCTGACAAAAAGTTATAACTCTTCAAAATAGCTAAAACAGATGTAGGTGGCTCCCCCTACAAATAAGAGTCATATTGACATCAAAATCAAATTTCTCATGTCAAAAGACTTCCAGACACCAATTTTCATCCAAATAGAGACGTTACTTCATAAATTATTTGGAAAAAATCGAAATAAAAATGAAATTTCTACACCCTGTATCTCCGGAACTAAGCATTTTGGGACATACCTTTATATGAACTTTTTTACTTAATTTTATCTGCAGAATATGCTGCCGAAGTTTCCGGAATACAGTTCGGACTACCTGTATACAAAAAAATTACCTATCAACCCTACAAAACGTGAAAAAATCTAGACTGAGGATAGAATAGCGCGTCTCTAGTAATAAACTTTTAAAATATAATTATGTAAATATTCGAAGGACTTTAGAATAACTTTTACCTTTCGATACAATACCCTTAATAAAATTTAATTGATACCCTTACTCATTTTATATGCTAAAATTCCCAAAATTTTCTAAAGGTTTTTACGTAGAAATACAGGTAATATTTATTATGGTTAATGATTCGATAGCTTTTCGTCCAAAAACGTTTAAGTTCCTAGGTATTTATTACTGAAATGCTATAGCTTGTCGAATTCTTAGCGCGTAGGTTTAGTCAAAGTCGTACAATATTATAAAATTACAATATTCTTTCACCGTGCGAAAATATATACATAAATACAGATTATAAACATATTTTTGATACTAAGTAATTAATTAGTAGTTTACAAATGTTTCTATTTTCTACCTATAATTTCTCTATCAGAAAACGCAAAAGAAGTATCAGATCTTAACGATTTTTATCAAAAATATATTTTCTGGATTTGTTTCAATTTATATTTTGATTTTTTAGTTTTAAAGGATTTTATGTTTCAGTTCTCAAATGTTCATAATGACTCAGTTCATAAATGTTTCTGATTATGTATAGTAGAACTTTGTGAAGGTATATAGGTATATACTACGGTGTTATGGAAAAAAAACGGCGTCAAAGACGGCCGGGAATGATTATGATAATTTTAGCGAGGTCAATCTCTAGACGTCATTTATTAAAAATTATTGACATAAAATTTGTCAAAAATATCACTAATTAATTATAGAGAGATTAAATAAAAAATTTGGCGCAGGGAGGGAGGCACGTATAGTCGCCCATACTAAAATATGTTAATAAAAAGTTGGTAGGCAGTTCTTTTAGTTTCAAAGTAAAGGAATTTTTCCCATTTTTTTTATCTCAAAAACTGCGACTTTGACTGATTTTGTTATTACAAATTTTGTTGCAAATATTATTCCTAATCTTAAATTGAAAACCGTGTTTCGCTAGCTACTGTAATTTTGGAGTTACGATTTTTTAAAATTTTTAACCCCCTCCCATACCCCCTTACCAACCCCCCACCCCCGCTAAAAACTAATGGCCAGATTCTCGGGTGTCACAGTATTTTTGTGCCAAATTTGGTTAAAATCGGTTTAGCGGTTTTTGAGTTATCGTGTTACAGACGGATGGTGCCTGGTGGCGTAGAGGTACAGGCTCTCGTCTACCAATCTCAAGGTAGTGGGTTCGATTCCCACACTCGGCATTGCATCAGCCGACTGAGTTTGGGTACCTAGGTCGACTCAGCCTTAAATAAGTACTTGGGATTCACAATCCTGAGGTAATAATAGGCGGTTGAAGCGTACTGCAAGCCACATTACCTTCCTTGTATACCGAACGGTTCTAGTATGGCAAGCTGTACCTTGCTACTCCCAAGGCGTTAAACGCTATATACGGGAGCTATTATTACTATTATGTGTTACAGACGGACAGACATAGGATAGACAGACAGACACCATGAAAATATTTTGTATTTAGGTAATTTATGACCCAAATAACTCATTTTGAGTGAAATTAAAAACACTTTTTTTTGCCGATCTTAATAGCCTACCATATCTATTGGCACAGAATTATTCTATGCTATTGGTATGGTCGGCTAAAAAGAACGTTTCCAAATATGCAATCGACATCCAAAAAATATGTTTTTTCGAATTTACACCCTTTAAAAATAATTAATACTCAATATAAAAATAAATAATTACAACCTTCTTCAGGCCAACTGGCATAAGATTCATTAAAAAATAAAGAAGACTACGGGCCAAGTAAACGACGTCTATATAGGACTTGACCTCGCTAAAATTATCACCGATTATCATCTCCATGATTATAAAAATGTTGCCTACCATTATTTTATTAAATATAATTTAATAAATTGTGCGTAAATAAAACGGTTATGCAAATATCCATAATCAAACAACATTGTTAACAAGCAAGTAACTAAACCGTACGGTACGCTGGTTAATGCCCATTAGTTTCTACATGGATCAGTTATATAACATTTCGTTATTATTGTTATTAGTACCTTAGTTTATTCAGTTGAAGAGATCGGATTCGCATATCCCGGAATCTCAATTATATTATATTGAACTTTCTAAAATCATAAAGATATCGCTGTTTGCTTCCGCTGCGTGTGCTTGTTGATACGAACGTGCTTGAAGGTACTTCTTAGATAAGGTGTTATAACATTATTACACAGTCAAGAGGTCAGATGCATGATGCAAATTTACTAAAAGATAAATGAAAGCAGCTTTGTTCAATAATAAATAGCTTTTACTTTGTTTTTTAAACTTATTAATATTTTTGCTAATGGAGGGAAATTGCATTTTATTAATGGTTTTTTATGTGGTTTATATCTTCGTTTAATAATGATTGCTTGAACTATACAGACTATTCACCAGACAGCTTGTGGAGGATACGTGACAGTGACAGTGACAGTTAATCATCATCATAATCATCATTTTCAGCTTATTCAACCATTTCCAATTATGGTGTAGCCTCTCTCACATATATTTAGATACTCTTTTTGTAGTTGGGTCCATTGGTTGTCTATTGTTGGCTATACGGGCCCAAGTTATCCCTGCTAATTTCCTTATATCATGGTCCCATCTCAGGTTTGGTTTTCATCAAGATCTCTTCATTCCTCGTGGGTACCATGCTATAATTTTTGTGGTCCATCTGTTGTCCGCCCTTCTTGCCAGATGTCCTACCCATCGCCACTTGAGGGATTTGATTCTGTGGATGACATCTATTACCTGGGTGTTTTGTTGTAACCACTCTATTCTTTTACGGTCTTTCTTGGTTATTCCCAGCATATTTCGTTCCATTGAGTGTACGCTTGGTACCCTGCAGTTTCCTTATAATGTCCGTTTTAAGTATCCAGGTTTCGTATGCATAGGTCATGACCGGTAGCACACATTGGTCGAATGTTTTCTTCTTTAGATAAAGTGGCATTCTAGATTTAAATATGATTGAGTTTCTTCCATAAGTACTCCATGCTAACTTAATTCTTCAGTTGATTTCTGGTAGTACAGATCCCGAGCTGTGTATTATTGTGTATTATTCTTCTACTATTTCCAGTTTTGTGATATTTACTAGAATGTCTTTTCTGTCTACTAGTTCGCTGTACATTATTTTAGTTTTTGCTAAATTCATGTTGGGACCTACTTTATAGCTGGCTGTGTATAGTTAGTTAATTTGTGTTTGTAGTTCTTCAGGACTATTGACTATTAGGACTATTTCATCAGCGAATCTTAGATGGTTAAGATAAGTCCGCCATGAATCAATTGACATTTGACTGTGACATTTGATACTTTGACACCGTTTCACAACTGAAAACCAATGTTGCCAAACGTTGATCTATCCCGTAAAATATAAAGAAGGGAGCATAGCATAAAAAAAAATATTATAATGCATTGGTTTCACTCTTTTTGGTTGGATTGGTTTAGTTATTTGGCGGGTTGGTTAGCGTGGTTATTTGGAGGGTGTTAATTCATTGGTTAGTTGGTTAAACGTCGCGGGATGGAATTGTACATTAAATTTGCCGCTAGGTGCACATGTCAAATACTCCCCCACTAATATGGTTGGGTTTGCAACGTTATTAAGGAAATTAACACCTTCCAAATAACCACGCTGACCAACCCGCCAAATAACTAAACCAATCCAACCAAAAAGAGTGAAACCAATGCATTATAATATTTTTTTATAACAATTATAAGCAAAAAAAATATAAGCTATAAGCAAAAAAAAATATAAAAAAGTTCTGGTCCGGCGTGAGATTTGAACCTCACAAAGGGAGGAAAACCTGCGGACCTACGAAAGCGTGTTAGAATCTATAGCGCTTGTCACTGTATTTTACGGGATAGATCAACGTTTGGCAACATTAGTTTTCAGTTGTGAGACGGTGTTAAAGTATCAAATGTCACAGTCAAATGTCAATTGATTGATGGCGGACGAAATGTCGTTTTGAATTTATTACTTTCAAATTTGCCATATGTTAACAATTTTCTGCATATTTTTATAGTGATTTAGTGTCCTTAGTGACGTGGAATCTCTTTTCAGTGTCTCCCGGCGGCCTTCTGCAGTACCCCGCCCAAACACCCCTTTTTTCTCCCCCGTCCCGTAGATATCACTTTTTTCATAATAAATATGTAAATTATAAATTATCTAAAAATAAATTTCAACGTGCGCACACGGATTTGTGTTGTATTTGGTCTCTAGAACCACGTAAAAAAAGAATTTTTGAGAAATCTCTAAAAATACGAAAAACACCTATACTGCATAATTACCCGAAAAAATACCCGATACAAGAGAATAATAGTAAAGCTGTACCTCAACCAAAGTTCGTCTGTTCGCGTAAAATCTGAACTGACGAGAGCAGTGGATATTAAACGAGGAGTTAGACAAGGATGTGTTCTTTCACCACTCCTTTTCAACGTCTACTCAGAGGAAATCTTTAACAAAGCCCTCGAAAATGATGCTGGTGGAATACGAGTTTAACGGCATACCACTGAACAATTTGCGCTACGCGGACGATACAGCCCTTCTCGCTGAAAACTGGCAAGACCTTCAGAATATGTTAAATAACGTCATCACAACTAGTCGAGAATATGATCTGACATATTGAATGTTAAGAAGACCACCATGATTGTCACTAAAACTGGAGTGCCCAATGAACATCTGTATGACTACCTGGGTACAAGTGTCGACCGCACCGCGGATTATTGTTCAGAAATAAAGATTCGCATTGAGAGGGCCCGTGTATCCTTTGTGGGGATTCAGAAGCTGCTCTGTAGCCGCGATTTGAGCCTATTAGATCTGAGAACTCATATGCTCCAATGTTATTTATTCCCAGTCATTTTGTATGGTATCGAAGTATTCCTTGGACCTTCAACGAGCTTTGCGAGCGGAAACTGGAGGCCTTCGAGATGTGGCCATACCGTAGCATGTTGAGAATACCATGGACAGAACATGGAGGCAACCAACGTGGAGGTTCTGAGAAGAATGAAGAAGGGCGTAGAGATCCTCAAGGAAGTGAAAAAAAGAAAATTGCAATATCTCGGCCATATCATGAGAGGTCCAAGGTATGAGATTTTGCAACTCATAATCCAGCTAAAAATTGTAGGAAAAAATCTATTGGAAGGAGAAGAATATCCTAGCTCAGAAACCTGCGAAAATGGTTTAATGTCACGTCATCTGACCTATTTAGGGCGGCAGCTTCCAAGGTCAAAATAGCAATGATGATAGCCAACCTCCGATATGGAGACGGTACATGAAGAAGAGGAAGAAGTTAAGGAATGTTGGCATTTGCCTGGTTTTGCATTGTTACCTGTTCAGTTTTAATTTAAAAATAGATCCAGTTTTTCTTAAATTACTTAAAACGGGCTTGTCTGAAATAGTTAAAATTTGACATATTACGTATTCAGCATACATAGAGCTTTAAAACTGAGCTGTAAAATTAATAGGAGAAACAATATTTGGACAGTTCAAAATTTGTATGGGATTTCCTGTTTCCAACGTCGATGAACCACCCGGTAAACGTTATTTTCAAAAGCGCATGACATTGAAAATACTTAATTTTAGATTATACGCCAGTAAATCTAATCAAACTTAATTTTTAGATGCATTAGCATCCTCTCTCTGCTTTTTGAATCACCGTAAAAATATATAATTATTTCAGTAACAATGCAATTGTATGTCTCATTTGTTAAAGTTCCCAGAACAATCTCGGGCAATTGTAATTTTATTATTATTGGTTTGATGTCCGTCCAGACGGGTCCTATTGTTTTCACGGTTCAAAAATACGACCGCAGGTTTATTTTATAGATCGCTAACAATAGCGTATTTGAATATATACAGGATGATGGTCATTTATTGGACGGACTGATTTTAACGATAATTTGTTTATTTGTATGTCATATCTTCTTGGACTTACTTGGAGGTAATATTAATATTTATTTGATAAGTACAGGTTGGGCCAAATTCAACGCTTTTAAATGGAAACACCCTTTTCTATAGGAGATAGACGAAAACTAATATCGGTGTCTGGAGCTCAATTTTCATCAAAAACATGTTGGTGAAAACCGCACATCAATATCTGTTACCGTTTCGGAGTTACGGGGTGTTTTTCAAAAATGAGCATTTTTAACAAATCGCTGTAACTTTTTTGCTATGGAAAATGTTGTATTTCTATGAAAATATTTCCAAAGCACCTTTTTACGTAGAAGTTAATGGTTTAAGTATAATTTTTTAAAAATTAATAATTTAAGAGTTATCAACAGAAAAATTGATTTTTTATTTGGGACACCCCCTATATTTTTAATTAACTGAAAAGAAATTAAAATTTAACTTTCCAAAAATATAGCACACTTGATATTTTGTTATAATCCCCTTCAAAATACAGAATTTTTAAAAGTTCGCCACTTTTAACTAGTAGGCTTTGAACCCCTTATTGATGATATGCCCTTAATGGAACTCGAAAACATATTTTTCCAGCAAGACGACACACCGCCTCTGAACGCTGAAGTTATCAGCAAATTTTTGCAGCCAATTTCAAGAATAATTGAATAGCCAATCAAGATCCCAGCCGTTGGCCGTCGAGGCCGCCTGACAGTGCCCATGGATCTAATCCTATGGATATATTTGCGGAAGAATAAAGGTTAGGTTAAGTTAACCATCATAGAAGAAATCCAAAAAAAAACAATTAATCTGGTATGGGCATGTAAACAGAATTGGAGAAGAAAGGCTACCAAAGAATATAATGAAATGGATCCCAACTGGAAACAGAAAATGAGGAAGACCCCGAGAGACATGGTTAAACGGGGTAACGAAGGAAATGTCATTGCGCAATTTACAAGCCGATGACTGGATGGACAGAAGGCAATGGCGGCAAGGAACCGGAAGGCGGATCACGCTGTAGAACCGGACTTAGAATACAATTCATTCTATTCCTAATTACAACGAGAAGTGTGATATTCTCTAAGAAAGTATCGACAAAACCCGGAGAGAACAAGATATATTAGCTGTTTCTTCATCACCAACCTTATTATTACGATTTTTTCGAATGAAAGAAAGTAATCCCGCCAAGTGATCCGCCCACTTTATAATTTCTTTCAGTAACAAATTAAACATTAATCAAGATATGGCAATGCCGACTAGCTAGATCGAGAATAGAAAATGGCAATTCGCCCGTAAAATGTTTAATTATAAGGAAATAGGCGGTGTTGCAAAATTAATTTCTTCATTTACGGAGACGGAATCGATTTGTTATAGTTTAAATATTCGGATGAAACATTTTGTAGTGCCTGTTATGTTTTAAGTCTAGACCGGTATTGATATAGACATTAAGAACCAAAAAGATTGTAGGGTAATTAATCTACGAAAGCGTAGAGCTGCCATCGCAACATTGAAAAATATTTTTAGCAAAATTTACACTTTTTCTGTAAATTTACAGATTTTCTGTAAATTTACAGATTTTCTGTAAATTTACACTTTTCCTGTAAATTTACAGATTTTCTGTAAATTTACACTTTTTCTGTTAATTTATGCGTTAGTTACAACTTGTGGGAAAATCACGGATTTAGTTTGGTGAGGTATTCCTGGATCATGGAATATCATTTTACTATCCCCGAAATCAAATTATAAAACCAAATGTTATACAGTATGTCCCCGGATTGGGTTTACAAGAGAAAAAAACTTTTTCATAATTGACATTTTCAGAAAAATGCATTCTTCATAAAAATGTTTGCTTGTTCTAAAACGGTTAATCCCGTTTATACTTTTCCCAATTTCCATACCGTTTTAGAGAAAATTAAAAAAAAAACATGAAAATATGGTTGAATTTTTTTGAAAGTCCTAAAAATCAAAACGCGTTTCTATGGTAATGTAATTTCGTTTTCATTCTTTGATAGATTGTCTATACTAATATAGACATACTGATTAATCACGATCCTGCTAAAACCACTCAACGTAAGAAGCTCAATTTTGGCATACAGGTTGATTCTAGGGTGTAGAGGTTAGATAAGAAGGGATTTTTCGAAATTCCAGTTCCAAGGGGGTGAAACCACCCTTTATTTATTACAATATTTTTTATTTAAAAAACGGTCAAGTTTCCGAAAAAACGCTTAAACACGTATATTTTATTTTGTTTTTTTACATATTTTAAGATTTTTTAAAAATGTATACAGGGTGTTTCAAAAAATCATGTCATTGATTAATCACGATCCTGCTTAAAGCGCTTGACGTAAAAAGCTGATTTTTGGAAAACAGATTGACTTTAGGGTGTAGAGGTTCGATAAGAAGGGATTTTTCGAAATTCGAATTCTAAGGGGGTGAAACTATCCCTCAAATATTAAAATATTTCTTATTTAAAAACCGGTGAGTTTTTCGGAAAAACTCTTAAACAAGTATATTTTATATTGTTGTTTTACATATTTTAAGATTTTTTTATAAATTTATACAGGGTGTTTCATAAAATATGACCATTGAGTAATCACGATTCTGATTAAACTGCTTGACGTTTAAAGCTGATTTTGGCAAACGGATTCACTGTGAGGTGTAGAGGTTCGATAAGGAGGGGTTTCTCGAATCTCAAATTCCAAGAGGGTGAAAACACCCCTCAAATATTACAATATTTGTTATTTAAAAAACGGTTAGTCTTTCGGGAAAACGCTTGGACAAGCATAATTTATTTGGTTTTTTTACATATTTTGAAATTTTTTAAAAAATCATACAGGGTGTTCCAAAAAGTTGGGTAATTTCTTAACCACGATTCTGCTTAAACTGCTTGACGTAAAAAGCTTATGTTTGGCAAACGGATTTTTCGAAAGTCAAATTCTAACGAGATGAAACTACCCCTCAAATATTACCAAGTTATATAATAACGCCATATTGTTTTTTCTCATACTGACATAAATGTGAGAAAATTTTATCCAGTTTGTATGTTAATGGAAATTCTTGCTTTGCTTTATCATCACCATTACAAATGATTAATTCAACGCGAACGAAGTCGCTGGTACACGCTAGTTATTGATAAAATTTTAATCGAAGTTTATAAGATCTAAGATTTTAATTCACGTCATATTTTTTGGTGTTTCAAAATGTTAAAGAATCACAAAATTTATTTAGTTCAATGTTGCCGAAAGGGTGATAAAAGTTGTCGAAAAGTGTGATAATTTAACTTAATTTTCTCTAAAAAGGTATATAAATTTAGAAAAACATAAAGGTGATTAACCATTTTAGAACAAGCAAACATATTTATGAAGAACGCATTTTTCTCAAAATGTTAATAATAAAAAAGTTTTTCCTTTTGTAAAGACAATCCGGGGACATACTGTATGTATAGTTCACAAAGTAAAAAAGTATACACATTATTCTATCGCATTTTTCGATTTATCTTCACTTCTTCATGTTATTGTTATTTTCCTTCATTTATGTAATTTTGGTAATTACCTTCGTCTATGTTGTTTGTGCTTGTGTCAATTGTTTGGAGCGGCGCCGATTTTTATTTAGTCGCCATTTTTTGTCCTTGCTTACTATCCCGGAATTTAGCTGTGACAATCTGGCAGCCCTAATTTTTCGCGACTTCTGCATGTAATTTCAAAGAAAGCAGTGCTGCAATCTTTGAAAAAAAAATGTTGAAACTAAAAATACCCATCAACGTGTCCGGGATTTTCCTTTTTTTTGTCCGAGACAGCGATCTTCACTTCCAAGCCAACTCCGACGCCGTTTCTTTTCTCGATCGTACGGTATTTTATTGCAACATAAACGCCAAACGGTATTCCATTAACGTAATTGAATCAGACAATATGCAATCCAATTTTATTGCCATTAATAATGAATGAATACTTCGCTCTCAGTCATCTCGATCTTTCATAAGCGCTATCGGTGGCCATACTTGGACGAACACAAACGTCCGGTAAACTCGTAATAACTGTCAATTTACAAGCTCGAACGCTTTCAAATTACGGCTCGAAACGCACAATTGAATCGATGAACTCCTTTCAATTTTCTTAACCATTAGATTTAAAACAATATTTCGTGTAATCAACGGGAATGGACGAGACGTAACAACAGTTAACTATACAGGGTAGCGCTGAAGAGTATGGTGTAACTGTAAATATTTATGGCAAATACTGATTTCGACTATACTCTTTTTTTTTCTTTTTTCTCAGGTAAGATTATGACAGGTAATGACAGAAAAAAGGCAGATGACGTATACCAATCCATTTATTTTACTAAAAAAAGTTTTTAATATTTTTACAGTTCATATCAAATAAACCTTTAATCGGGTGATTAAGCTTGACCAGCACAGCGTTACCCACTTTTATATATTTTCTTTTAATCAATATATTTTAGGAAACAAAAATAAATTAATTATAAATATACTAGCGTGTACCAGCGACTTCGTTCGCGTTGAATTAATCATTTGTAATGGTGATGATAAAGCAAAGCAAGAATTTCCATTAACATACAAACTGGTTAAAATTTTCTCACATTTATGTCAGTATAAGAAAAAACAATATGGCGTTATTATTATATAACTTGGTAATATTTGAGGGGTAGTTTCATCTCGTTGGAATTTGACTTTCGAAAAATCCGTTTGCCAAAAATAAGCTTTTTACGTCAAGCAGTTTAAGCAGAATCGTGGTTAATCAATTACCCAACTTTTTGGAACACACTGTATGATTTTTTAAAAAATTTCAAAATATGTAAAAAAACAAAATAAATTATGCGTGTCCAAGCGTTTTCCCGAAAGACTAACCGTTTTTTAAATAACAAAAATATTGTAATATTTGAGGGGCGTTTTTACCCTCTTGGAATTTCAGATTCGAGAAACCCCTCCTTATCGAAGCTTTACACCCCACAGCCAATCCGTTTCCAAAAAATCAGCTTTAAACGTCAAGCAGTTTAAGCAGAATCGTGATTACTCAATGGTCATATTTTATGAAACACCCTGTATAATCAATCAGTCAAAAAAAATCAGCTTTTTACGTCAAGCGCTTTAAGCAGAATCGTAATTATTCAATGACCAGATTTTTCGAAACACCCTGTATACATTTTTAAAAAATCTTAAAATGTGTAAAAAAACAAAATAAAATATACGTGTTTAAGCGTTTTTTCGGAAACTTGACCGTTTTTTAAATAAAAAATATTGTAATATTTGAGGGGTGGTTTCGCCCCCTTGGAACATATCTAAAAACACTTTCCTGTCTTCTAACGAACTCAACCAAGTTTCTGAGTTGCTGAATAGGTGCTTCCCTATACACTATACACGTTTTTTGCGTAGACTGTAGAATAATGTATGGGAGAGGGAAATCACATCGACATTACAGATCTGTTGTGTTCCCCTTTCTCGAGTTATAACTCTTCATACAGTCTCAAAGCTTTGACAAAAGTCAGTATTTGGGACGGTTTTACAGAAGTTAGTTCTGCATCTCCCATATCAGTCATACGAAGGTTTATGGCACGAATGGTTGTGGTCTTGGCGCACTCACTGATGAGGTGTTCTGGTGCTTCCCCATTTTTCCCACATAATCTGCATTCGCCGTTGTTTCTTAGCTTCAATCTACTGAGGTATTCATTGAGGTGTTAGACAGGGATGCATATTGTCACCATTATTGTTTAACGTTTATGCCGAATATATAATCCGAAAATCTCTTCAAAATTGTCCAGAAGGGGCTAAAATAAATGGAAAAATTATAAACAATATAAGATACGCAGACGACACCGTGGTATTAGCAGAATCCGCTGCAAACCCTAATGGACAAACTGACAGAAGAAAGTATCAGGATGAGTCTAGAGATTAACACCGTCAAGACAAAAACTATGATTTTCGACATGACCAAGACAATGAATATAATACCGACATAATGGTAAACGACGTCCATCTCGAAACCACGCAGATATATATTTACTTGATGGGCAGGGAATTAAACAGCCAGCTAGACCACACTAAGGAAATCAGAAGAAGGATTGAAATAGCTAGGGCTGGTTTCCTCAATATGCGGAAGTTCTTATGTCATCCGAGAATAGCTACACCAACGAGGCTAAGAATATTAAAATGTTATATATGGCCCCTACTTAAATATGGATGCGAAACATGTACGCTGAAACAAGAAGACATCAAACGCCTTAATGCGTTTGAAATGTGGATGTATCGTGGGATGCTGAGGATAAGTCGAACCTCCAGAACAACAAATTGTGAAGTTTTAAACAGAATGAAAACTCGTGCACACCTGACAGGCACAATTAAAATCAAAAAGACTTCCTACCTTGGACATACAATGCGGCCCTCAGAATATGAAAAAATGCAGCTCATAATAGAAGGAAAAATCGATGGAAAACGTAACAAAGGGAGGAAAAAGAAATCATGGCTACGTAACATAAGAGATTGGACCCACACCGACGGAAATACCCTTATTCACCAAGCTCTGGATAGAGAGTCATACGCCATATTAATCTCCAGCCTCAACAGAGAAGGCAACTATGAGGAGGAGGATTCATTGAGGAGACAGGACACTGTCCAACGAGAGGGAACTATCTTCGGATTTTTTCGGATTGTCACTTCGTTCTTTGTTATAAACCAAGTGACAATCCAAAGATAGTTCTTACTTAAATCAAGAAAAATCTTAAAGATTTGTCTGGATCGTATGTCCTGAAACATTTCTTCAAATGTTTTGGACCATTGGAGGATTCCCATTCCAGGTTATGCGTGGAGCCTTCCAGGTTCTTAAGTTCTGCTTTAAGTTGGTTTCCACTTGGGAAGCAGAACGGTTCTGATCGAGTTAGTGGAGTGTTCCCTCCTTTTCTAGCTAGATCGTTTGATTTTTCATTACCTTCTATCCATTGGTAGGCTGGCACCCAGACTAGGAGAGTTATATTTTCTTTGCCTAATTTGTTCACCTTCTCTAGCCAAATTTCTTTAGCTATTCTTTAGCCAAATTTCGAATTGATGGATACTGAGTTGATGGCTATTAAAGCTGTTTTATTATCGGATAACATGGCTATTCTTGTTCCCGATAGTTCCTATCTAAGATAAGTTGTGCGCATTTTTCGATAGCGTAGATTTCTACCTTAAGGATGCTAGACACAAACGACACAAGACATAGCATCAATCAGTGCATTTCATCGTATTTATTAATTCGTATAAATAATGAATATCTAATAATGTTTTCTGTTACTCTAGAGACATACTTTTATATTTATGTTACTAGTAATATTTGATTTCACCTGACCGTATAAAAACATATCCTCATACTTCACGACTGACAAGGACATCAATCAAATGCAGTTGAGAAAACATTTCAAACATAAATAAATAAATAACGTTGCATAGTTTAACAGGAACAGGATAATCCATTTATAGCAATACCTTCGCTTAAAGATTATGAAAGACAAATTCAAATTTGGAAAAAGAAATACCACCATATAGCCAAGTTATCTTTGACATTTTGTACGTAAAATTTACGGCGAATGTCATCGATCGTCACTTCTAAGGCAACTTGGCGCCGTTTTTTATTTATTAAACACTGTATAACAATTTTATTGTTTCCACACTCAACATTGTTTTAAGATAATCAAATACTTTAAAGACAAATATTTTAGGAGTAAGTACAACTACTTATCTTAAATACTCTGAAATAAAATGATCAATGTCGTGTTCTTTATTATATTAATGTTGTACCACTTAAGATACTGTCTGTGTAATTCTCAAACACATACAAACATGATTGATGGTTTATTAATCCAATAACGTTTTTTAATTTATCACTCCAATTTAATAATAGTAATTATTTATGTTGTAAGTGTTAAAAGGTGATATTTTGTGAAAAGGTATGGGACACTACACCTCTTTAGCCCCAAGTAGTAGTAGTGGGCCAGTTTTGATGATTTTCAAGCAATTTGTAGCTAAATTATTTGACTTTTTAGTGTCTCATTCTAAATGAAAAATGAAAGTTTCAATCTGTCAATTATACGGAGGAAAACAAAATGTTGATATTTTGGTGAAAGTTTAAAACACCCTGTGGAATATGTTAACAAAGCAAGAAATTTAAAATTTATTTTATCGTCTAGGTACGTCTTTTCCCGATAGTTTGTTTTTTAATTCATCTCAATAGCTTTATTTTTATTGGAGAGATTCGCCTTTGAATAAGACGATAAGTAACGGTTTAGAGCAATTTTAGCATTGATTTTGGGTCCTCACCAACAGGGGTGGATGGGCCATATGGGAAAACGGGAAAATTCCCGGCGGGCCGGTGGGAACATGGGCCGGTGGGCCGGTCCCGATCAGAGCTCAAAAAAAGATTGGATTAGCAAAAATTAAATGGTTAATCTTCTAACTAAAGTGACGTAAGATTCTTAGTGACTCCATAACTAACTAATCAATTTGCATCAGTATAATTGTCAGTTGATTTTAAACATAAACACCAATTTGTAAAATAACTATTGTAAGATGTCTTTCTCTGAGACACTTTTAATAAAATATGTTTTAATAAGCATCTGTTGTTTGTTCGGTTTGAAGATTTTTATTATACAAGGTTGATTTATAAGTGCAAATATTTTTAGGGCTGGTAGATCTCAATAAAAGAAACATAATCTATTCTCTTTACCGTGTTTCAAATAAGTCTAACCGAGTTATTAAAGTTTGAAAATAAAAAAAAAGATTTATTTAAAAAAAATTGAGCCACCTAAATTTTTCTGTATTTGCATCTCTTTGAGTGCCGTAATATCAGGGATTAAGAAACTATATTGTGGGGAAAATTTGCGGTGAACAGGAAGTTCTAAAAAGTTTTTTTCAAATATACAGGAAAATTTTAAAAGAAGATGCACGCCCTTTAACATCTTTTTTTGCAAAAAAAACCTCATAGACGTGTTCTTTGGGTCAAAATATACCAGCCCTAAAAATATTTGCACTTAGGCACTTAGGTAAATTTAAATAGTCTCGATCTAAGTGTATACTAAGAATAGGTAATAGTAGTACCGTAATCTGACTAAGATTGACAACTGGGGGCCTCGGTGCAATATTTTTCGAGCTCCCCTTTGTAAAAAGGTAGACGAATTTGACGCGAATCCTGCGGTTGACGGATAAAACATAAAGATGGCTATCTCTATGCTTCGTTTGAATCTTAGATTAAGAATAATTTGAATTGGGGACGGACTAAAAGCCAAGTCTGAGATCTAAAAGCCAAGTCCAAATTGTTGTTTGAAATGTTGCTAAAATTAATTTACTAAAAATTACTGAGACAGCAGAGAAGAGTTAAATAAGGTTTAAACTAGATTAGATAATAAAATATTAATATGTCTGGAAAATCCAAATATTCTTATTATGGACTGTAACATAGCAATCAATACCTTAGAACACATTTATATCCACTGCTACCTAGGCAGGCAGAATGTGTATGGATATAAATGTGCCTACACCTAAAAAACCTAGGCAATACCTAACTGCCTAGGCATTGCCTAGGTCTTTTTTAGTTTGAGACATGGCATTATCATACAAGATGCTAAATGTACAAAAGTATAGAGGAAAAGTGATAAGAACTATATAATAACCTAAAAAATGCAGCAGTTTTAATTTTTAATGGCGACCGCGGTTCATTCAGTTAAAAACACGTATACTCGACGAGGCTACTCCTACTGCTGTACCAGAAAAGAGATAATTTGTTTCTACAATGTGTAAGAAAGTATATACCTGAAAGCTAAAAATAATGTATTTCACAGAGGATTGGGCCAGCTGAACTGAATGAATCAGGAAGTCTTAAAGTTTCTCAAAATCGTGACTCAAAATCGTAGCCTATTCAAGATCAAACTACTGTTATCGATAATGGAAATAAAGCAGTAGAGCCCTGTAAAACTGAGCCATTTTGTAGTAAAAATTCAGATGTCCGACCAAATATTGATCTTTATGAAAATTTTGATCAAGACAATTTCAATTTTTTAAAAAAAACCGGCGGCAAAAGGGCTTTTTTTCGCACGAGCGAAACACTCACTTATACATATAAGTATTAATAAATTATAAAAGTATTATAAAAAAAAATTGGCACCGGGAAGCAGTATAGCCGTTGGTCCGCGGTTATTTCCCCTATTCGCCACCTGGGGTAGATTTTGTGGTAAATTTTTAACCCCCTCCCATACCAACCCCCAACCCCCACCCCCACCAAAAACTAATTGCCCGATTCTCGGGAGCCACAGTATTTTTGTGCCAAATTTGGTTAAAATCGGTTTAGCGGTTTTTGAGTTATCGTGTTACAGACGGACAGACAGACAGACAGACACACACCATGAAAATATTTTGTATTTAGGTCATTTATGGCACAAATAACTCATTTTGAGTGAAATTAAAAAAACTTTTTTTGTCGATTTTATTATCCTACCATACCTGTTGGTAAGGAACGCAATCCCGCAAATGCTGGATGCCTCTACGATTCCGCGAGAACAAAGTTGCTTGGATTTACCGTGCGGGATCGACACATGGGTAACCGAATCGATCGCGATCAAGATCAAACCGCTTCGTTCCGGGCCGATGCGTCGACGCTGGCAAAGACGCTGGGAACCCGGGGATTCCCCTTACGGCTTGGCCATTAAAAATAAGTGAAACAAACAGGTTGGTTGTTAGATTTCTTTCTGGCATGTTTCTGGCGTATGTGTGTAAGTGAAGAAAAGCGTTTAACTAGTACTTGTGGACAATTTCGTCAAATAAACTGCCGGACATAATTATCGGGACAAGCAAAATTTTAGGGTAAATTTAAAAATCTTGAACTAAAAAAGATTTTGGGATGCGGTTTGGACCAGGTATTAGATGCATCTATCTATTGTGATTAAGATGCTATGTAGTTTTCGAAAATATATTTAGCGAATTCTCGTATACAGGGTGTTTTATAAGAGTGTGAAAATTTGGTTAAGAATCTTTTTTACCGCAAATTTACAATTTTTAAAAAATCGAAATTTTTACCAAGTACGACTAATCTGTATTGAAATTAGAAAAAACAATTTGATCGGCATTTTAATTGTTTTTGTTTTAAGGAAAATACGTTTTTTCGAAAAATATGCATTTTTAGTCATACGTGTGGTCCTAAATAATACATTCTGCATATGCCAAAAAATTATTGATATAGAGTGTATCTAAAAGTAGATAACTAACACAAGTTAAAAAAAATCAACATCAGAATAATATTTTTATTTATAAAATAAGTAGATAATTTATAATAAAATTTAAGTTTATTTAATATTAAATATATTTTTTGAACACCCTGTATACATCGGTTCAAATTTCTGTACAGCTAGTTTAAGATACACGCTATATCAATATATTGTGGGCCTATGCAAAATGTACAATGCCTTTTGTACCATTTAGGACCAAATGTATGACTATTGTTTATAGTCCCGCAATTTTGCGGATCCGCGGGATTGATTGCTTTAGTCCCGAGGTTTTGCGGGATTGAGATTTTTGTGCGGGATTGCATTCCCTACCTGTTGGTATGGTCGGCTAAAAATAAAGCTATCAAAACGAATCAAAAAACAAACTATCGAGAAAAGATTCACCTAGATGACAAAAATATATTTTTAACTTCCTGGCTTTGTTATCGTACTCCACAGGGTGTTTCAAACTTTCACCAAAATATCAACGTTTTGTTTTTCCTCGTATAACTGACAGATGACAACTTTCATTTTTAATTTAGAAAGAGATATTAAAAAGTCAAATAATTTAGCTACAAATTGCTTAAAAATTTATCAAAATCGGTCCACTAGACCATAATATAGAGGGTGTCCCAGAAATAAGTGCAAGTGTTTTAAGGGGTGGTATCTAGATCTCGATAAAAGAAACATATTTTCTCTTTATCGTTTTTCAAATAAGTCCAAAAGAACGGAGTTATTTTACTTTGAAAAATTCCAAAAAAAAATATTTTTTGCTAAAATTTCGAGAACCGATGGATCTTTTCTGGATTTTATTTTTTGTAAATTTTATCTACTACCTATGTTGCCATATTATCAAGAAATTATGTTTTTTAACTAAAAACTAAAAAAAAATTTCAAAAAATTCCGAATTTTCAAAATTTTTTTTCGTGAAAAAAACCTCATAGGCTTTCTGGGGTTGAACTATACTACCAGTTAAAATACTTGCATTTATTTCTGGCACACCCTGTATAAAACTAAAAAAAACCGACAATTTCAAGGTGCCAGTCTTTCGTACCGGTGAGTGTTTTAAGAAAGCTAACAGGATTGCAGTGGTTGAAATGATAATTTGTTTGTTTATTCTTTATTTTATTTTAACCCTGTTTTTCTTCTGTCTTTTAATTGGATTTTATCTTAGGATTTTATAGCTGGTAAGACACAGTATGTAAATAAATAAACAAACAATCCAGGAAAAAGAAAAAGGAAATGCCTGTCCTATTTATTCAGTTCTATAAAACGACAGACCGAAAGGAACTGATAAGAAAGCCGAGCGTATTGTGTCCATTATTAATGGGAAATCTCTCCTATACACTGCATTCTCAATAAAAAAGCAAAACCACGAAATACGATTTTATTTTCAACAATTAACAATGGTTTCGTAACAACATACAAAAGCATTAATCAACAAAGTAGTTAATTAACGGTATAGTTAACTTTCATATACACGCCTACATTAAGAATACCAGCATCTTTGTTTTTAATTTTAAGGAAATAAATATAATACCAGTGTTATAGAAATCTACGGCGTATATTTTAAAATATGAGACATGTATTAATTTTTCTACACAAGTTAAAGTAAAAGTATCATTTTTAATCATTAAATATGAAGACAGTATCCTATCCAAAAAAATCCTTATGGGTTTTTCGCCACTGCACTGCAAGAAAAATCTACAAAATAAAATAGTTATTTTTTGTAAACACTTCTGCCTTAAACCTAAACGGACGCTGCTTGTCAGAAGTTGTGTTTACCGTAATAAAAATTTGCCTAACATAGAAAAAAATGCTTAACGTTTCGGAAAGTTTTCTCTTTCCGTCGTCGGAAGCAAAAAAATATAAAGAATCAAGAAAAAAACTATTTAAAATATTTAAATTGAACTATTCGAGAACACTTTACTTTTTAAAACAGATACGTCTACAAGAAATCGTTGACGTTCTGTTAAAATGACATTATATTTTTAAACTTCAAAATTACCAATTACTACCTGATAATTACTTAATAAGGTAAAACCAAAAAGCCCAAACTTTCTGTATGATTATTTTTAAATTTCACGTATGTTATGTTTATTTATGTAATGTTCTTTAAAATCAAAGAAGCGATTGCCATACATTACTAACATCTACAGATGCATGAGCAATACATTTATTTTTATTAGATTGAATTAAAAAGCCCTTTATTTTTCTTTTAGAGGCTATCGCTTCTTTATAATTTTGGCATTATTAAAATTTATTCTGTGCCCTGTGTCCCATGAGTGCTGACAAATCTTAGATTTGTGAAAATCTCCTTTCTTAAATAATCTTTATGTTCTTTAATTCTAACATTTAAGGGTCTAGATGTTTCACCAATGTAAAATTTATCGCATTGTATTGTGGGTATTTGGTATATTAAATTTTTGTTTGTTGTTCTGTATTCATTGGTTTAGTATGTGATAAAATTGATCTAAGTGTATTTTGTGTTTTGAAAGATGTTTGTATGTTATATTGTTTTCCTATCCTTATTTTTTCGAAACGCCTCGTATGTATGGAATTGTAAGTTGTATATATTGTGTATTGTTATCTTTGTGTCTATGATTTGGGGTTTGTATTTCGTTTAATGTTTTAATAAACAACATTTATTTTTTATAACATCTAATCACAGTATAAGTGTAAAAAAAGGTGTTATAAAAAGTTTATATGATAGGGCAAAAATAATATGTACAGACGACATTTCACTAAACAAAGATATAAATCACATAAAAAATACATTAATAAAAAAACGACTATCCACCATATTTTATTGACAAAACATTAAACGAAATACAAACCCCAAATCATAGACACAAAGATAACAATACACAATATATACAACTTACAATTCCATACATACGAGGCGTTTCGGAAAAAATAAGAAGGATAGGAAAACAATATAACATACAAACATCTTTCAAAACACAAAATACACTTAGATCAATTTTATCACATACTAAACCAATGAATACAGAACAAACAAAAAATGTAATATACCAAATACCCTGTGAATGCGATAAATTTTACATTGGTGAAACATCTAGACCCTTAAATGTTAGAATTAAAGAACATAAAGATTATTTAAGAAAGGGAGATTTTCACAAATCTAAGATTTGTCAGCACTCATGGGACACAGGGCACAGAATAAATTTTAATAACGCCAAAATTATAATGAAAGAAGCGATAGCCTCTAAAAGAAAAATAAAAGAGGCTTTATTAATTCAATCTAATAAAAATAAATGTATTGCTCATGCATCTGTAGATGTTAGTAATGTATGGCAATCGCTTCTTTGATTTTAAAGAACATTACATAAATAAACATAACATACGTGAAATTTAAAAAATAATCATACAGAAAGTTTGGGCTTTTTTGGTTTTACCTTATTAAGTAATTATCAGGTAGTAATTGTTAATTTTGAAGTTTAACTTAATATAATGTCATTTTAACAGAACGTCAACGATTTCTTGTAGACGTATCTGTTTTAAAAAGTAAAGTGTTCTCGAATAGTTCAATTTAAATATTTTAAATAGTTTTTTTCTTGATTCTTTATATTTTTTGCTTCCGACGACGGAAAGAGAAAACTTTCCGAAACGTTAAGCATTTTTTTCTTTGTTAGGCAAATTTTTATTACAATAAACAGAACTTCTGACAAGCAGCGTCCGTTTAGGTTTAACGCAGAAGTGTTTACAAAAAATAACTATTTTATTTTGTAGATTTTTCTTGTAGTGCAGTGGCGAAAAACCCATAAGGATTTTTTTGGATAGATGAATCCGCCACATAGGTATAGACATTTTATGACAGTATCCTATATACCCGGTGTCCGAACTTTAAATATCTCAAAAACCAAAGCTTGTAAACATATGTAACCCTTACAATAAATGCCTTATTTTGTGTCGAAAGAAATCGAAATATGAAATAAAATACCGGATGTTCCATAAGAAAAAATATAACTTTGGTGTGGATCTTAGTTCTGACATAACCTGTACATTTCCCATATACCCATAAAATATTTTGTTTCTACATCTTTTCGTTTTCGTATAATAAATTTTATAACTGATAATATATTTATTACATATTATATCGAAGCGAAGAAGCAATAAGAAAATATAGAAAGATGCCTTGCAAAAACACAAAAATCTTCAATATTTGTTATTAAACTTTGGAATTCATATACTTACTACAATATTAATATCGGTAAAAATGATTATACAATTTAATGTTACTATACTGCTGCATTTGCACTATTGTACATTTGAAGATATTAAAGCAAATTGTAATAAAGCATTTGGACTTACCCTTCTTTCAGAATATTCTGCTGCATCAATCCTCCGCCTTTGTACTTGTGTCAGGTATCTTCTTGCCCCTTTCCTTTCAGCCTCTAAAGCTTCTTTTAATTGGTCATTCTGAAAATAAAGAATATTAATTATAGTATAATTTATATTATATTTAAATTTATAATCCCCCTTAACAATATTTGTTACAACATTCCCTTAAATTGAGGTATATTTCTCGCCCTTGGCAACTCCGACATTTTCGATATAGTACGCTGTTGCCATAAAGGGATTTGGCTGTTACTTATAACACAGAATATATACGCTTATAATAAGGGTCAATATACAGTGCGGCTAAATAAAAATGGCGTCAAAATGACATTACAACGAGTTTTGCTATATCTATAGCTAAAGCTCTTGAGGGTAATTGTTTTTTTGAAGTCTCTATTAAACGCTATAGTGGAGTTTAAAAAAATATTAATTCATATAGTCTGACCAAAAATAGAATTATGACACTGGCAGTTGTCTGTCATTCTAACTTTGTGAATGTAGCTATAGATACTATATTATAAATAAAATAGATATTAATTAATACGTCAGAGGTTAAAATATTAATTTTAAAAAAAATAAAGAAAAAAAAATAATTTTTTCTTTTTTTTGTTCAGTTTTAATAAAAAATAAAAAAAATATGATTAATAAAAGTTTGTCATTCCAATTCTGAAGATAAGAGAAAAGAGACACTTAAAAAAATATATTGTAGACTCAATAGTATACTTATCTTACCTCTCTCTCTAAGCTTTCTTTTTCATTCTTCATCCTGGTCAAATGGTGAACCACCTCCTGCCTTGCTCTTTCTAATTTCCGTCTATTACACTCTGATTCTCTTGCCTGTCCCTGTAACTGAAGTAAAACAATATATTTAAAATCATTTTCTTGAAACTATGTATGTACAGGGTGGGTCAAATTTGACGCTTTTAAATGGAAACACCCTTTTCTATAGGAGATAGACAAAAACTAATATCGGTGTCTGGAGCTCAATTTTTGTCAAAAACATGATGGTGAAAACCGCATATATCTGTTACCGTTTCGGAGTTACGGGGTGTTTTTCAAAAATATGCATTTTTAACAAATCGCTGTAACTTTTTTGCTATGGAAAATTTTGTATTTTTATGGAAACATTTCCAAAGCACCTTTTTACGTAGAATTTAATGGTTTAAGTATAATTTTTTTAAAATTAATAATTTAAGAATTATCAACAGAAAATTTGATTTTTTATATGGGACACCCTGTATATTTTTAATTTATTGAAAAGAATTTAAAATTACCTTTCCAAAAATATAACACACTTGATATTTTGCTCGATTCTTCTTCGAGATATAGAGTATATAAAAATTCGCCCGCTTTAAATAAGTAGGCTTTGAACGGCACCGGCTGTAATGCAAAAAAATTCTAGCTGTGAGCATCAATTAAAACGAAAATAATATTTGCTATGAGAGATGCAGAATTTTATAACAATTTAAAATATATTTCACCAACATCATCACATTTAAACTATATCTAATAACAATAAAAATAAATAGCAAACCAAGACATGAGATTTTGCTACAGGTGTTCGACATATCAACCGTCTTCTGTTATGGACAAACGGGGCAGTTTTTGAACAATTTTCGCGGAATTCATTAACTTAGTAGGGTGAAAGATACCCTCTAATAACTGCTAAGTATTTCTAATTCTTGTCTAGATTATACGGAAGAATAAGGAACCTTTATTCTTCGGCAAATATATCCATAGGATTAGACACTGAGACCATGGGCACTCATGAGAAGTCAGGCAGCCTCGACGGCTAACGGCTGGGATCTTAGTTAGCTATTCAATTATTCTTTAAATTGGCTGCAAAAATTTGCTGATAACTTCAGTGTTCAGTCGTGCTAGAAAAATATGTTTTCGAGTTCCATTAACGGCATATCATCAATAAGGGGTCCAAAGCCTACTAGTTAAAAGTGTGCTATATTTTTGGGAAGGTAATTTTAAATTATTTTCAGTTAATTAAAAATATAGAGGGTGTCCCAAATAAAAAATCAATTTTTCTGTTAATAACTCTTAAATTATTAATTTTAAAAAAATTATACTTAAACCATTAAATTCTACGTAAAAAGGTGCTTTGGAAATGTTTTCATAGAAATACCAAATTTTCCATAGCAAAAAAGTTACAGCGATTTGTTAAAAATGCACATTTTTGAAAAACACCCCGTAACTCCGAAACAGATATAACTTGGTAACAGATATTGATGTGCGGTTTTCACCATCATGTTTTTGATGAAAATTGAGCTCCAGACACCGATATTAGTTTTCGTCTATATCCTATAGAAAAGGGTATTTCCATTTAAAAGCGTCGAATTTGACCCACCCTGTACTAGTAAAATTAATTAACTATTTATTATATTTAATACTCACCAGTCTCAAAGTTCTATCTCGTTCTATCTCAATAAGGTTCTTTTTTTGTAGAAGCTTCTCTTTTTCAGCTCTAATCTGAAAAAAAATAACGAAACTTTTATATAAAGGGATATTTGATATTTGTCACACATTATGGATTAGCGTATACAGGGTGGTCCGAACTGTATTCCGGAAACTTCGGCAGCATATTCTGCAGATAAAAATAAGTAAAAAAGTTTATATAAATGTACGTCCGAAAATGCTTAGTTTTGGAGATACAGGATGTAGAAGTGTCAGTTTTATTCCGATTTTTTCCAAATAATTTATGAAGGAACGTCAATATTTGAATGAAAATTGGTGGCTGGGAGTTTTTTGACATGAGAAATTTCATTTTGATGTCAATATGACTACTATTTGTAGGGGGCGCCACCTACGTGTGTTTAACTAATACATGTCATGACTGAGTAGATAGTTTTTTGGCTGAAATAATAAATTTGGAAATTTTTAATGTTTTTAAATTAATAATAAAATGAACAGTTTCTGCAGAATTTTTGGTAAAAAAACATTTTAAATTTATTATTTTAGTTTAATAACTATTAGTCAACACGTTTAATTTATGTCAATGATGACAGGTATTGATAATTTCGATTCCAAATATCTCGAGAACCATTACTCGTAGTGATTTTTACCAAGAGACCTTTTTTACGTAAAAAACGTCGTAAATGTATATTTTTTTACTCAGTAGTTTTATACAGGTACGGACGAAAAGTTATTACCCTTCAAACCAGTTAAAAAACATGTAGGTGGCGCCCTCTACAAGTAGGAGTCATATTAATATGAAAATCAAATTTCTCATGTCAAAAAACTTCCAGGCACGAATTTTCATCCAGATATTGACGTTATTTTAGAAATTATTTGGAAAAAATGGAAATAAAAATGAAACTTCTACACCCGGTATCTCCGAAACTAAGCATTTTAGGACATACATTTATAGAAACTTTTTTACTTATTTTTATCTGCAGAATATGCTGCCGAAGTTACTAGAATAAAATTCGGACCACGCTGTATAGTCTGTCCAACGTCTCGGGAAACATTTCGACAGACCAAAAAATGACAGAAAATGCCTGTGAATTAAGATGACATACACAACTGTCACTGTCAGGGACGCTCCTGTTGGACAGACTATACTAACACTCATTTTATTTGTTACTTCATCATTATTTCGGTTATTTTTGGATAATTTAAATTATAAAAGTAGTCAAAGTGCATAGTAAGCTGTTCTTTGGGTTTTTGCTAGGAATATGTTTATGAATAATTAATATCCAAAATAATAGATAGTGCTATCAATCGTAACGCCCTGCCCTGTAATTTGGATTATAATATCTATGGAGGTTATAGATTTGTTTTTATGTTTTATTTGTTTACGTATTCGGTATTCTTCACCAATAAAGAAGTAATGAATAAATACATTTTTACTTGCATAGCAATAATTGTATTTATTTTTTAATATAATAAATTTGAAAAAGAATTGAATAATTCAATAAATATTTATGATCTTACTTATGGACACATTAATAATTATATAGCTTTTGTTGTTTACCTTGAGCACTTTTATTAGTTTTTTTTATTTGACTGTAATTACTAATTTTGTGGGCCAAAAATAGGGCATTCTACTCATCAAAATGACTTGCTAATATAAACTGTAGTTTTTTGAACTCTTGATAATAATTAACTATTTATAATAAAAATTTAACTACTCAAAATAAATTTAAATATTCCGAGAGTCATACATATCAGTAAGTCGGAAAAGGAACTACACTTAGTAGAAAAAAAAACCTTGATCAAAAAAAAATATTAAATTTTGTCAGTAACTTTATCTTAAAATATTAAGTTTTGTCAAACATAACATAAAATACAGGGTGATCCGAACTGTGTTCCGGAAACTTCGGCAGCATATTCTGCAGATAAAAATAAGTAAATAAGTTCGTATAAATTATGTCCTAAATTGCTTAGTTTCGGAGGTACAGGGTGTAGAAGTTTCATTTTTATTTCGATTTTTTCCAAATAATTTCTAAAGTAACGTCAATGTTTGGATGAAAATTGGTGTCTGGGCGTTTTTTGACGTGAGAAATTTGATTTTGAGGTCAATATGTCTCTTACTTCTAGAGGGCGCCACATACATATTTTTTAACTGGTTTGAAAAGTAATAACTTTTCGTCCGTACCTGTATAAAACTACTGAGTAGAAAAATATACATTTACGACATTTTTCACGTAAAAAAGGTCTCTTGGTAAAAATCGCTACGAGTAATGGTTCTCGAGATAGTTGAAATCGAAACTATCAATACCTGTCTTCATTGACATAAATTAAACATGTTGACTAAATAGTTTTTAGACTGAAATCATAAATTTGAAATGTTTTTTTGCCAAAAGTTCAACAGAAACTGTTTTATCATCATTTTTCCGAAGAAAAATTTATAATTCGTTTAAAAAATAAAAACTTGCCAAAGATATCATTTCAGTCAAATAATTATCTACTCAACATGTTTATTTTTAGTCAATAATGACATATATTGACATTTACCATTCTAAATAAATTGAGAAAGGTTGCTCGTAGGGATATGTATATATCACGGAAATGTATATTTTTTCATTCAGTAGTTTTATACAGGTACGGACGAAAAGTTATTACTCTTCAAAGCAGTTAAAACACATATAAGGGACGCCCCCTACAAATAGGAGTCATATCGACATCAAAATCAAATTTCTCTTGTCAAAAAACTCCCAAACACCAATTTTCATCTAAATATTGACGTTACTTCAGAAATTACTTGAAAAAAATCGAAATAAAAATGAAACTTCTACACCCTGTATCTCCGAAACTAGGCATTTTAGGACATACGTTTATACAAAATTTTTTATTTATTTTTATCTACAGAATATGCTGCCAAAGTTTCCGGAATACAGTTCGGACCACCCTGTATAACAAATATCAAAGAACAATATACTAAATTTAAACTTCAGTAATTGCTAATAAACATTATAGGAACTTCAAAACAGAAAAGAAGTAAGACAATAGGAAATAGCATCACATCTTATTTAGAAGAGTTTTTTGCAAAGGACTTTCGCACGTAACAAAAAATGATTTTTAGTTATTGTTACCTGAGTGGAAGTAAAAGCAAGAATTGAAATGGCACGTAAAATATTCAATAAATGGATTACCACGCCCACTAATAGAAACCTGTCACTGAAAACCCGATTACGAACACTACGTTGTGCCCTATGGTCCACTCTTCTTTACGGATGCAAGACATGGACGCTAAAAGTCGATAATATAAATAGGCCTTTGCAATGTGGTGCTACCGGAGAACCACCATCAAGGCCAGAAAGGTTAGCTACTTCGGACACATAATGCGTGGCACCAAATGTTATATTCCTCGTTTGATCGTTTAAGGAAAAGTCGAAGATAGAAGATAGGTAGGTCGAAAGAAACTGTCATGGCTCAGAAATATACGGAACTGGACCGGTCTGGGGGTGGAGAGGATGTTTCATGCAAGCATGCAACAGATTATGAGCATATTATGCAGCAAAAGATAGAGAACTCTTCAACGAAATATAGTCATGGAGATCGCCAACGCAAAAGACAGGCACGGCACCGGGAGAAGAAGTTACCCGAGTTGATTCCCGATAGAACAGGGAATTAATTTTGAGTAATATAATTATTAATGGAGCCTTGGTTAGAATTACACCAAAAGAAAATAAAAAATGCATTCTCTACAATTCCCATCATTGTAAAAATAATAAAAAATCTCTCATACATTTATTCATTTGAAACCAGTTTGACTCACTTCAAGAAGTTATAATTCTATATACGTGTCCGTGGAATTTCTGCTTAAGTTGCGCTAATATTCATCGAAGTATGAATAATAACAAGATATATCAATTTAAATGCAAAGAGGCACGTACACGCATCGCAATGGCATTAGCCTTCTTTATTTTAATTTTAGTAATCTCATTTGCATACGGTACTAATTAGGTACCTACTGTTTCGAAATAATTCGAAAAATGTGGGTGACTTATAGCCCAATAACTTTATTATCCAATTCGATACAAGAATGAAAAAGAATTGTGTGCGCACTATGTTCGCATATTTGAAGTGAAACTTCTTGTATTTGTATTTTGTATTTGACTAAGAGTGGGTCCCAGGTGGGAATCTCCAGTGCAGCCGCAAGGGCCTATTGTGGCTCAGTTTCTACAAGTTCTTTATTAGAAATGAGCATTAAAGTTCACCCTCAAGACCCAGCCTTTTAACATAGGCCATTATGTCCGAGGGTGATATGTCTTCTAGGTCTGATAGGTCTAGCGTGGGTTTGCCAAACATCTCAAACCTGGTCCTACCCCCAGCGGGGCAGATACACATAACGTGCTTCATTGTTTCGTATCTTCCATACAGAGTCGGCATTCGGCGTCTTCCACCAGTCCCATCCTCTGTAGGTGTGATCTCAGCCGGCAGTGGCCCGTGTATACTGCAGTAAGCGTATGCGTTCCGTTCCTACCAGCCTTTAGGAGTTCATGTATTCTACGTATGGATGGCCCGGCTAGGATTGTCTTGGCATGTTCCATTCCGGAACTGTCATACCAGTCCCGAAACGTCGTACCCCTAACCAATTCACAGAGCCTGTCTCTTGCGAGATTTTTAGGAACGCTAAGTGTTGGTTCTGGGCCCACGAATGGCGAGAGAATCAGCAGGTTCATTTCCCTCTAGGCCGATACGTCCCGGTATCCATATTAGCGACACTTTGTTCCTATCTCCTAATATATTGAGTAGTTTCTTACAATGAAGAATCGTCATAGACGTGCTTTTCTTTGCCTCAAGTGCTTTCAACGCGGCTTGACTATCCGAAAATATGCTTATTGTTTTCCCGGTGTATTGCTGTTCTACCAGCAGTTGCACACAGGTTTCAATAGCATTAGCTCAGCTTGGAAAATTGTGGTGTGTTTGGTTTGGTTTGGAATGATGGTAGATCTCAGTCTTTAGACTGCTGCAGTAAATTCCTGCGCCAGATCGTTTTTCGATCCGTCCGTGTACCAACACATTTCCGCATGCATGTTTCTCGGCTTATCCCATTCCTCCCTATTCGGACACAGGACGTTGTAGGTGCGCGTCAAGAGTTGGATTGGTGGTTTGAGATCCGAGACCATTCCCAGAATCTCATCCGATTGTAGTTCGTCTACTAGTCGTTTTCGAGTAAAAATATATACGAATGAAACTTCTTACTAACTGCTATTAAATTTGGTGGTTTTTGGTAAGGATTTGAAGGATATATATTTTTTATGAATGCTTTTTATACAACAAACAACTTTTTTAACAAACTTCAAAAAAATTAGAGTTATCCCAATTTTTTATTTAATGTCCTATCCTAAATGGCTACATCTTTGTAACTCTGCCCGATATTGACAATATTAACATTTCTACGGCGGGTATCGTTTTTCCACATCGGTCACCGATATATTTTATTTTGTAAACTTTGCCGATGCCCCTATTTTCCTAAAATGTCCCTAAAAAATCGGCCACTTAGATCAAAGAATTTTTTTTCGAAATACTCATGACTGTCTTAAGTCGAGAATAAAATTAGTACCATCTCATGTTCAAAGTGCAAAGTACTTATTGCAGAACAAAATGTCGGTAGAAATGTGGAATGAACTAGAAGATAAATTAAGGAAGACGGAAATTATCTTGATCAACATTCAGCTGTATCAAAAAAGGGATAAAACAGCCTTGACTCCAGCTTATCTTTTGACATTGATTATTTATTCCTCGGGAATAAAAATATAACCTGACATCAGAAGAAACTAGAAACTAGTCCTGCACTAAAGTTTGCAAATGAAATATATTCAAATACCGGATTTCTGGCACTTCACAATTTCAAAATAAATCCCTGCCATTTAGAAGTGTAATGGATTCACACGAAATAACTTTAAAAATCGGTCCAACATTTTAATAGGTGAATAAATATTAGGGATATGTGTTATATGTTATAACTTTTAGAATTATTTGTCGATCTATTAAAGTATTTAAACGTTACAACAGCAAGTGTAACTTTGTACTTATTTGATGAATAGATATAGGGTATATTTGATATAAGAATACTTTTTTAGGACTTTACAAGGAAAAGTTTTTATTATTTTTACAGTTATCTTTCGATTTATCATAATTTTTTTATAGAAATTGATTTTTTTATTTAAATCCATGATTAAAATATAAAAAAAAACAGTTGATTTAAATCATTGCACCCTGTTTTCAATCCACTATTTTTTGTTAAAAAAAAATCCAAAACTACTGGACTAGTCAATAATTCGAAAAATCTGAGTGACTTACCTTATCGCACTGTTCCTCTAAGTAAACAACGCGCTCTAAATGTAAAAATACTTCGTCTTCTTTTTCCCGAATCAAGCATTCGTTGGATTCCAGTCTTCTGGCGAGCTCATCCCGTTGCTGGATCAGATCGTCTCTTTCAGTCTGGAAAAGAAATTAAAAAAAAATAAAATAAACTGTATAAAAATTCCTATATAGGTTTTTCGCCACTGCAAGAAAATCTACAAAACAATAAACATAGGAATTTTTTGGAGAGATGAATCCGCCACATAGGTATAGACATTTCTTATAAACTGTATAGCTCGTTTCTGGTAACTTTTCCCACTATGGTAATAGCTTACTATAAATTTCAATATTATTAAAAATAACTGTAAATATAAAGATTCATCAGGTGGGACACCCTGTATATTCTATTATCTACAATTATCACAGGGCAATACCATCTTAATACTACATATCAGTATAGAGAGTCAATTATTAATCCTTTAATTACTTTATTTTAGGTCGTTTTAAGTCTTACTTTCATATGATGGTTGGAAAAAATACTGAACAAGAAATTATATTTTGATAGAGTAATAAAGTGCTAGATTAATTACAAATTTATAGAAATAACTAACTATACAAGGTGTCCTAGAAATAACTGCAAGTATTTTAACTCGTAGTATAGTTCAACCCCAGAAACACGCCTATAAGTTTTTTCGCAAAAAAATTGAAAATTCGGAATTTTTCGAACAAAATTTTGGATTTTTTTTAGTTTTTAGATAAAAAAACATAATTTCTTGATAATATGGCTACATACGCAGTAGATTAAATTTACAAGAAAGAAAATCCATAAAAGATATAGTGGTTCTCAAAATTTGAACAACAAATCATTTTTTTGGAAATTTTCAAAGTAAAATAACTCCGTTATTTTGGACTTATTTAAAAAAAGGTAAAGAGAAAATATGTTTATTTTATCGAGATCTACCACTCCTTAAAATACTTGCACTTATTTCTGGGACACCCTGTATTTATCTGAGACAAAAATTATTTTGAAATTTAAACCTTATTTAAGCTCGACTTTAAAGTTAACATTTTTTACTAGCATACCTTGCAGTCGAACATTGTTCTTTTTAGAACCACTTTTAGTGCGAAGTGGTACAAGATAGCTTAATAGCCGTTGCAAAAAACTCATCGCAACCTTGTTAGAATATTTTGAATGGGAAAGCGGTAGTAGTGGTCCTTTATTTCCCTTAAGTGCTGTTAAGGAGGTGAGTTTTGTTGAAGTAAATAATAATTGTTTATACAGGGTGTTTCAAAAGACATGTGCCATCTCTCGTGGGGAGATTCCTCACGAAAAAATAAGATTTATTTTTCATATCAACGTAGGTCCGATTCTGCTTTGTTTCGTAGCTACAGGGTGTTAAAATCCTAATAATCTTTCTCCATTTATTATAACTTTCTTCCAAGTACTTTTAGTGATTTGAATGAAATTTTAAGGGGAAAAATTACTATAAGTGCTACATATTTTAATGCTAAAAAAGTGTCGATAAATTCATCAGGAACAAAAAAAAAACATGTGCGCAACTGACTTTTCCTTTTGATATCAAAATGCTGTAGTCGTTTAATGTTAATTAAAAGTTATCTCTTGATATTTGTCGAATTCGGTCTCCTTGATAAACACAATTTTAGTAATCACAATTAATAAAATTAAAATAAAAATAAAATTAATAAATTATATATTTTATCTAATTTATTATTAAATATTATTACTATTAATTATTATTATTATTAGAGTCCAGTCTAACAACAATTTCAAATAAAAAAATAGTGGTATTTAAGATAATTACAAAAAAAAACATTATTTTGCTAAAAAGAGAAAAAGATTCGGTGGCGTACATGCTTTTTTTAGAAAAATATTCCAGTGATAACTGATAACGATAACCCATACGCACATCCCTGGTGAATATGTCGACATTTTTTAGCATTAAACTATGTTACATTTATAGTAACTTTTACCCTTGTTTATATATTCTTAAAGTTATGCAACCGACTAGACAAAATGTGCTGCCAACTGGAGGACAAATCGTGAACCTTTCGGGGCGGAGTCAAAAATATCGATTATTTTCGTTATTTTCCTCAGAGTAATGTAATAATATAGCCCGGGTTTCTACGAACTTTAATAGTGATCAGCTAATTAAGAAATCTAAACGAAACTTTTATTTTATTGTAAATTGTGGATTATTTTTGTCTATTATTTTAGGAATTCTAAACCGTATTAACAAAGAAATTATTATTTCGATATGTTGGTACATTATTTATAATTTATGATAATGCTAATTGCTGTTAATTAATATTTAAAAAAAAAGTTACATACCTATTTTAATTTGATTTAATGCAGGTTTATAAAAGAATCATCTAAATTGAGTGCTTTACGAATTTTACGATATTTTTTTTTTGAAAACATAAACTTTTTATATTTTTGATGCCTACTAATTGGCATGGTATTATTGGTATGGGAATTAGCCAAGAAACAAAAGAATTGACTATAACTTGTAATTTTTCGAAAAAAACATATTATACCTATATCGCTGAAAAGCTTAAAGAATGGCGCTTTTTATGAAGTCATAGCCAACTAGGGTTTCCATTAAAAAAAAAACATGTTTGTGTCATATGTCAAAAATGACAGGCTTTAGAAAAAAAAACAGAAAACACAAACTCATTAGGTATGTGATTATCTACAACTTTTATCTGAAAACTTTTTGTATAAAATACCGTATGATCGAATAAAAACGGCGTTAGCGATGGCTATGAAATGACGATCGATGATATTTCACATATAATTTTACATATAAAATGACAACGATCTTCATTTCATAGCCATCGTTGAAGCCGTTTTTATTCGATCATACAGTAGATTATAATGGAATTAGAGACGAGTTTTAAAATAGCCAAAATTTGTTTTTTTCGAAATATCTAGTAAGCCTTGAAATTCTCCGAAAAATCCGAAAGGCGCATATTTATGACCCACAAAACTCAATTCTTTCCCCATTTAACCGACTCTCTATCTCCAGTAGTTTCCGAGATACCCATAGAGAACATCGTAGGAAACTCACCCTGTATAGTATTTAGAAACTAACTATTATTATTATTTGACTAGATTAATTTGATTAATAAGACTCGATTAATTTAATTTAAAATAAATTTGATCAGCTTTTGTTTTCGTATATTCTACTACCAGAAAACCAAAATTATATGATAACGCACTTTTCAACGAAGTTGAAGGAAGATAATATATACCTATCTATCACAATACTTAATAGAATTACTACAATTAGAAGAAAAACAAAAAGAAAAAATACCCAAATACGTTCACCTACTACTCATCTACAAAATAAACGAATATAATCTCTTATCAAAACACTACACAACTACTTCTTGTATTTTACACTGAAAAAATTATCAAACTTACTAATTAATGTAACAAAAAGAAAAAATAACCAAATTATCCCTTTACCTAGTATTTAACTACAAAATAATAAATTATAAAAACACTACTAAACTATTTCTGGTATTCTACACTAAACATTATAATTAAACTTAATAAAATTAATCTAATTTTACACTACAACCACTACAACTACAAAGAAATAAGAACATTGTTTAAAACAGAACTTCGATACGTGCGTCCAGTATAATAGATCAAGCGGACAAAGAATATAAAATACTTTAAAAATGTGCATTCAGAAAGAAAAAATATTTCGAAAATTATCTAAACAAACATTTTTTTTCTTATCAGTGAAAAGCATCGGCCTCGTCGGCCTTGTGGAATCTGTCAGGTATTTACAATGGTCGAATTGTATAATTACCAGCTTTTATAGGATATCTAATAGATAAAAAGTATCTGGTCGATTAGTAACCAATTGGCACAGTCCGAAAATTATCGATTTTTATTTTCTCTGTTTTTATTGGTCGCTTCAAAATTCAGAGTAACAAAAAATATTTTTCTGTAGTAAAAGACAGTGAAATACGCCCCGCCATCTGGTGCTTTACATCCATAAACGTCTTAGGTTGAGCTACTTTAAAAATTCATATACAAGGCTTTTACATAGGCTAGACAGGAAATTTCTTGCTACGGAGCTTACAGAATCCCACTGCTGATAGGCCTAAAGTTATTTTGGAATAGTGTGTCACCCTGTAAACATATTGTTATGTACCTACTTATAAATTAATTCTGAATAATAATTATTTATTCCTCTATACAAATACAATATACCTAATTATAATTTACGTAGGTTGGAAATAACAAAAAAAATGGCATTAGGCAAATTTGTGATTTTTTGTGATACACATAATTAGAGATGAGCAGAAAATCGCAAACTGCGATTTAATCGCAGCGATTGTAAATTCGCAATCGCAACCTGTGATTCCTTTCCATAACAAACTGCGACTTGCGATTGAAACATATATCTGCCGATTTTGGATTTTTAGGCAATCAATATTACACCAGTTGCGATTTCCAATCGCAGTGGGCACGCGAACGAAAATCACAGCATTGCGATTTTCGTTTGCACCGGCGGCGGTGCATCGACACGGCACTGAGAAGCCGAACGATGAGCTGGGAACTTGCTGGGAACGAAAATCGCAATATTGCGATTCTCCGGCACATCGGCTGGCGGCTGGCGGCGGCGCGTCATCAACACGGCAGTGGGCAGGCGAACGAGGAGCTGAACGAAAATCGCAGCTCATCCCAGCATTGCGATTGCGATTTTCGTTGGCACCGGCGGCGCGGCATCGGGAGTGGGCACGCCAACGAAGAGCGGCGATTGTGATTTTCGTTCGCAGCTCCCAACACATCGGCCTAGACTAGATCGCAAAATCACATTCGCCATCAGGGCCCCGTTATTTTTATGAAGCGTTGGAAAATAGGCTTATATATGTTTATATACCGCATAATATATATGTATAATTTTTTAGTTTTAAATTTTGATAATAGTTTTAGATTTATAATATAATTATGGATTTAGAAGGTTAAAAATTCTTGTTTTCGGTTATGACTAATTATAGTTACAGTTGCTCCCAGGTAATGATTCAGATAAAATAATTCATTCAAGGACAGTTTTGGATTCAAATTATAAAAAATGATCTATTTTTATCCTTTATTTACTAGAAGATATAGAGCACGAAAAAGAAACAGCCCTTTCTCTTTATTATATTTTGTTATATGTATATATATTATTATAAACATTTTTATAACAATCCATAATATAATATAATTTTCTGAATATACTAACAGTTGTGGATCGGCTGCTATGTTAATTTAAATACATCCTTTACAATCAGTTTTTTCATTTTAGAGAAATTTCAAATATAATAAAATGTGATATTGTCTTTTTATTTATCTAAAAGTTCGAAAGTTTGCACTTGCACTGGACGGGCCGCATCAAAGCCGTCGGCGTCGGCTTCTTTTGAGTTACATATAAAGAAAATGTTTTTAAGAGAAAAAAAGATAAAATAAACAGTTTTTTTCTCGTTATTTGAATTAAGGTTGGCGGCAACCTTTTTTATAATAAATTTTTCGTTAGTATACGTACAGACTGTCTAAAAGCACATTCGAATATTTTGAACATTTTATGTATTTTTTCCCTTTTAAATTTATTTGGTCTATTCTAATCAAAAATGTTTAAAAAAGGAAACTAAGTTATTTGTGGTTTGGTTTGGTTTGATTTTTTTTTGGTAATTGATGAAAATTTTAAGTGCAATATGTGTGCAGAGCAAAAATATCATAAAAAAACACTTTAAAAGGCATATGGCATCGAAACACCCAACAGTTTCTTTGTAAGATTTTATTAAAAAAAAAATTATTCCCCTATTTATTCTGTTTTTTCTCAAAAATTTTGGGATTGAGCTTCCCAGTTTACAGCGTACCAATTTAAAAATATCAAAATCGCAATCGCAGGTTACAGTCGCAGCGATTTACAAATCACAATCGCAGTTTCAACTGCGATTGGAAAATCGCAGTTTTGCTCATCTCTACACATAATATTAGATATTGGATTATATTATTATGCATTAAAAAATAAAAATATGGTTTTGAAATACATCATAATTTTTTATTTAATCATACAGTATTCCAGGTAGTATTATTAACACAGTATGATCGAAAAAAAACGGCGCCAGCGATGGCTATGAAATGAAGATCGCTATCATTTTATATATTTAAAATTATATGGCGGCTGTCATCGAACGTCATTTCCAAGCCAACTGGACACCGATTTTATTCTTCGTATACCACATTAAATTACGAAATGACACATCTCAATTGGGTGTAAATAAAAACAATTTTTATATTTCTCGAGGTTTTTCTTATCATTTAACACCTGAAAAACGTGTCTGAGGGATGGCTAATAACACTTATTAACAATAAAAATTTACAACCCACGAGTTTCTAATATAATAAACTTGTTTACTCTTCAATAAATTGAAAAAATTCCAGATCTTTTCCGAAAACCGTTTAAATAGGGAAGTCATAAAACCAAACAAACTACCTGTTATTAAAGTAATTAAATAGAAAGTACCTTTTCTGCTTCGAAAAAAGCACTGACAATGACATTCATTTTTATTTGAGAAAGACCCAGACCTAAATAAAAACTATATTGTATGCAAATATAGAACAAAAATCATTGAAACTTTCCCACAGACGAGACGGTCACAGCCAGAAATAAAAAATTAGGATATTGTTTAGGGAAACATCCTTGTCATTGTATTGTTTGTTTACAAAACATCAGCTAAATTTATGTGATGGGATTGAATAACACAAATTCTTTTTTCAGGAATATGTAAGTGCACAGACCACATTTTTCTTATTTTCATTTTGGAAAACTGCCAAATGAAGGTATATTTTTGAATCATTTTTAAAGATAATATGAGAATGGTCATTATTCACATGATTTTACGACAAGTTACACAACTTAGACCATTTTTGAAAAATAGTCAGTGTCAAGGCCATTCAAATCAAAATAAAACAATGACCTAAGTGTAAATAATGCTAAATATTTTTTGAATATGTCTGTTCTAAAAACTTAATTTATCTAGCCTTAAGTATAGCAGCTATAATAGTGCAAAACAGGTATTTCGTAACTTTAGATTATCTTATCTTAATAAAAATTATAAAATTAACACCTGATAACTATTGTAAAATAAAAATATTGTGATTATACTTAATTACCTTAACTTCGTGATATTTCTCCTCCAGGTAATATGCGATATTTCGAGCCTCTTCATATTTCTGAGACAAATGAAGGTATTTGTCGTAGTGTTTTTTGAATAAAACAAATCTAAATAGAAAAAAAAAACATTTAGAATTTGTTTATAAACTAATTAAGTTACTTTTAGTCTCTTAATATTTAAAAATATTCTTGTAATGAACTTACCGATAAAAATCATTCTCACTGACAATGTCCCTAATGCTGTCTTCTGGATCCACTCTATCATACACCGAACTTCGTTTATTCCGGTACGTTTTTGGTAAAATCACGTCGGATTTGTCCAAAAAGTCCTCCTGAGTGGGCGACATGCATCCAGAATCTAATAAATTCTCCGAATGACCATGCTGTATCTCTTCAGCTATGGGAATGTCAGCAGAATTTTGCAACACTAATTCGTCACTTTTACTCGAACTTAGGTCACTGTAAAAGTCCGTATTTTTGCTGGCTCTGTAGGTTTCCAGAAAAGCTCGCGGAAACGTATCACCACGGGGCACTATTAAATCGGTCATATTTTGCACTTTTTCACCAAAAACTACACGCACAATAAAATGTTCTAGGCGAAATAAAGAACCGTTGTCGCATTCTCTTGGAATTAACACTGTTACAAAAGAATCCGAGCCAGAATCATAAATAATAAAATAACATTATAAAACTCGTCACAAACTCAAAATAAAACCACCTCACTCGACATTCGTGACATGACTGAAAAATGACAGGTCAACAAATGAAATGAATCCTTGGAGACCATAGACTTAGAATAAAATATTCTAAGTCTATGTTGGAGACGCATTAGTTACGAAATACGTTACACTCGTCGTACCTGTAAAAAGAAAAAACGTTTGCCTCTAGTATGTCTTGGATTATTTTTACGATTTTTATCTAGAAGTTTTTAAAAATAAAATTCTATAAAGTTATGTATATAACAGATTAATTTAAATTAAAAATACCATTCTTTTAGACCAAAAAATTGATACAACATATGTCCGTGAAGTAAGATAGAAAATATGACCTCTTTTTCTAAAATAATCTAACCTAGAATATTTGACAGAAAACTTCTGCGATTGTTTTGTTTTATGAAGTCTTGTATTGTTTGTGATTTTGTGAATAATTTAATTTTATTTCTTGGCAGTATGATTTAGAATCAAAATGAGTAAAAATTTACAGACCCCTACAAAATTAACAGAGTTTGCTCCGTTACAACAGGAGGAAAAACCCCAAACTGTGGGACAGTTTATATCAAAATTTTTTAAAATAACAAAATCAGAAGAGACTTCCGCGCCTGAGAATAATTGTGCTATTCAGGAAACTGTACCAACATGGGCGAAAGAAACGAGCGATTCTTCAGAATCTCCTGTTCCAAATATTTACCCAGTAGATGTAAACGAAGGTCGAAGTCTACAGAATGTTCTCAAAAGGATAAGCAATTTAGTAGCTCTTAGGACAAATGTAATGTGTAGTTTATATCTTTTTTCCACAGCTAATGATAGTAATTTATAGAATTTACAAGATTATGCAGATACAGATTTGAAACAGTATTGGATGCCAGATTCCGTAAGTAAAGAATGCTATGAGTGTTCAGAGAAGTTTACTACATTTAGAAGAAAGCATCACTGTAGAGTATGTGGGCAAATATTTTGTTCTCAATGTTGCAATCAGAATCAACAGATTCCAGGAAAAATATTTGGTTGTACAGGTACTATTTTAATGTACATAATTTACTTGTTTTTTAAAATACTTTGAATTTAGGTGATTTAAGAGTATGCACGTACTGTTGCAAAGTTGTACTTTCTTACCTCCAATCCTCGAATTTTGGAGTCAATCTTACTGCTGATTTAAAAGCTTTACAAGAGAGTTTACAAAATAAATTTGGTGTCTCTCCAAGCGGTTCTTTTTCATATGATACATCACAGAAATCTAACTTAAATACTTCAGAAAGTTCTGAGCAATTGAGGAGAAAAATATCTGTCGGGTATCAAGAGGAGAAATTTGCTTCTGGAAGGTAAGTTCCTCTTCCAGGAAAGAGAAAGTCTCTAATATAATTATATATGTTTCAGTTCAGTTTCATATTTGACTAACGAAGAAAAGTGTAAAGCACTTCAAAATTCTGTTTCTTTACGTAATTTGTTTGATGAAATATGCAAACCGGTCACTGGTGTGAGCTTTTCTCCATATAAGTTTCGCTTAAGGACATTTCAAGATTGTTTCTTGGGCTCTGAGTTGGTCGATTGGTTAATTTTTCAACAGAAGGCTAAAACAAGGTAAGGATAACATAAATGTTAGGTAGTAAATAGTTAATTGTTCTTTTATTAGGATTCAAGCAGCAGCTTTATGTCAAGCTTTATTGGAAGGTGGCTATATTGAATCATTCTCAGAGCCAAGTATTTTTACAGATGGTTATGTTAGATATAAAAAAGGAAATCTGTTTTCTCCAAGTCCTGTACAAATAAGTCCAAATTTTGAAGTCCCGATCCAGGATGAACCCAGCTGGGTTCAGCAAATATCACATGAATCAAGCAATACAGGTAGAAATTTTCTATAATATCTCTTAAATTCTATATATTTTATCCTATTATTTAGATTCAGAAAATGAGCAAATATCTCCATCACTGCCAGGGTTATCTAGTTCTAGTTCATACATGCTCAACTTAAATGTAGAGGCCAGTACGGTATATCTGTCAAGGCCTACAGATTTATCTTATGATATTCAGAACCAAGATGTAGAAAATGTTCAGCAGTGTGAGCATGAAGAAACTACTGTTATTAGACCATCAGAACAGAGAGAGCTTGCTCCAGAATCAGGTAAATTTTTAATGTTCGAAGTATAAAAAATGTTTTAAAATTATTATTTAAGGATGGTTCAATGTACCAACACTTAGAGAGGAGAATGGTGAAAAGGAAGCTTATGAATTATTGTCTGAAACTTACGAACAACATGAACAAACACTTCTAAAACAATTATTGTCTTCAAGAAGTCTACCTCATTCTTGGGAAAGTGTTCTATTACCATTAATTCAGGATATTGTTAGTGTTGTGAGACCCGGTAAGACAAATTAATAATTCAAATTATTTTTAACTACTTAGTTCTTTTTTTAGATAAAAATCATGATGCAATAGAATTAGATATAAGAAACTATGTTCAAATCAAAAAGCTTCCCGGAGGCAACAAAAACGATACTTGTTTGGTGAATGGTATTGTATGTTCTAAAAATGTGGCACATAAGGAAATGTGTACAGATATTGAAAATCCTAAGATATTATTACTCGAGTGTTCAATAGTGTATCAGAGGACTGAAGGAAGACTAATGTCTTTGGAGCCAGTTATGATGCAGGTATTATAGTTTGTAAAAAAATGTATGAAGAAATATTAGGGAATTAGAACAATAAGTCAGATATTAGCTAAGGATATAATATTAATACATTTATTATTGAAAAATGTAACAAAGATTTAGATACATTTATGATTATTTATAATTTTTAAATTATTTATGTATGAGATAAAAATCCCTTTTAAAAGTAGGCATTTTGTCCCGCAGGTGCGCATTCACCAATTTGTAAAATAAATACCGTAAATTTTGAAAGTCTTAAAATTACATAGTTTTAATATTCATTGTTTAGAAATTTTACTATCATAGATTTAAAAATCATTTATTTTTTATAAAAATTTTTATTTATTCGTCAGATTCTATAAAAAAAACATATTTTAATTATGCTAATTAATAAAATGTGAAAAAGTAAATAGTACATTAGTTGTGTCAATTTAAAAGTAAAGTAGGTTAGGTATATTTAATATTTACAATATAGACTGGACAGGATGGATTGTAACAATTTTAAAATTATTCTCTAATTTTTAAATATTGTAAGTTTATGTAAATAATTTTGTTGATATTTTATAGAGAATAATTTGTTATTATAATAAGACACATACACAGTAATTATTAAACATACACAAAAATTATTATTACGATATCGACAGTATTTATTTTTATATTTGTATTCATTATTTAAAGGATGTAAATTAACATTTTTCAAAAGTAGGCATTTTGTCCCATATGTGCGCATTCACCATTTTGAAATATACGGGTTAATATGGGGTTAATGCAACGGAGACTGGGTGGTTGGAGTTCATAAGCGGCTACAAATTTCAAAAAATGTTGTTTTAAAACAATTTGTAGCTAAATACGGCATGCCTTAAAGCCATTATATAGGGTGGCCCACAAAATTTATGATAAACTAACTTATCGTTATCAATTTCTTCATAAAAGTCTTCTGATTTTTTTGCAACTTCACTCTGATACAAAAAAAAAACGCAACGGAGAATTTTTTGGTCAAATTTAAAGCACAGTTTAAAGTGTTATATTTTTGTTATTTTTAGCCTTATTTACATGAATTTTTTAGTAAGTTGTGTATAAATTATATCAACTTTAAGTAATTCGTAAACTAAGTTTCTTATTTGGCAATTTTTTTTTTCAACTTTGCAAACTTTAGTATTTGGCATATTATACAGGGTTAATCGAGGGGTTGTTTTTTACTCTAACTTTAAAATACCCTGTGCAATAGTTTCGTTTGTAAATTTTCCTAAAATATAATTTTGGGGTCGGAACCATGACTCCTGAGAATTTTATTTTTTGATTCATGTCAATAAATGGCTTTGGTTAATTTTTAAGAGCGAAATGAACTGATCAGGATCAATTTGCAATTTTTTCATTATTTTACATTACTTTTTGATGTAATTTTTTAATATAACGAGATGGTTTCATATTACGCTGCATTGGATACTCTATATTAAATTTAAAAAAAAAAACGTTAAATACTAATGATACAATCCCGGTTTTAATAAACATTAATAACGATAACACAACCAACGATATTAAAGAAAATATCTGAAATAATCAAGTATACAAACAGAATTTTGTTTTTTTTAAGTACAAAAGTACTTTGTATTGCCGCCCTTGCTGATATAACTGCCTGTATATGCTCGTTCATACTGTCATTGAGGCTGCATATATCATATTGCGTCATGTTTTTCCATTCTTTTTAATGACCAAGCGAAGTTCATTTAATGAAGCCTGTACCGCTTCGCGACCTCTAACCCTCCTGTCAAGCATTTCCCAATCGTCGAATGATGGGCAGTTCATAGTAGTATATGGTGCACAATAATCACCAAAGCCGCTTTGTCATATTAAAAATAACTTCAAATAGAAATGATAATTGAAAAAATTGTAAATTGTTGGTGGCAAGTTCATTTCGCTCTTAAAATTAACAAAGGCTTGTATGGACATGATCCAAAAAACTAAATGCTCAGGAGACATGGTTCTCACCGTAAAATTATATTTTACGAAAATTTACACACACAATTATTGCACAGCGTGTTTTCAAGTTAAGGTAAAAAATCAACCTTTCGATTAACCCTGTATAATATGCCAAATACTAAAGTTTATAAAAAAACTGAGTTTATGAATTAAAGCTGACATAATTATATACAACTTTGCTAAAAAAATTATGAAAATAGGGCTAAAAATAACAAAAATATAACACTTTAAAATTTGACCAAAAATTTCTTCGTTAATACTTAAAGTTTCACGAGATATATCACCGCTCGTCGTGCGTCGTCGGATGCAAATAAGAATAAAGAAAACAAAAAACAAAGAATTAACCATTGCAAAACCCGGTTTTACCCTGAATACTAATGAATAATTTTATATAAAATTAAATTCGTTGTAATCAAGGATTTGCTACTTTTTAAGGAAATTGATTGGTACACATGATTATTCTAATGGATAAAATTATTATCTATTTTATAGGAGCACGAATATCTTCGCCATGTAGCTTGCCGTATAGTCTCTCTTCGTCCAGACGTTGTTCTAGTACATAAAAACGTTTCCAGGCTGGCTCAAGACATGCTAAGGAAAAATAACATCACTTTAGTGTACAACGTCAAACATACTATACTCGAGAGATTATCCAGATGCACACAAGCTGATGTCATCACTTCAGTGGATGCTCACATTGGACGCCCCAAACTTGGAACCTGTAAGCGGTTCTACTTGAAGAAATATAATGTTGGAAACGGTGGGTAAAGTTATAGTTTTTTGAATAATATATTAAATAATTTGTGAGAAGCTATAGTCTGTCCAGTTAGAGAATTTTATTGAACATATAATAGCACAGCATAATTATCTAGTGGCCAGCTGGGGCTCCTGTAATAGTGCGTCGATGTGCTGTGCGAGAGGTACCAGGTTTGATCCCAAGCCACTACGGTCGTTTTATTTACATAACACAGCGACCAGCGAGTCAGTGCTTAGGAGAGGTGAAAGTTCTTTACTTTTATGCCTATGCGTTAAAATTATGTTTTTATATTGTCAATCACGTCGCAAAAATTAATACTTTTGTGATGTTTGAAAAAAATGACATATTTTACCTCGCGTATAACGGTCAAACGTACAGTTTCGCAACAAGATGTATGTATCATTTTTGCTCCTAATAAAACAATATAATATTTATAATTTGATTTGTTAAATAAAATATATAAAATTTTGTACTATATAGGTACACAAAAAACGCTGATGTTCTTCGAAGGCCTACCATGTCCTTGGTTGGGCGCCACTGTCTTATTAAGGTGCCCATCGAAAATAGAACTGTCCAAAGTGAAAAAAATAGCGTCATTCCTTTTATTTGCCTGTTATAACTGGCGACTGGAAAAGTCATTCCTGATGGACGAATTTGCCCTACCTCCTAATTCGAAAATCGAATTCTTGGACGATAGCCTGGAAAGTTCACCACAGTTTCCAAAGCCAAAAGTAAGTTTTCATATATTTTTTCACAAAATATTTAACGAAGCTTCTGTGACTTTCTTCATCTTAAAACATATCGGTAAACCATACATTTTTTAAATTGAAAATTGATTGTATTGTCATCATCATCAGCATCATCATTTTCAAGTTTATTCTCTCTATTAGCGATGGGAACTATCGAATGAATTAGACTATCGAATGGTTAATGAATGAATGATTTCAACTATCGAATGGTTTTATTCGAATAAAATCATTCATTCATTTGTAAACTAAAGCATATGTGACAACCTCGCCGTGCGACTAAATGGTTATCGTTGAGCCACGACTATCGAATGCTTTTGATAAATGAAATTTAGTATTCGTTTGGATTTTGTATGCGTCAGTGCATTATTGGTTCTTCCAAATTTTTATAACTTCGCCGTATAAATACTGTGCTATTTTTGCGTTTATTAAAATAGTTAAAATACTAAAATAGTAGTTATTTTTTAATTTTATTTATTGACGATTGTGTGCATGTGCAGGTGGTCAAAATTTTTCAGATAATTTGTGTGGTTTTCCGTAGTCCGATCTTTCAATTATTTCATTTTATATGGTATATGGTCTATTTTTTAATGGGAAATTTTGAGAAGTAGCAATTTTTAAGAGAGATGAGATGAACTTACAATTAATTTTAAAAATACATATTTGTATTTTAGATGTTTTAATAATACCTATGAATTAGTTGGAACTTAATAATTATATTTAAGTAATGTGGTTAAATAAATGGTTATCGAACTCAAACTATGGGGTGAGAAAATTAAAATGAAAATTTTACACGTGCCAATTTAAAAAAAAAGTTAACGATGTTTGTATTTTGTTTATGCTAATTCTCTTACATGTAGTTTTTATGAAGAAATATTTCATTTATTTTTTAAAGTAAATGCCAGTAAAAGTAAATATAATTTTTAAATAGTAATATAAAGCACCTAATATAAATAATTTTGATTTCTAATTTTTTATTTATATTTTCCTTCCATTACACCGCTTGCTTAGAAAATTAATAAATGTTTATATTTCATGATTTTAAAATTTGTTGTTAATATAACAAATTAGTTCTGTAATTATTATTATTTGATAAACCAACGTTGCCAAAAAAATTAGAGACTATATTATTTTTAAATAGGATCTAATATAAATAATTTTGACATCTAATTTGTTGTTTATATTTTGCTACTACTTAAAAAAATATTTATATTAAATGATTTTAAATTTTGTTGTCAATAGGTATAACAAATTATTACTGTTATTATTATTTATTAAACCAGTCTTTGCTTAAAAATATTAAAAATAATTTTCCTACATCCAAAATAACAAGTATTATTGCAGTGTAACAACAGAATATTAATAAAAAAATGCAGAATATATAGACATATTATCCCTAACTAACTAAAGCCAAACAATAATATTCTTTGCTAATATCAACTAATACAAAAATATGGCAACAGCGCCCTTCATAATGTATTTTCTGTGTAAATACTAGCACCTCAATAAAAAAATAATGTGTCCTTATCTATATATGACTCCGCAAAAATCAAAGATGCCGGCTTCTTTCATAGCATTGCCACCGACCGCTTTCTCGGAAAAAACCTACGTCGCCGGGCGACAACTAAAATTCAGTTAATATTTTATTATAATCGATCCTGACGAATAAATGAATTTCATAAATGAATGAATTTTATAAATGAATGAATTTTATAAATGAATGAATTTTATAAATGAATGAATTTTATAAATGAATGAATTTTATAAATGAATGCATTTTATAAATGAATGAATTTTATAAATGAATGGTTTTTGCTGCCGAATTACTAGAATACAATATTTCAAGGCAGATGACGGATCTATTCGATAATTTTTATTCGAATAGTTTTCAACGAATGTTTTCTTACTAACTATCGAATTATTCGAATGAATTGCAACTATCGAATGTTTCGATAGTATTCATTCGATAGTTCCCACTACTACTCTCTATATTTCCAAATTATAGTGTAGCCTCCCTCGCATATTCTCTTTGTAGTTGGGCCCATTGTTGCCTACTGTTGGCTAAGCCGGCCCAAGATATCTTTGTTAATTTCCTAATATCTCGTAATTCTCTTAATTCCTCTTGGGTATCATGCTGTAATTTTTGTGGTTTATCTATTCTCCGTTCTTCTTGCCAGGTGTCCTGTCAATTGCCATTTGAGGAATTTTATTCAGTGGATGACATCTATTACCTGCCTCTTTTGTCCACTCTATTCTTTTACGGACTCTCTTGGTTATTCCCAGCATATTATGTAGCATATAAGTGCCCAGGTTTCGCATGCATTGGTCATGACTGGTAGTATACACTGATTGAATGTTTTCTTCATTAGATATAATGGCATTCTAGATTTGAATATGATTGAGTTTGTTCCATAAGTACTCCATGCTAACATTGCAAACTTAATTCTTAGGTTGATTTCTGGTAGTAGAGATCCCGAGCTGTGTATTAGTTGTCCTAAATATATTTATTCTTCTTTTCCAGTGTTGTGTTATTTATTAGAATGTCTTTTCTTTCCACTAGTTCGTTGTATATTACTTTAGTTTTTGCCAGATTTATTCTGAGACTCACTTTATTGCTGGCTGTATTTAGTTTGTTAATTTGTCCTTGTTGTTTCTCAGGACTATTGGCAATTAGCACGTCATCAGCGAATCTTAGATGGTGAAGATATTCTCCATCTTAATATTTTTAATCCTTTGTTGGTCCAGTCCAGTTGACGGAAGATTTCTTCTATTGTTGCTGTAAACAGCTTTGAGGTTTTATATATCATTACTCTAGCTTTGGCTTCTTTGTATATATTGGCGAGAATTTCTATATAAGGCCTGTCCATACCTTGTTTTGCTAGGGCTTCTATTCTCTTCTCTCTAATCATAATATAAAATAAATTAGATTTTTCTTTGTTTCAATATTTGACATCTTGTATAATATAAATGAGGGTGAAAATATGAAAAATGATCGAAATAAACCGTATGACAGTTTTATTACCATTTTCATATTTCACATCATACAATATGATTCTGCCTATAGCCTACATAATTTTTAGACATAACTTGGTTGGTTTTTAGATGTCTATAGAAGATCAAATTGATGAAGACACTCAAAAATCCGAAACAAAGAAAGAACAAATACCCGAAAAGAAAACTAAACCGTCCGAAAACAATACTCAGAAAATCACTGGCGAGTCCGTCAGTGATTTTACCGATCCTTTACAATCCTCCTTTGACTTAAATAAAACTGATTTTGTGGTAGATTCAAACGAAACTCTATCGGTAGCCGAGTTACCGTTTTCTAATAATTTTAAAAAGCATTTGGACGACACGATCTTGTGTATTTCCCCGTATGTTATGTTTCCTATTCCTTATTTGGAGACTGATTCTGGAAAGAAGACTAAGTTGCGACGGTTTTTCTACAAGGATTTGTATTACAGCGAACAGTTCGAGGGGAACGTTAAAAACAAGAGAAAAACTTTTGAGGCGGAGAAGAATCTAGAGACCGAGAACAATCACAAAAATGTAAGTATGTTTAACATAATTAATATTCCTGAGTATAAAAGCAAGGCAAATGGCCTAGAAAAATGTCTTGTTGACTCAAAAATGAATTGTCAACTACCATTTTTTTATTTTGGGTTTTAAACCCTGTCTACGCCTAACTTTTTACTTGTCATTTTTGACTGTCTTAAGGAGGACGCGCCCTGAATCGACTCGGGCCGATCGACTTGACTAATATAGCTATCGGCAGGTTTTTGTACACCATCCGGCGGCGACGAGTCGACCGGTCCGAAGCAGTGCTCGAAATCACGTCTACCGGTCCGATGCGCGATGATGGCATTTATTTTTACTGGGTCGGCATTGCTGGCTTTGCGTGCCGATTTTCATGCGTACGAAGAGTACGGTCAATACGCTCAGCGCTCAGTACAATAAGAAGTAATGAATAAAGAAAGAAGAGCAAGTATTTTCCTAATTTCCTAAATTGCCATAACAATGCATTCCTAGACATGTAAACACCGACCCAAGACTTCGCTTACCGATGGAGTATGTATATGTATACTATAACCTGCCGATAGCTCTTAGTCGAGCCAACCGGTCCGAGGTTTTAAAATGAAAAAGTCTGGCACAATTAAAAAAGTATTACTTTCTAATAATGTCTTTCAAAAATGAAACTTGGATTACATTTGATATAAATAGATATTATTAAAAACTAACTTATTCATAAAAAAAGTATAATTTAACATCTTATTATTTTTTATTTCATCAGGTCTCACCTTTGCATCCTTTTCAAACTGTTCAAATAACCAACGTAAATTGCAACGATATACAAAATTTGTTGGCTCATTTCCGAGCCTCTGGCGGTCAGTACCGCAAAAAAGAAATCCTAGATGTCATAGAAACGAACGACGAAAAATCACTTAGTAAAGATAACTGCGAGACAAAAAAGGACGTCCTGGATCCAGTAAATCATCAAAGATTGGCAGTGTTGTTCTGTAGTTTTAGCCACGAATCTAGCAACGCTCCAGCCTTCTGCGTCAATCCATGGTAAATTTAATAAGAGTTTATTTTTAATATTTAATATTTAAGATCCAAATAAAATAAGCAGGAATAGTATTTTAATACAAAAACTTTGCATTCGTTATATTTATTTAAAAATAGTTTGTACAACCGTTGTTTAACGATACTTCTTCTAGTATTATCTAATATTCCTTAGGTCATATTGTTTAAAAATTTCGAGTGCGTTCCGAAATGGTAATTGAGTGCGTTCCGATTTTATTAATTTTAAGTTACGTTTGTGAATTAAACGACTATTCTTACTTAATATATTTAACATAAATTTATATTTTGTTTGCACAGTGATTTATAAGATATTATTTAGTTAGATAAAAGGTACAGGGATAAAACAAGGAATGTCACAAAAACTTAATTGTGAGTTATCATGGGTTTATTCGAGTGTTGCAATATTTCGGCGTTAAATTCTGCGGACACTTCTAGTTATATCAAGGGTGATATTTTATACAGTAATAGTAAAAGGAATTATCTACAGATTGAGAATAATTAATCTCGATTTTGACAAAAATGTACATCCTTTGTTTTATTCCTGTACCCTACAGATTAGGTTTTTGAGATGGTTATCGGCCAATTCCACTGCGATCTTTTCAGATCTGTTGTGGTTCTCTTCTGATTTCTAGGTTACATTTTCCAGTCCTATCCTTTTCAAAGAGTTTAATAACTTGATGATTGGCATTTGGCATTGATGAGCTATATTTGGCTATTTTATCTGTCTTTTCGTTGATTTTATGAGTGGGTATATGAGTGATATATTTAGAGTACGTACACGATCCTACACTAGTCTAGAATAGACCTTTGTAGAACCGAGAGTGCCTTTAACGCTGCTTGGCTGTCTGTGAAGATGGCAACTGAACGGTTTGTTCTTTGCTGCCTTATTATTTCTTCTACACAATAATGGATTGGTTATTTCTGCTTGGAAAATTGTAAGATCCATGGATAGGCTTATGGAGAAAGCCATTTCTGGTTTTAGCCCTACTATTCCAGGTTCTGCACCTTCAGACGTTCTTGTGCTATCTGTATACCGGGTTACCTCAGTTGAAGATAAAACCGTTGATACTAAAGATCTGTTGTGTTTTAGGGTGGTGTATATGGATTTTTATGGACGAAATGATATTCCCATAGGATGCTTTTTAGAGCGATATTGCTTCCGCGCTACCTATGCCTGTCCGTCAAAAACTTGTGTTACGCCTATGGTTAAGCACATCCGCCGATTTGTTCATAATTTAGGTAGGAACTTATTATTTGACGACAAATTATATCAGTGTTATTATAAAGAAAAACATTAATAAATAGCAAACGAACAAGAATAAATTCTTAATATTCTAGTAAGATTATATAATTTATATTCATTAATCTTTGTCTTGATTTTGATCTACTTGAAATTTTTATCAAAAATAATTTCCCAATTCAATCAATATTACTTATATGTATTATAAACGGATTTCGTGTTTTCTACAGTTCTTTTGTTCCTTTTCGTAATGTCACTAATGCGAGTATATTTTATTTTTTAATTTATCGATAATTTTATTTCGTATTGGAAAACATTTTAGGATGTGTTACAATTTCTTTGAACAACTTTGAAAATGAGTTTACGGAAGAAGGTATTGTAATGTGGAGTTGGTGTACCAAGTGTCAAAGCGTATCGCCGGTAGTCCCAATGTCTTCTGATACTTGGTCATATTCTTTTGCAAAATATCTGGAACTCAGGTAGGTTTATGTTGCATAGTTTTGATTTTTCTTAACAATAATTATAATATGTGCAACGATTCTCTTCAACGTGACGTCATCGTTATTTATTTTGTTTAGACAATTTCAAGTATAATCCGATTTTTCAATATACCATTAGTATACATATAGACAATTGTATACATATAGTATAAATTACGAGAGTTTCTCACAAGAGTGCTCTGTTGTGAACTTATAGATAAATAATTTTAAATTGTCATTAACCACAACTAGGTTTTAATAATGCTTTATAACTAGGTTTTAATACGTAAATGCGTTTAAGGCGCATTTAAAAGATTTAAATATAAATTATCCAAATAATTAACTAAATATTTTGTTACTTAATTGAGTTGAGTTTACATGCTGCTCTAAATATAACGTTTTTTTTCTAGATTTCATGGTGAAATTTTTAGCAGAAGAGGGCAAAATTCATGCAAACACAGTTTACATCATGATCATTTTCAATATTTCGGCTACAAGAACTATGTCGCTTCATTTAAGTAAGTAAAGTTTCATAAACCTTTACTTACATAAACTCTTCACAAATTTACAAAATTAGTTTTTTTTAAACTATTGATTTTTAAGGTATTCTTCTATAAATATTTGGGAAATTTCACTACCATCCTCACTAGTACAATTAACATATGATACAGCGAATCTTCATCAAGTTTTGATTGACGATACAAAAAAATACGCTCAAAAAGGACACGAAATATTGAACCTTATTCAAGATAAAGTTTCATCTATAACTACAGAGGATTTGGAAGGCGTAGGAAATATAAAGCAACTCCTTTCGAAAGAGCAAGCGCAATTTAAACAAAAAGTTGAAGAAGTACAGCTGAAACTCACTTCACCTACGGTCGAAAATAAAGATTTCGATACCAAAGTTTTGTGTCAATCTTACTGGAAAATACAGGTTAGAAATAACTTATTTCTAATTAGGCAAGCGCCATTTTATCTATCTATCCATGTTTTTTTGTATAGGACAATGTTACAAGATTGAAAATATATTTAATGGAAGTGACAGAAACATGGAACTCATATTTGACTGAAGCTCTAAGACAAGACAAGAAAAAAGAGAAACATGCGGTATCAGAAATTGACAGCCCTGTTGGAGAACTGACCGAATCTAAAACATTCGGAAATACTTCGAATGAACATGAAAAAGGTATTTTAACATATTAATTGGTGATGAAATTGTTGATAAGTTGATAAAAATAATTTATAGATAGTACATTAGAAAATTGTGATCCGAGACGTCTTTCTGATGCTTCAATTGCGACTCACATCGAAGAAAGTACTGATAGTAAAAAAGATTTGTCTAAAAAGTCAGAAAAAACGGTAAAAACTATTTTTGACAAGTTTTTACCGTCATCGGGGACATTTAACCTAGTTCAGGCAAGTAGATTTTATCCTTTATCGTTATATTTTTTGATAAATCTTCACTGTAAAGTCAAAAAAATCGGCAAAAAACGAGAATTACTCTCAAATATTTAACAACAACACGATCGACGTAATATTATACAAAATAATGACTGACATTATGATACTTGTCAAATAATAAACGACAACGTTGCTGATCGCGGCGCAATGTGACCAACATGGCTAATTTTTGCATCTTTAATCTAAATAAAATATCTGTTACAATCATTTGCTATATGAAGTAAAATGAAGAGCTGTTCGGTATCTTAAATTATGCAACAAATTTAAACATTTTTGTCAAAATTTTATTTAGTTACAGGTTTATAGGTTTTAGTGTCAATTTCGATATGATTGATGACGCGCATCGGAAAATGTTTTGCGATTACCGTAGGTGTTTTTTTTCTATTATAATGAATAAGTATTATAGTTTTTTATTAAATAGTCAAAAGAAAGAGTTCTTGATTTTTATAGAAAAAACCACCCAAATACCAAACAGTTTTAATCAAATGTTTAAAACATAACCCTGGTTGGACCACTAATATATTAGCAGTTAGATATTTTGCTACAGTACTAATACCTCAACTCACGGGGGTGTCACTTGTATGGGAAAACAGGCAACAGTCAAATTTAAACGTGCCAGGAACAACGACAAAGAAAGCAACATCTGCCAGGCATTGGCTTTCTTTGTCACTCACATTGCATAAATCATGATACCGCGGCCATTTTGCCAACAAAGAAGCTGGCCGGGCTGTCCTGGCAAGTGATTTAAAACAATTTTGCTTTTTTACAATATTAAATTACCATTTGGATGTATTTAATGCGATTATTCAGTTAACTGGTAAGTCAGAAATTACACACAAATACTTTATTCGTAAATACAACTAAGATGTAAACGTATTTTTGTATTTTTAGATTTCAACTCTTGCAAAGACCCGCCGATAGAACTTGCCTGGCAGCGTACCTGTTTAACTAAACGTATTATTTCCTGATAATAATATCAAAACACGTAAGTACCTCTTTAATTTATGATGAAAAATGATTTTGATAATGTTTTATATTATTTAAATACTTTCTAACCTCAAATAATAGCAAGATCCTTGTTTATATCGCACAGCCCGTTCAAAACTGTATTGTCTTCAAAAAATGTTTACAAAACAAACAATTATTACAAAAACAATGTCCTTTTAATCTGATTTATACCTCAGAAGGATGCCAGTAAAATTTTATTAAATCAACATTATATTATTTGGCCATTAATATGCAAAAGGGAGCATATTGCCTTAACTTAAATTTTCTTTTACTTCTCCTGACAATGTTCTCTATATTCTCTATTTTGAGTTAGTAAACTTTTGAACGGGATGTGCGATATATAAAATACATAATATATCAAAGGGTATGATCTGATAAAAGTATTTTTTGATGCATTTTTTGGTTGTTTATGCACGTTGGCTTGGTTTATGTTTTATTCAGCTTATATTTATTTGGTATAACAGTTTTTTTTGCCTTTGGAATGGCATGCATTGAGGCTAGATAGTGTTTCATTAAAGGAATTTAAATTAGCATATATTTTTTGTGATATTAGTGTGTTATCATGATACAGGTAGTTATCATAGTGCCTTATGCATGTTATTTCCCTATTATATACTTATGTATTATCAGTAAATAGATGATAACATACTACTAAAATGTCTTTTTAATAGTATGTTTATCTTTCCAATTCACTAGTTATTTGCAAAATGTATTTTGAACTAATTTAAGTCATTAATTGATCATCTTTCTTTTTCAGATTCCGGGATATTCTTTTTCATTGTTAAAAAAATATATATATATTTCAATATTATTGTAATATAAATCGCAGCTCTAAAAAATAAATGATATTGTTTACTAATGTGTAATTTATTTACTATGAATTTTCTCTGAAAATAATAAGTTTTTAATAATATCATTGATTTGCTGTGTAAAGTTAATAGACATATTTTTTAATACATTAAATTATATTAAAGTAATAAAAAATATGTTTATTAACTTTAAACAGTAAGTCAGTGATACTTATAAAAATATTTTTTTAAAAATTTCCCCTCTTTTAAGCCCCGCCCTTTCAATTCCCCTCAATTTAGCTAGTACTGCCAGGCGACACCAGGTGGCGTCTGTTTCCATTTTTTAACATGAAGTTAGCATTTCTTTAATGTACCTATTCTCTGCCTCAACTAATATTTCATCGTTTACCTTATATATTTGTATTTCTTCTTCGCTAATCTTATCTAATCTTCGCTTTCTTACTAATTAAAATATATATCCCTCATTTATAATGGCATTTTATGATACAATATTTATATGTTTCAAAAGTTATAGTTATATTATGATATACAGGGTGTTTCAAAAAACATGTGCCATCTCTCGTGGGGAGATTCCTCACGTATTGGGGAGATTCCTCACGACTTATTTTTCATATCAACATAGGTCCGATTCTGCTTTGTTTCGTAGCTGCAGGGTGTTAAAGTCTTAGTAATCTTTCGATTTATTATAATTTTCTTCCAAGTACTTTTAGTGATTTGAATGAAATTTTGAGGGTAAAAGTTACTATAAGTGTTACATATTTTAATGCTAAAAACGTGTCCATAAGTTTATCAGGGACGTGCATATGGGTTATCACTGGAATATTTTTCAAGAAAAAAACATGTGCGCCACTGACTTTTTTTTCTTTTCATATTAAAATTATGTAGGCCGTTTAATGCCAATTAAAAGTTATCTCTTGATATTTTGTCCAATTCGGCCTTCTTGATAAGATAAACGCAATTGTATTAATCACAATAAATAAAATTAAAATAAAAACAAAATTAATAAATTATATATTTTACCTGATTTATTATTAAATATTATTATTAATCCAACATACAGCAATTTCAAATAAAAAATAATGATATTTAAGATAATGACAAAAAACCTAATTTTAAAAAGTTTTTTCATCCAAAATCAAATTAACATCCTGTAACTCTAAAACTATGCATTTCCATATCCTTTTTTATAGGAACTTTTTTTCATATTTTTTGATGAGGAATCAAAGAGTACTTATTTAAAACTTTCGTAAGTTAATTATATTAAAATTTTTTAAAAGTTGCTATTAGACTTGGATCAAGGCAAATTAATAAAATTGCGTTTATCCCATCAAGGAGGCCGAAATCGACAAAATACCAAGAGACAACTTTTAATCGGCATTAAACTGCTTACACTATTTTGCTAACAAGAGAAAAAGAAGTCAATGGCGTACATGCTTTTTTTAGAAAAATATTCCAGTGATAACCCATGTGCACGTCTCTGGTGAATATGTCGACACTTTTTTAGCTTCAAAATATGTCGCACTTATAGTTACTTTTACTATCAAAATTTCATTCGAAACGCTAAAAGTACTTGGAAGAAAATTATAATAAATCAGAAAAATATTAAGATTTGAACACCCTGTAGCTACGAAACAAAGCAGAATCGAACCTATGTTGATATGAGAAATAAATCTTATTTTTACGTGAGGAATTTCCCCACGAGAAATGGCACATGTTTTTTGAAACACTCTGTATATAACCAGAATAACAAAGTTTGTTGCATTCTAGGCCCCATTTTCACCTCAAGAACACTATTTGTTACCTATAGGACAATATGGACCTGTTATAGTATACGAAAATGAAGTATCTTCCATAATTGCTTATGCTTTGAACAGTATTGATTATAAGAAGTCCTTGGAGGAACTGACATCAAAAAAATCTATTGCAAATGAGCAGACGCCAAGTCCAATCGCCAAACGAAAAAATGTTGCAGGAGATAAAGAGAAAAACGATGGAGGTGAAAAAGGTAGCGGACTGTTAGGATTTTTACGAACTAAAGATTCTAAAACCGATTTGGGGTCTTCGGTATCGTCTAGTGTCAGCGAAATAGTGTAAGTATAGTGTTAAAATTAACCTTTAGCCACTAACGTGCGTTATATACCGGGTGCGTCTCAAAAGTAACTCATTCTATAACTTTTTTATTTTTTTTCAGATAAAAAAAACGAGATTTGGTATGTTAGTATATGACATAAATTAGGATTGATTGGCGTATTCAATTGTTTTTTATCACTTCCCGTGTCACCGAAAATGACTACAACTTTTGATTTTTAAATGATACTCTCTGAATTGTTTTACTTTATTCGATAGAAAATGACACTCTGAATAGAATGACATATCATATGTTAACTTTTGACATTTCCGCATATGGTCTATTTGAAATTGTAGCATGCGGTTCATAACAACAATTTGACTCGAAATACCTAGTGTGTGGTATCAAATTATTCGAAAAGATGCTTTTTCTAAAGATGCTAATGAACCACCCATTTGAAAAAAAATGAGATATGATTAAAAATAGGATTTGAGCATCTTTTAACTGGCCAGAACAAGACACAAAAATCATTAGACCATCAAATCTATTTTTCCAAGGCCCCTTGATTAAAAATTAGTGTTTTTAACACAGCCATGGCACTCTAGATTAAAATTTAAAATGCGATTTTTTTAAGCGAAAATGTCAATAGTTTATATACCGTATGATCGAATAAAAACGGCGTCAACGATGGCTATGAAATGAAGATCGCTGTCATTTTATATGTAAAATTATATGGGAAATGTCATCGATCGTCATTTCCAAGCCAACTGGACGCCGTTTTTTTTCGATAATACGGTATTATATCTCATTCTAAAAATCTCATCTCAAAAGTAGTTATTTCCGGTGAAACAGGAAATGGTCAAAAACAACTGAATACGTCAATCAATCCTAATTCATGTCCTATACTAAAATACCAAATCTTTTTTTTATCTGGAAAAATAAGAAAATTATAGAGGTGAGCCACTTTTGAGATGTACCCGATATATTGTATGATATGTGTTTATTTTAATGTATATATCGGTATTTTTCTTATCCTTTAAATAATTTTTAAATAAATGTTCTTTATAAAAGTAGTTGTTTTTGTTTATACTGTCTTCCACATAAAAAAATACAGCGACATGCCAGATGGTCCGTTAGCTGTTATTTTCCATTTCAGCAAGTTAGTAGTTAAAGGTTAATATTTTTTTAGTTATAGGTAATATTTTTCCAGTTTATCTACTTTTGAGATACATTGACTTACAACAATATAACTGTAAACTGTCATATCGTCCTATTGCTGCCAAAAGTCATTAACTAACATTTTTCCGAATAACCTGAAAATCGATTGAAAAAGTCATTAACTACGATTTCTGACTATTTATGCTGTATTTTAATAAAAAACAAAGCTTTATTGTACAAAAAGCCGAAACAGCTTCATTGACAAAGCATTCACAAAACAAAAAAGCACAAAAACAAATATACAAATAATAAAAAAATGTCATACTATACAAATCAATTCAAAAAAATTTACGTCATTAAAATTACAAATAAAACATAGATGGACATTGCAGAACACAGGCGTATCAAGAAAATTTTACAAAAGGAAAATTGAAAATGGATAAAATCATGTTATATATCATAAAATCAAGAGTTGTAAAATATTAAATATTAAATACTAGACCTTTAACCAGTATGTGAGATGATCAAAATTTTAAAATTCAAAATTGTTTATGATTAAACATCAACAAAAAAGTCGTTTACCGCATATAGGGCTCTCTCCAGTAAGTATGATTTCAGAGCTTTGCGAAATGCGAGAAAGAATGAAAGTGACTTGATATTCAAAGGCAAATGATTGTACATTTTCTTGGCATTGTACAGTATTGAGACTTTAACTAGTTCTGAGCTCGGGGTTGGCAGATAAATATCGTGCTCCGCATTCCTAAGTGGATAGTTGTGAGAATATCGAATAGTCTCTAACAACAACTTTATGCAATGCAATTAATCTTTAGTTTTTCATGGAAGTAATAAAAAGTAAGTTAGTGACTTTTGGCAGCAATAGGACGATATATTCTATTTGCTGTACACACTACACTTACATAGATTCTTTTATTTAGTGAACCAGAACAATCAAATACACAAGACAAACCTGATGACGCGAAGAAAAGTAAACAGTCACATGTGGAAGTCCAGTTCCAGGACAGTACTTGCAATTTTTTCTGTCGAATTTATTTGGCGGAGAAATTTGCTGCTCTTAGATCTGTGGTTTTTCCAACAGGAGAAGAAACCTACATCCGGTCTCTGTCCAGGTCTGTTCACTGGAAAGCCAGAGGAGGAAAATCTGGTTCAAATTTCTCCAAAACCATGGGTAATTAATATTAATTAATTAATTAATGTGTTCTTAATAAAAAAATCAGTGATACATAGAACAGATATAGTCATTGTTTTATTTAGTAGTTTGCCTATATCTCTTTCAGATGATCGATTCATCTTAAAGGACATGTCGAAAACGGAGATTCAACTATTCCTCGAATCAGCCTCTAACTATTTCGTTTACATGCAGAAATGCTCAACTACAGCTCAACCTACTTTATTAGGGAAAATTCTGGGCATTTACCAGATTATATACAAGAACAACTCCAATGTAACTTACCGTAGTCACGTCTTGGTCATGGAAAATCTTTTCTATAACAGGGAAGTGTCTCAAAAATTCGATTTGAAAGGCTCGATGAGGAACAGGCTCGTTGTTCCAGAGACCCAGGAAGGAGAGATAGTTCTTTTGGATGAAAACCTTTTAAAAAGTGATCTTTTCTATTATTTTTTATGTTTTTTTTAATATTAACCAATTTTCTTTTATTAGTGACTTGCGACTCGCCACTGTATGTTTTACCACATTCCAAAGAAGTCTTATTGGCTGCTATACAGAACGATACTGAATTTCTGTCCACTCAGTCTGTTATGGATTATTCATTGTTAGTAGGTCTGGATACTAAAAATAAAGAGTTAGTGCTTGGAATAATAGGTAAATTTAACCTACAAATGGAGTAAAAATAGGTGTTTAAATTGTACTGCAACTTTTTTAATCTAAGGAGGGTTCCAAGGGATCAATTTCGCGAGATAACTTTCAATTACCAAAAAAAATGAGACACTCTGTACTTTTTGGAGTTGACTTTTTCTTGCATCAATACGTTAAATTGTGTCACTTGCAGAAGTTTATAGTTTATTATTTTGGGTTATTTCTTTAATTTTTTAAGATATACTGGGTGTCCCAATATGCCGCGGATATAGAACTACTATTTTTTTTAGAATCAAAATAAGTTCATTGGACACATTTTGCCTCTATACAAAAGTACTAAGTGCTTTGTTTGGCCGTCAGAGGGCATCAAACTTTAAAAAATAAACACATTTTCGTGATATTTTAAGAACCGTTATTCCGATTTGTATGAGATTTGGGGTACCTGTATTTTGCTAAGTGCTTTAACATTTAACTTTCACAAATATCGAGAAAACATACGGGAAGAGTGAAAACTACCCCCACCCCTACATGAATTTTAGTAGAAATATTTTCCTTTATATAACTTCACTGACCACTGTTTTTTTTTCGTAAAGTTTTCCTTCTAATATTTACTACACAAGCCGCCGCCGCCGTCGCATAGTTTTTGAGAAAAAAAAATCTGATTTTTTTTCCAAAGCAGACCTACAAAATATACAGAGAGTTTACCTCTATACAAAAGTGTTTTGTTTGTCCAATAGAGGGCATCAATCAAAAATAAGCCTGAACGTTAATTAATTTAAAATTTATGAAGCTTTATTGTCAAATATCATTTATGATACTATACAGGGTGTCCCAGAAATAAGTATAAGTATTTTAAGGGATCTACCACCCCTCGATAAAAGAAACATATTTTCTCTATATCGTTTTTCAAATAAGTCCAAAATAACGGAGTTATTTTAATTTGAAAATTGACAAAAACAAATATTTTTTGCTAAAATTTTGAGAACCTGTAACCGCTGGATCTTTTCTGGATTTTCTTTCTTGTAAATTTAAATTTGTTTTTTTTTTCGTGAAAAAACCTCATAGGCGTGTTTCTGGGGTTGAATTATACTACCCAGTATAACTGGTATATACTTACCAGTTAAAATACTTGCACTTATTTCTGGGACACCCTTTATAACATAACATTACATATTTTTGCCAACTAGATTATTAGCGCATATCAAAAAGTATGCGCGGTGACGTTTTTTTTACAAGGGACAGAAATATAGTAAATACTAGAACCACCAATTTATGAAAAAAAAATTAGTCATTGGTGGAGATGGAAAATATTTCTACTAAAATTTATGTAGGAGTGGGGGTAGTTTTCACTCTTTCCATACATTTTTTTTTATTTTTGTGGGGTCAGATGTTAAAGCGGTAAGCAAAACATAGGTATAGTCTGTCCAACGACAAGATCCTTGACAGTGATAGATATGTATGTCTGTCATTTTAATTTCAAAGTACATGGTTTATTTTATTTTACAAAGAAATAAGTTGGTACAACTGGAACGCATAGCAGGAAATTAATATATTTAAAATTTGACTGATAAGTAATTATTTCAAAATATTGCGAAAAAAAACTGTATAAAACTGAAAAAATGTAATCGAGTTATTTTATTAAAAAAACGGTATGTGTTAATACAAAACAAACAAGAACAAAACACCGCTTACCAAAATATAAAAAAAGAACTATTTCTTACTTTCAAGCTTCAAGAAACTTCCCGCATTTATTATTATATTTATCAATATAACTTATGTACAAATATAAATTTGTAATATTTCCACAGGAATAAATAAAACAACATAAATAAAACAAACTATTTTATTAATAATAACCACTTACCTATACCAAATTTTATACCTTAAAGTTTGATTAATTAACTTTAATCTTAATTTTTTTAAACCAGTGCCTGTTGACATTATTTTTCTGCAGTACTAAAATCCATTATTTACCTATCGTGTTATGTCGATATTTTACAGCTACTAGTATATGTTTAGTACGATCCTTGTAGCATATACGAGATGCGCTTATCTACGACGAGATGCTATAAAAACTTTATTATTGGTAACTTTACTTGTGTATATAAGACTTTCTGCCTGGGCAGCAAGTATTAATTATAAACTGTGCTCTGGGTCTACAGTTAATTTTCCCTCGATTTTTCCTCCACTTGACTTCAAAAGACACGTAATAACACGAATCAGAATGCATCATCTTCCAAAACGCAGATATTTGACATAAGTTTGACACAAAATTATAACCTATAGTTTGGCAAGACTTTGACAAGTCTCAAAAATCTAAGGGCGAGTTCATACGTATCGGCGTCCGTTTGTCGTTTATCTTTCCGTCAAACCAATAAAATTGAAATATGATCTGTCATTTTTGAAATAAACCAATGAAACTGGTTTAAAAATAACAAGAGACGACGCATGACGGATTTATATTTAAACCCATCCATAGTCAACTTAAAAAATATTAGAAACTTTTTTAGTAAAATAAATAGATTAGTAGGTATGGGACGTCATCTGCTTTTCTTCTGTCATCGTCTGTCAAAATCTACTAAAATTAGGAGTATACTCCTAATAATAATCAAATCGGAATATCAGTTCTTAAAATATCTTAAAAAATATGTTTATTTCTTTTAAAGTTTGATGCCCTCTAACGGATAAACGAAGTACTTTTGTATAAAAGTAATTTGTGTCCAGTGAACTTAATTTAGTTCCAAAAATACGTAGTCTTTCTATGTCCACAGAATATTGGGACACCTGGTATAATAATTTTTTTTCCATAGATTATATAAGGACTTTTACATGGGACAAAAGGTTGGAAACAATCGTGAAAAGGACGGGCATCTTGGGTGGTCAAGGGAAACTACCGACCATAGTATCGCCAGAAGAGTATCAAAAGAGATTCATTGAAGCAATGCACAAGTATTTTTTGGAAGTACCTGATCATTATGCCGGTTTGTGCAAAGGCCTAGAAGTATAAGAAAGACATAAGCTTTATTTTAGTGATTTTTTTATCAAAGTCTGCCCAACGAGAGGATACATAACAGTGACAGTTATTTCTGTCGTTTTAATTCACAGATAAATTGTGTTTTTTGTCATTTTTTTTGGATTTCGTCTTGTCTAAATATTCCCCGACTCGTTGGACAGACTTTATTGTATTCCATTATTATTAGTTCCAAATGTATTATTTGTAAGCATAAAAGTTATTTATTTTAGTTGCCATAAAATGGGAAGATATTATATTTTATTTTATTTGTGATCAAATCATTATTAGGTATTATTTTTATACATACCATATAAATATTTTTAATAATATTTTTTAAGTTATATGTAAATTTCTCATAATATAATAAAACTTTTTAGATCAAACCAGTGTTTTTTTTCATTACTAATTTTCACCATCCTATTACACTCTTTTCGCAATTGTTTTTTTTAATAAAAAAATTAAGCTTATACAATACAGAGTGATTTTCACATTTCGACATTTCACACTAATAAATCGGAATAAATCGTTATAATTCATTATTCGTGTGACCATAACACATTGCACTAAGCTTTCTGTCATTTTAACTGAAAACTACAGGGTCGCTGATATGTATGGTGTATGTACGATTAATAACGGTAAAATATACCAGGTACCGCAAAAAGTTAAACACAAAAGTTATAGGGTTTTTAAATGTCTATTAGCTAGTAGTAAATTTGAGTATACAGGGACGGACATAAAAGTTGTACCACATTGATGTGCTACGACTTTATGACCAACCCTGTATATTTAAATTTATTATTCGCTAATAGATATTTAAAAACCCTATAACTTTTATATTTAACTTTTTGCGGTACCTCGTATATTTTACCTAAGAATCGACCGTTCCCATACATATCCTTGACTTCCCATACATATCCTGACCCTGTATTGTTTATTGCTTTGACATATTTTGGATGTGATCTGTCGAAAATATACTATGTATACACTGTATTATTTATACACTAATTAATAAAAATAATAATTTTTTAAGAAAGCTTCATTAAAATAAAAATGGTAAGGTAAAAACAAATGTATTTGGATTGACATCAATTTATTTTAAATTATATATAAATGCAATGGAAATAAAATTAAACAACAAAAATGCAGTAGTAGTATTGTAATTAATTTATTTTTTTTCTCAAAAACTATTTGTATTTGGAATATTTATAAAATATTTTTATGAAACATATAACTAATTTCGATGTTGTTACGTTAACTAAAATATGTCCAACGGGAAAATATCTCATTTACAGTGTCTGTTATTTTAATTCACAGGTATATTGTATTTTCTCTCATTTTTGAACGTCGTCTGTCGAAATCAATACATTTAAAAGAGCCGAAATCTTCCATTAGTCGTTGGACAGATTATAGACGACATAAACAGAGGGGGAGTGCTTTATGATGCAATTCTACTTCAATTTCTTTTTTGTTTTTAAAAAATGTTATAATACTTAAAATTAAAAAAATAAATAGGCAAACAAAAATATGAGAATATAGAAACGCAGAATTATAAAATACATATGGGTCTGAATTATAAATATTACTATGTCATTTTCGGCTAATGTCTGGTCAATATCTGAGACAGAATAAGTATAAAATAATATGAGATCGTTTATTAATCAGGTAAAACAGAAGCCTAGCTCATACAATATTCTGGTATTGCTGGTAACTATTTTGAAATGTGATTTTTTCTATTCACTACTATCAAATTATAAAGGTCCTACCACACTGCGATACCTTCTATAGTTTGTCCAGCGAGAGAATATATGATTTCTTTCAGAAACGATATATAAAAAAATGCACAAAGCTATTGCCAGTCTTTTTAATTCAAAATGGAATTAAATTGAAATTATTAAAAAGAAGACAGAAAATAACTGTTATGGTTATATATTCTTTTACTGGACCGACTATATATTTTTTTAATAAATATACCAGGACCCTACAGTGAATACCAGTGAATGAGCAGCAGATAACGGGCTAATTGTAGGTTTATATCGTATGATCGAATAAAAACGACGTCAGCGATGGCTATGAAATGAAGATCACTGTCCTTTTATATGTAAATTGATATGGGAAATGTCATCGATCGTCCTTTCCCAGCCAACTGGACGCCGTTTTTTTTCGATTATACGGTACTTATTACTTATACATTTGTAATGTTGTCTATCGTTCAAATTCCAATCATATTTAAGTTTGAGCTGTCATTTTTGAAATAAACCAATAAAATTGCATAAAATCAACGACGAACAACGCATACAGATGCATGTAATCCCACACTAAGTCTAGAGATAACCAATTAACATGAAACAAGCTGTACTTATGGTTATACAGATGACTACTTGATTGATTTCATGGTGCTTATTTTTCAATAAGTTTAAATTTTTTTTATACCTTGTCAATCTTGTCATATGTACAAGGGCGTAGATAAGAGGGGGGGGGTACTGGGGGACAGTACCCCCCCTGACGCTTGACGAGATACGAGAATTGAAATAGTCGACTATGAAAAGATTTTTTTTAATTAATATCCGACATATAAGAACACTTTGTATGCTTTTAATTATGTTGATTTATCGTTTATAATATGTTCGACCTAATTAAAAGCACACAAAGTGTTCTTATTGGCCAGGACAGATTAGTGGGGTTAACTCTAATCAATATCCATAAAGATATTGAAATAAATGTTGATGCTGTTATTGATAGGTTTTCCAAACAGCGTACTAGAAAACTTGATTTTGTTTTGTAGTTTTATTTATAGTTTTATAGTTTTTTTGATAGTTTAGATTTTTTTATTTATAGTTTATAGAAAATTAACTAATAAACGTCGTTGTTTCATTTTTGTGTATGTTATTTACAAATCTATATTTTAATTTTTGTGTTATGTTTTTATATCTTTTTGAAGACAAAAAAATCGCCGTCGTTTTAATTCGACAAAAAAATTCCGACGGTGATTTTTTTTGCGACTTAATCATAGTACCACCCCCATAGCATACACCTATCTACGCCCCTGCATATGTATGTCATTTTGTGTCTATATTTATGTTGTTAACAAAATATTTATTATATGTGTATATTTGAAAGTATATAGAAAGCATAAAATTAACATTATATATTATCCGGATTCGTGTCATTTGTTATATTTGCATTCTCCGTCTTTCTTAACCATCTCGTCCAAAGCAATCGCTATATCATCGTAGTATCTGTTGTTTGTATGCTTAACTATGACTTGAAAGCACATCTTTAGGTCTCCACTGGATATAGAAAAATTCAAAAAGGCTTTCAATTTCGTGATGCGTAAAGGGGAAGGTGGGGAACTAACACCATCTGAAAAAAAGTTTTATTTTTTAGATAAAACTCGGTATCTTATAAACGATGTATCTTATACAGGATGCTACAAATTCGAGATACGAACATTGGTATCTCGGAAACCGTAATAGATACGAATATGGTTAAATTGGGACAAAGTTGCGCTTCGGGATGTTCACCAAGATGCCATCAAAATAGTTTCAAAAATTTCAATGATTGCTGAGTTCTTTTAATAAAAAACGGATTTTTTTGAAAATCAATCTTATTTTTTCCTGTCATTTCTTTTTAGATAATCAAAAAACTAATTGCACATTCTTATAGCCACTTTAATAGGTCTATCTGTTAGTATTTTTAGATTTTCAAATTAGTTGATAATTTGTGAGATTCAGAGGCAAACTTAATTTTTTTAAATACGGACCTGCATTTTTTATTTCAGGTTTTGAAAGAACTCGGTTTCCTGAGTTCAAGTTATTCGACGCATCAGGTGAATAAACAAGTGGCACCAAAAAGTTTTTAAACATTTCCCGGAAAATGTCAAGAAAATTATAAATTTTTCTACACTTTCAAAGAGTACTTAAAAATTATTTTATATCTTTCTTACCTAAGAGAGCTATGGTTACAGTCCCTTTACAGTTATTGCTTTCTTGACAAACCGACTGATAGTTCCATCCCCTCCCTTCAAAAATTTTACCACTTTGGTCTTGATAAAAATTGTACATTATTCCTTCGTCCAGCTTAATTTTTTTCTTGCCGTTTTCTTCAAATTCCTTAAAGCCGGTACAAATGTTATTGTCGCATTCAGTGTTCATTTCGACCAGAAACACTTTGGGCACCGGTCTCCTTAACCGGGGTAATTTCCTGAATGCTGTCGTGTTAGAACCCCATTCATTTCTAGAGAGGTAGTCAAATTCTTCTATTATATGGGATTCGTCTGGAAAGATAATAGAGATAGGTATATTATTAAAACAACCACATGAACTCCTCTCATACGCGGAGGCTCCAAGGAGAACGACAATTTGTATTGAAATTAAATTTTGTGAGCATATGTATGTTAATTTAGACCATTTTTTAAAAATATAGAAGGTTCTAGTTCTATAGGGTGTCCCCAAAAAAAGTTACAAATCAAAGTTGTGTTTTTTGTAATGGAACATCCTATATATTATGTGATTTTCGAATTCTAGGTAAAAAACAAAGGCGAGTTTCAATAAAGATGCATATGACTAAAATGTAAGGTTTTCGACATATTTAACATTTTTTAAAAATAAAGAACAATTTGTAAAGTTCAATAAAAGCTACCTAAAATGTAATTTACCCGATATAGCCGAATATGTAGTTAAAATAACTATTGTACTTACTTTAAATCAAATTAAAATTTAACCCAAAAAGTTATACAGGGTGAGACAAAATTAATATCGAACATTGGTCACATTTAAAAGCAAGTTACTTTTTTATTTTAAATGGAACACCCAATATATTATTCCGATATTCAACGAGGAATTCATGTCTCTTCAAAATACTATTAAGTTTCCTTACCCTCCAAACAAGGATTTTCTTAGATATTTTCATTTTTATGATTTAGTACCGACCGAAGTAGTTGATAAAATCTAGGGGGTTATGATATGTCTGACATTACTTCAACACAGATGTCAAATTAGTACAATTTCAATAACTAGTTATCAGTTTGAGTCAGTTAAAACAAAAAAAAAATCTCAGAAATTGACGAAAATGAAAACTTACCCTATATCAGAGAGAATTGATATGATTCTATTAGTTCGTGACTACAGTGTGCGTTCACCAATTAATAGAATAAAATGGTCCTGATTTAGTTATCTAAACTTTTCTTATGGGGATATGTTAAAGACATTGTTTACAAAACTCGATAAACTATTGTCGACAACATGATAAGATTATTGTGGCTGCTTTTCGAAGTAGAACTCCACATAAAAAAATGCCTTTTAATATGAAAAGATTTTTTGAAAAGAGAATAATTTTGTGCAGTGAATAGGAAAAGAAGTATTTTGAGCGTTTCATTTCATCCAGATAATTTTTGTCACATAAATATACGTTTATATCTAGTTTTAATTCTGTACTAATTTAAAGAAGTTTTAAACCTGTATTTTTTATTATCGTCGAATATTTTGCTCTACATCCTTTAATTTTTGTTAAATTAACACAAGATATATCACAGCCACCTAGATTTTATTAAATAATAAAGATCTACTGACGTAAAATCATAAAAATTAAACTATCTAGGAAAATCTCTGTCTAAGGGGTAGGCTAACAGTATTTTGAAGATATATGAATTCTCCATTGAATATCGGAATAATATACTGGGTGTTTCTTTTAAAATAAAAGAGTAACTTGCGTAATTAATATATGGGATGTTCCATTACTAAAAAACCAACTTTGATGCGTAACTTTTTTAAGAACACCTTGTAGAACTCTATATTTTTATAAAATGCTTTCAATTAACCTACATATTATGCTCCCAAAATTTAATTTTTTTATAAACTACTTTTCTTCTTGAAGCCTCCGCGGCGTATGAGAGGCGTCACCCTGTATTTACATAGTCCTTAAAATTCTATTTTCAGCAATACATTACAAGTTTGTTACATTTCTGAACATTTTTACCTAGTAACGACTTATGATACTGATATTTTATTTCAGTATATTACAAGTTATTATTTATAAAAATAAAGAGCTGTTTGTCATACAATTTATCATACCCGTTTTTGTTACTTACCCTCTTCTAAAATTAATAAAATCCCAAGAGCAAGAGCAAGAATAATCAAAAATACGAATAATACAAGTAAAACTTTGTCATGACACTTTGGGCTTTTTATAACGGAGTGTTCCTTGCAGGCTAGAAGAGGAGTTGCAGTGTATTCCTCTATGTTTCTTTTTTGCAAACAAGCAACGCATTTATTGCAGTCGGGCTTAGGATGAACTGAAACAAGAAAGCAAAAATAATAAAAATACTTAGAATCTTTGGATTTTTTTGTGGAATAAAGCTACTATGAAATAAGTCAATGTTAGATTTGTAATACGTTAAAAAGTGTATTTTAAAGGTTGATTCTTACTATACCTTCCGTATCAGCTACCTTCCGTTTCCCTTCCGTTCCATATCCTTTCCTTCCATAATATATTTTTTTGGCGGACGGACAGTAGGCAATATGTCCAAACCAAGTTGCAAAAAATAACATCCACAGTTAGCATTTATGGCAATAACATTAGATTGGAAACATATTAGTTAAGAGAAAACCACATAAAACTAACAAAAAAACATATTCGGAGTCTCTTTCGAGGGGCTGTAAAACAAACTTTGCGCAAAACCTACATTTTCAGTTAAATTGTGTCCAATAACTGCCTTTTTTCTACAATTTTTTAAATAGTAGGCGTTGCATTCAAGTGACACAGTATTATAACAATTGAATCGGACGACCTTAGCTTAAATCTGTCTTAAAGCTGTCAATAATTATTGTGAAATTGTCATAACTTGTTTTACGTAAATTCCAGGTTGCGGTAAATTTAATGTTAAGGTAAGTAAAAAAGTATCTTTTATTTTGATTTTTTGGATAAAAACTAGGTAAAGGTCAAAGTAGAACATAATCATTTAAGGTTTTTTTGATAGTGGCATATATTCTATCTTAGGAAAGTTAAGTCAAAAAAATCGCAAAAAAACGCAACATTAAATTTATTGGAAGCGTAAGCCTCCATGCGTATGTGTATAGTAAGATCCTTTATGTGGATACTTCTCATAAATTAATTGTTATAGTAGCTAGAGAAGAACTTGAAATATAAAGTTACGTAATTTTTCTCAAGATTTCCGAAGAGGTATATCATAAATGTCAAATGACATTTTTTGACAAATTGACAAATTTTGACAGTACTTAATTTTTAAATTAATTGAAATGGATTTTTCTTTCAGATTTAAAAATGTGCACTTCGTGACCATTTCTTCCAGCTGTTATAAAATAAAATATCAGTAAATAGTAGGTAAGCTTTTGTGGAAAATATTACCATTTTACTGGTCAATGGTTAAAAATAGTGATAGCAAAGTAGGCATTTCAAAATCACAAGGAAAAATGCTATTTAAATATATCATATACGGGGTATTTTATTTAATTTAGGAATACCTGTTATCTCATTGTGACATTACATATGACATCATGTAGAGGATTCTTATGAGTTTTACTGGTAACCATATAGTGATTCACGGGTAATATCACTCCGCGACAACTGTGGGTATTCCTAGCTATTATAACAATTTAACAATAATTCATTTAAAAGGAGTGTCCAGATATAATGGATATTACTTTACAAAAAAATGCATTTAGGCGAATACATCACACATCAGACTAACTAAATTAATCATGTAGGGTTTTCTTTTATACATTGACACCCCCTTTATCTTTTTTATTTGACATTTCCGAAAACTGTCTCAAATGAAAGTGGTTTTGAATAAATTTGCCAAAAAAGTTTATTTCACATATACAAAGTGCTTCAAAAAGTCTGGGCGTGGTTCAACTATCTTATTTCAAATTAGGTATACTACAAAAAAGTACTTAGAATTTTTAGGAGAAAATAAAAATCAAATAAAAAATTGGGTACTAATTTGAAATAAGAAAGTTGGGCCACGCACAGGATTTCTAAGACACCCTGTATATGCAAAGAAGACTGTTTTGAAAAATGTATTCGAGACCATTAAACTTTTGTTCAAGGCACTTTTTTCGAAAACGTCGAATAAAAAGATACAGAGGATGTCAATATATATAACAAACCCTGTATATGCCGGAGGAGTAATAATTGTTCAATATTTGTCTGTTTCATCTTGGCTCTGCCAAAAATCATGATCGTAATTTAGTGAAATGTAAAATATTATTACCGCATTTTGGTAGCTGTATTAGTCAAAAGATGATTTTTCCATTTTATGAATCCCCCACCACCCCCAACCACTCTCAAGTCAGCCAAAACTAACTGGGTTCACGGGCTACTGGCATAGAATGTTTTTCCCAAATTTAAACGAAATCGTACAAAAAAATAATTTTTGCAACATACTTCTGGATTTTTGCCTACTCTGGGACGGACTGAAGCGTATCGGAAACAGTGTTGTCAAGTTCTTACATTTAAACCAGCTCTGTTAACATTTTGCTCCCACAAATTTAATTAAGAATCTATTACCTTTTTCAAAAGATACAAATTTTTAAAATAAAAGTTTCGTATTGATATAAATTGTACAATAAAAAGTATGGAACTGATACGGAACGGAAGCTTTTACGTATAGCGTCAATACAATAAAAAATACGGAACGGATATGGAATGGAAACGGAAGGCATCGTGAGAATGAACCTTAAATGTGTGTAATCCTATGTATTTTTACATAAAACAACTATGTTAATCATTTATTATGTTGCTGATATAATGACATTCTCTAAAGATCTTAAATTAATTCAATATGACCAGTAAAATTCCATCGCTGATTGAAAGAATTGGGAAGATACGCAACCTAATAGGCAAATTCGTGACACAAAACATGTCCGAGATGTAGCTGGCGATACCGTCGCCGCTATACAAGCTGTCCGAGATTCAGTTTAGCTCTGCGCCGCGCCGTTGCGCGCTGATAGTTGTTTACAGCGCAGCGGATGAAAAATACCGCACCGCAGTAAGTTCTGCTTTTAGTCGACAGACTGAATGGTTGCCGAAGGCCGGAGGCAGTGTTGCCAGAACTGTGGATTAATCCTTCCTGTTACTTCCTGTTTTACCGGAAATTACTAGAACTTTTGATTTTTAAATGACATCCTCAGTATTTTTTTACTTTATTCGATAGAAAATGATACTCTGAATAGAATGACATTAATATGTCAGCTTTTGACATTTTATGCATATGGTTTATTTGAAACATGCGCTTCATAACGACAATTTGACTCGAAATACCAAGTTTTTTTCCAAATATCCTAATGAACCACACTTATTCCATTTGAAAAAATTGAGATATGATTAAAAAAAGGATTTGGGTATCTTTCAACCAGCCAGGACAAGCCACGAAAAACATTAGATAATCAACTCTATTTTTTCTAGGCTCCTTGATTAAAAATTAGTGTCTTTAACACAGTCATGGCACTCTAGATTGAAAATCGAAAATGTAAAAAATTGACATATGATGTGTCATTCTATTCAGAGTATAATTTTCTATCGAATAAAGTAAACTCAATGGTATAATTATTACAAAACAAATTAAATTTGGGTAAATACTTAAATTTCTTTATTACACACATTGGGTATTTACCCATCGCCCATCATTGATTTTCAATAACAGTAACATTAGAAAAAGAATAAATTCATAAGTGTGTTTATAAGGACTAAAACAAAGTTTTACAAAACTTACTTACTAAACTTACTTACTAAAAAACAAAACTTACTTACTAAAATTATATCATTTTTTACTTTACTGTATGATCTGACTGTACCATGTTAAATTAAAGCAACAATAGCTGATACAACCTGATACAACTTCCGACAGTAACTGCCAACAAACAATGATAATATGACCTGATATGAGTGTTCAATGACAGTAACATTACAAAAACAATAAACTCTATATCATAGGTGTGTTGATGAGGGCCAAAAGCGAAGGCATGCATGATTTTAATGGTAAAATTGCTGTAAATCGTTACTTTCTTTTTACCTCTAACAAAAATAAAGGTATTGAGATGAATCAAAAAACACCTTATCGAGAAAAGATGCATTTTGAGGATAAAGTGAGAATACAAAAGAAGTATACAAATTACATTTGTCAGTCTTATTGTTTAAAATAAACATTTATAAATGTTTACAATGTCAAAGAATAAAAAAAATAAAAATAAGATTCAAAAATATTTAGTAAGTGTATAGTAAATATAGTAATAGCAAATATTAGACCAGTGTTTACAAGATCAAATTTGATTATCAAAATATAAGGCATTTACGGCCTAGAAAGCCTTGTCTAGTAAATAAGATTTCAATGCTTTGCGAAATGAAGAAAATGATGTTATGGATTTGATTTCAAATGGCAGGTGATTTGTGCATTTTTTTCGAGTTGTATAATATTGAACTTTTAACTAACTCTGAGCGTGGGGTAGGTAGATAAAGATCTTGCTCCGCGTTCCCGAGTGGATAAGTTTGAGATGGTCTTTCTTGAGAAGTTGATACATGCTTACGTATTAGGCAAACGGATTCAAATATAAATAGGGAAGGAAGAGTTAATATTTTTAATTTTTTAAAAAAATGCTGCTGTTTAGTCCCAGTGAATATCGAACAGCTCTCTTCTAGCGCTTGAAAATGCGATCAAATTGAGTCGCACAACACGTACCCCAGAATGGAAGGGCATACCTGAGGTGCGACTCAAAAAGTGCATAATAAACAGTTTTAGCCACTGACACACTATCGAGAAAAGATGCATTTTGAGGATAAAGTGGTTTTAAAATGCATTTTTTTTTGGTTTGGGTTTTCTTAAAAAATATCACTTTTTAACAGTAGTTGCTTACTTGGGTAGCCTTCTGTCATTCGTTCAAACGATTTTTTCTTCAACAGCGGAACTGCCGCTGCGTGTTTCAACGCAATCTTTTTCGGGCAACTCATTTTTCACACAGTCACAAAAACGAATTATTAATCCCCAAAAGTTCTTCTAATTAATGTTATTATACTACAACACTGTACGTCATTTGAAAACTCTAAACAATTATATTTCCACACTGCACGCAGGGAGGAGAATCAAACTGGCAAAAAATAGAAATATTTAAAGAACGCTAAATGATAACAACAAATGAAATACATCTGGCCCTGTTTTGGTAGGTAAAGTCGTAAAAAGAAGTCCACTAATAGTTTAAACATTGTTAAGACCAGTGGCGTTTCTATTTTAAAGATTTTTGGAACTACTATTAACATATAACTGTGTGACAGAAATAACTCAACACCCAGTAAATTTAAATATATTTTACAACGATTTTACTAATATTTTGGAAAGTAGTTGAGATAAATATAAATATTAATCGATGACATTTTGAAACAAATTTATTTGAAAGGAATTCTTAACAATTGAATAATTGTCGTCTTAAAATTTAAGAAAAAAATTTAAAAAAGCGGAGAGGTACCTCAGGACTTTTCCAACGCGAAAATAGTGAATATATTTAAGAACAAAGAAAGTTTATCAGACTGCGGAAATTACCGGGGAATTTCGTTATTGGCTATCACAGGAAAATTCTTGCAAAAATTATGTCAAACCGCCTGTACCCACATATAGAAAAAATCCTTCCAGAATTGCAAACAGGTTTTCGCACCAACCGTGGCACTGTCGATTCCATATTTTCCATCCGCCAACTACAGGAAAAAGTAAAAGAGCAGCAGTCTAAACTTTATGTTGCATTCATCGACCTAACAAAAGCTTTCGACTCTGTGAACAGTACACTTTGGGTAATTTTGAAAAAGTTCGGAGTACCCAACAAATTTCTTACAATGTGTAAAAGCCTCCATTACAACAAGTCAAGAGTGTCACATCAGGGATCATTGAGTGATCCCTTCCTAACAAATACGGGAGTTAGGCAGGGATGTGTCTTAGCGCCTCTCATATTCAACATATTCATGGCAGCGCCCTCCATTATAGTGGACAGCAAACTGCAGGAGAGAGGATTGGGTATTAGATACAGATACGGCGGCGGTCTGTTCAACATAAAAAGACTCAGGGCAAAAATACGTATAAAATTCATCACAGAACTTCAATACGCTGATGGCTGATGCGCTCTAGTTGCAAACACATTACAACAATTACAAGAAATGTTGGGCACGTGTACCTGCGCATACGAGGCTTTGGGCCTTAAGCTAAACATCGACAAAACCAAAATCATGTGCACTCCCCCGGAAGATCACAACAATGCTATAAAAATCGGAGAAGAGCTATTGGAATATGTAGCGAAATTCAATTACCTCGGCAGTTTGATTTCGGAAAAAGCCAATATCGACTCTGAAATTCAGCACAGGATTAGCAGAGCCTCAAGAGCATTTTGGAAATTAACGGACAGGGTTTTCTACAATCATGACTTGAGTGGAAAAACGAAACTGGCAGTGTACCGAGCAATTATAATCCCCACCATGTTATATGGGAGCGAAATCTGGGTGCCGTACCGCCGACACATGAAGGCATTAAACAAGTTGCAACAGAGACACCTTAGACAAATCTTAAGAATCCGATGGTTTCATCATGTCTCAAACGTTTCGGTCCTTGAAAAAGCTAACTGCGAGATTATTGGAGTCATGGTTACAAAATCCCGCTTAAGATGGGCTGGTCACGTATGCAGAATGCAAGAAAACCGCATACCAAAATCTCTGCTTTACGGTGAGCTTGTAGACGGTAAGAGGAGGCCGGGTGGACAACTAAAAAGCTACAAGGACATTTTCCACGAAAACTTAAAGGGGATTAACATACAGAATGAATGGGCAGAAGCAACTCACAATAGAACTCAATGGAGAAGAATTGTAACCTCAGTTAACACACAATAGATCTATAAGGTCGCGGTGATTAACTCCCCTTCTAAACATTCTAAACCTCAGTTAACAGCGACAACCAAAAAGTAAAGAGGCAACAAAGCAATGAGATTTTCGAATGATCGGAGTGCGGTAGGCAGATAACATCACGTATCGGGCTTTTCAGTCACAGAAAACCTCATGAAAGCTCATGTCAAATACTCGTCGGCGAGTAATGGCAGTATGCACCTCCTCGTAAGTTTTGACTTTCTGTAACTCATCGTGGCATGCTGCGTCGTAGACCTGTACATCCAATATCAGATGTAGCACCCGACTCAGCCTTGTTAGTACCTATCACATCTCAGACATCTTCAATAGACGATAAATCTGGTGATCTTGCAGCCTACGGGAGAAGGGTTACATTAGCTTGTCGGAGGAAGTTTCTATTAACTGCAGCGGTATGTGGTCTGGCATTGTCTTGCTGGAAAATTGTATCTTGCAGTTGCTGAAGGTAGAGCAACGAGACAGGTTGTAATACGTAATTCATGTAGGACTAAGCATCCATGTTTCTGTACATAAAACTAAAAGTGACATACTTCCGACTGTTATGGCACCCTAAATTATAACATCCTTAGTAAACGTAGTCTCATGCTCCATGCAAAATTGAAGTTGGTGCCTTTCTCCATGTTAGCAGCGGATTCTTCTACGACCATCGTGATCTTCACGTGACTCGTCACTCAAAAAACACGATTCCACTCCTGATTCCAGTGAGTCTGCTCTTGACACCATGCCAGACGTGGTTAATGGCACAACATTTCATACAGGCAATCAACCGATAATACATTATAAATATAGCTAAGCATATACTGGGTGTTCTATATCACACAGTATACAGACCGGACCACCGTAGTAGTAACATAGGCAGAACCGGACGAATTAGCATATACCCGTCCGCCGGATAAAAAGCGGGCGAAAAAATGCGACAAAATAAAAATAGGTAGATAGATATCAGATAGATATCTAGATAAAATAGATTTGTATTTATTCGTGTTTTAATAGCCTAAACGAATACATAGATTCTCGCGACAGTTCTAGTGTAAAATTTATTTTTTAAGTAAAATAATGGATGTTTACGAAGTTCGTGAGAAAATTCAAATTGTAAAATGATATTTCCAAAATAGGTCTTATCGGAATATACAAACAATTTTTCCACAAACTTTTGTAAATAGGCCAATTTCATCTTTACCTCCTGTATCAAGAGTTATTAATAATTTTGAAACACATGAGTGCGTGTTCCCACAAAAACACAAAAAGCCTGATGTGTTGATTAATGAAGAACAGGAGTTAAAGCAAGTGTTCATTTGTGCTACCGCGGATCAAAATCCCACGTTTTCAAGTAATCAAATTGCTGAGGTGGTTGTCCTGCCCACAATGCCCGTATTGTTCAAGAATATTTGAACAATACTTTTCCCAACCGTTTAATTAGTGGACATGGAACTATTTTGTGGCCCGCTAGATCACCAGATCTTTCTCCCAATGACTTATTTTTGTGGGGTTATTTAAAATCCAAAGTGTATGGTCATAATAGGGCTAATAACCTGGATGAGCTTCAAGTAAAAATACGAGAGGCTTTCCAAACTATTAGCCCTAATATGTTAGCCAATGTCAGACGGGGATTTTACGACCGCCTAGGCTTCTGTCTAGCACAAGAAGATGATCTTTTTGAACACTTGTTATAACTTTTTCTTATTTAGAGTAATATTTTAGTTTTTTTGGGGGTTTAGAGAATTTATTTATTTTTAGTTTTGGCTTGTAAACACACTCAAATGATAAATATTTAAGTATTTTCATTTTAAATGTTACCTCAAGTGAAGGTAAACACTTAAAATGAAAATAATAAATACTCGGCACTCCTCGCGTCGTATTCCTAGTCTGTCACGACCGACCCGTCCAAGCACAACTGCAACTGCGTACTGCCTGACTGGCCGACTAGCCGGCAATTTCGAGTACGAACGCAAAACGGGTAAACGTAAATTCGTCCGGCAACTTACTATGTTACTAGTAGCCTGGTCTTCTCTGTATATGATAATATATTTCTGTTAAGAAAAAAATAAAAAAAACTAATTTATGTTTATGTTTCACTTCTGAAACAATCCAAAGTGATCTTCGTGGAATAGAATTACCTTTAATTTTGAAATTTTCAGACAAGCGTGAAGGTATCCTCTGAGGCCGTGATACATCTAATCACATTACATCGTTGTGTAAATTTTAAAATTATAGACAATGCCAGTGCAAGAATATATATTATTGAATAAAGCCCCTTTTGCAGGACTGTAAGTGCACTCTTAGAGCATCAGCCTAATATATTGCATTGGATATCCATTTATTTTATGATTAGCTTACACGCTATTTTTTTATATAAAGATAACATTATAAGAGATATTAAATATTAATAATTAATATTATTATTATTAAACTTAAAATAAGATTAACTAGAGGTTTTTTATCTGTAATTACAAGATTTTTTTATTGTCATGGTAAGTGATTGCTCAACCGATACTTTTTTTTTGGTACGTCACTGGTTAAGGCAATAGCTGACAATATTGAAGATATTTTGGATCCTAATGTCTTTATGGTCTTAATGTACCAAAATATCGGAAATAGTTCGACAACAAACAATTAACCGTCTGGAAGTTTAATTTATCTTAATAACCAATCAATAATTTATAGCAGTTATTTAAAAAGTAAACAATGAGTTATTATTTACTACTAAATCATTCATAAAGAAAATCTATAAGGTATTGTACTAATTTCTGATATAGGGTTGGATTTATCTTAAATATAATCTGAATTTAAATATGATTTAAATTTCATCATTATTTGCTGCATTCCAGCGTTTTTCTCACGGATTTTTATTTATACAGTGCCATGACACAACTGCGTGAACGAAATAATCTATACAGCGTATAACGTACCCACTAATTTATAGAGAAAATGGCTTCTGGAGATTTAGTTCTGTCTTGCATTCTGCTCGCTTGTGCAATATAGGAAAAATATATTCCTGTCATTATAATTCTTACTCTTTCTTTTCTATAAACATGGTAAAGTTTTCATGATTCGATGATTAAACATAAAACCTCTTTATTTAAGTTCGATATTTTGTTTCAAGTTAATAATAGACTGAACTTTGTCTATGGACAGAACAAAAATGAAATGAACGAGCACACACATGTTCAGGCTTCGAAGTGTGCGCCGGCAAAATTCTAGCAGCAGCCTATGAAAAATTCTAGCAGAGCAATTATGACAAAGTTCGGAGTACCCAACAAATTTCTTACAGTGTGTAAAAGCCTCCATAACAACAACAAGTCAAGAGGGTCACATCATGGATCACTGAGCGATCCCTTCCTAACAAATACAGAAGTTAGGCAGGGATGTGTCTTAGCGCCTCTCCTATTCAACATAGAGATGGGCGGTTATTGGTAAAAAACCGGTTATAGGTTAACCGGAATTATCTTTAAAAAATAATAACTTGACAAAATTAACCGACACAAATTAACCGGTTATTCAAATAACCTAACCTAGCAAAACTAAATATTTAGTTTTCCTATAGGTTTACTTACCTCTACACTCCATAGGTCTACTTCAAATTTAGATAATAAACTTAGTTAAATCGCATAATTAAATAGAGATTGTAGCAATGTAAGTATGTATATGTACAAAATGAATTTAAATAAAAATGCTAACCTCACTTTTTTGAGTAGACATGTATATGATATTAAAACTAGTAATTACTTAACGTTCAAATAAACCACACAACTCACAAGTTCTACAATCTACAACCAAGTTATTTTAATCAAATACCAAAAAAAAAATAAGGAGACTGAATGAATAGATAATGAAAGATTATCTTCATTCATTACTTGAACTTCAATTTTGTATTCTTTAGTCTAAGCTTCAAGAGAGACTTCAAACTACAAATAAAATATATTTACGGTGAAACGTGGGTGAAACTAGGCGAAACCATGGAAAACTTTTGAAGAACCGTTGAAAATCCGTTAAAGTGGGTTAAAATTTAAATATAGAATTTAGAGAATCTATTTGAAGTTAGGTTTGTATCACTTGGCTAGCTGGTGGCTAGTAGTAGTCTATGCCATTAGTACTTTGTTTTACGGCCTGACCTGTCAGGGCCATTCGGCTGTTGTTTTGATTATTATCATCAGGGTTCGCCTGATGCCTGATTAATTTTGACATTTGATGTTTGATGTCATATATTTTCGTTTTGGGAGCGGGAGCGGGATCTCCCGTTATCGTCGTAATATCTGGAAGATCCGTGCCGTTCGCTTCTTCGAAATTTACCATTCAAACAGCTAATATTTAATTGTTACTTGTTTTAAATAAGTACGATTTTTTAAAAAATAACCGGCTATAGGTTATTGAACGTAATGCAAGGTTATTAGGTTAACTGGTGAAAAAAAACTACCTTTAAATAACCGGTTATTTTAGAGGAAAATACCGGTTATTCAAAAAACCGGTTACTTTTGCGCATCTCTAATTCAACATAATCATGGCAGCGCTCTACGATATCGGTCTGTTCAGCTCGATACGATATCGGTGGGCTGGTATTTTTAGAAATTCTATTGTGGGTCAGTTTAACGATATTGAGAAGAACTTCAACGCATAAGTCACAGAACAGCTATCTAGCAACTACCGCACCTGATCGTTCAACCTTGTGGCAGGTAAAAAAATGCGTAAACATCTAGAAATAATAAGAAAAAACAGTAAATTGGTCGTAGGAATTTACCCTTATCATTTACTCTGATAAATGTTTAAATAAACTTTTCAAATTTCAATCCTTCATATTTTCTCAATGACTCGACCGATTTTCAAAAACGAAGCCGGAAGTATAGAGAATAGAAAGTCCTTTTCATTGCGGTACCACTTGACCCCCCTTTCCATTTGAAAAAAATTGGGGGATGACACTCCCACTCAAAGAGTTGAAGATTTTGCAATCATTTTTGGGGCAAAAGTTGTCCCCCTCACAAACAAAATTGACGTGTTTTTGAATTTTCTAAAAAAAAAATTACCCTGGCCGTTATGCCTTGCGGAACATTTTCGATGGGCCACCTTGTATACAACGGTAATAAAAATATACAAGTTTAAAATATATTTTATTTATTATAGAATTGAAACTAGATATAAACGTATAATTATGTAACAAAAATTACTTGATAATGGTTAATTATACTTCTGACCGAAACGTGGTGTAAGTTAGTTAAATAAAGACAATTGTCCGAAGTTGATTTAGTTTCAATACAGAATCATTGTCTACTTCTTAACCCTCTATATGATAAAAACTATGTTAATATTAGCTTTATTTGATTAAACGAAACAAGCAGATACCGCCGTATTCGCCACAAAATATTACCGTGATCGTTAAATACGTTTATAAAAAGTATATTTTATGTCGTTCCCGAGGCAATAAACCAAAGAAAAAAGTCCGGGCACGGTGACTGCTGGTACCAGCCGAGGAACTTTACGGTCCACATTTTTCCATGGATTGCATAATTTAGTCATGCGATGGCATATTCTAATGGAGACAAAACTGGCGAACGATGGCCCTAAGATAAAGGGCACGAGCTAAAGACGGTAATTAAATACGCATTAACCCGGTCACGATAACAAAAGCTTATTGTGTTTACAGGGTGAAATAGAAAGTTGCAGGTATACCCAACAAGTTGGAAAGAAAGTTTTTCATGATTTTACAATATTGATTTTTATCCGAGTTCAAAAAACCAAAACTGTCTTATTGGATCTGCATTGTTTGTTGCAAAAACACTAAATCACCACAATACACCAAAACACTTTTACTTTTACACTGGACGCGCGTTTCGCTAACCATGTTAGCATCATCAGCAGATGATTAAAACTCATAGTTCAATTCAGTTTTAATCATCTGGTGATGATGGTTAGCAAAGCGCGCGTCATGTAAAAGTAAAAGTGTTTTGGTGTATTGTGGTGATTTAGTGTTTTTATTTTGCTGTGTAATAGCAAAGGTTCTAACCCCCAACTGTAAGTTAAGGAATATCTAAAATAATATTTAAATTCGGAAGCCGCAATAGTAACCAGTTAAAGGCATTTAAAAATATTTTATTGTGTAATTTAATAACAGATATGCATCTTTAATGACCTCATTGAAAAACATTGTAGGAATATACAATAACAAAAGGTCTGACTTAGTTATTGTAGTGTTGTAGAATAACTGCTACCGTAACTGCAAATCTACTTGTATTCGTAAATATTGATTAGACATTCCTATTCTGTTTTTCAGGACCTCTTTTGATTGAAAATTAAGATTAACTGTAACATCTAAATAAATGTTTCTTTGAATGTGGTAGATAATGTTTCAGTATTAAAACTAAAAGGATTTCGGACTTCCATTATCTATTTATTTTTATTAACACAAAGTTTCGATCAGAAGGATCACTGACCGTTATCAAATGTAAATTAATCTGGTTCCTAAAACTACAGACCTTTTATTCTACAGTTGGTTAGGTTAGGCCAGGTATTCACCAGTGAAGAAGATGTAGTCACCCGTGAGGTTGTCCATTTAGAAGGTCTGCATTGGTGCCTTTTATCAGTGGTTGCCATATGGTAGATATTTTTGTGGTAGAACTGTAGGACTGCTAAAGATGTTTTTATTGTTTGCTAGAAAACCGGCTTATTTTCCCAACGAGGTCCCTGCGGACAACCCGAGCTTCCCACCACTCTATATTGTGCTGTTTTGACCAAACATGGTCCGCAAAACCTGACTTCATTGTGTCACCCTGTTGTACATGTTTTTTGTGCTCGTTAAGTCGTACATTTAGAGGACGTTTAGTCTCTCCAATATTCTCCACCGCATTCACAAGGTACCCTGTAGGTTACCCGGTAGATCCATCCATTCTCTTGTTTCAATGATTTTGGCCTTGTTTTTGTTAGGACGCTTCTTACATGTGATTTTAAGATTTAAAGACAGTTTTAATGTGGTATTTTTTTGGATATTTCCAGAGCTAATGATAGCATGGGTCTCAAACTATTCCATATATATATACAGGGTGTCCGATTATTACGTGGACATAGACCTACTACCTATTTTTGAAATCAATATAATCATTAGACACAATTTACCTCTATACATCAAACTTTAAAAAAATAATCAGATTGTTTCAGATATTTTAAGAATCGCTATTCCGATTTGAATGGGACTTTGGGTGTCTGTATTTTACTAAGGTGCTTTAGGTAACATTTCACTTTTACAAAAATCAAGAAAAAGTACGGGAAGGGTGAAAACTACCCCCAACCCAATATAAATTTTAGTATAAATATTTTCCAACTCAACCGACGAAGGATATTTTATATCTATATTTTTATGGGAAGAAAAAAGATTAAACGGCTCAGCCCTCAACAACTCTTAACCGTATACACCAGTGTATATCAGTGCAGACACACACACTCACACACTCACACAACCACACCTACACTAGTGCACACTGATGTAACTGACTTCAGGCTTCATCAGTACGGTAAGGAATCAGGAAGCGAAGAAACCGATCCCAAAGCAAAAAAAACCAGGAAGCAAACGATGCAACGAGGCACCATGTGCAACCCAGGAGATGAAAAAAAAATGATGAAGAAACGAAAATAAAAGATGGAAAATAAAAGGAGCAAACGGGAGCCTAAAGCCCCAATTTGCAGCCAAGAACCAGAGTCGCCCAGGATTGTGGGCTTCGTCCAGAACAGCCGCGGAGGTAGCCAACAGCAACCCGCCGCAATACCCTTAGCCATGGTGCCAATATGAAAAAGAATTGCGGCGGGTTGCTGTTGGCTACCTCCGCGGCTGTTCTGGACGAAGCCCACAATCCTGGGCGACTCTGGTTCTTGGCTGCAAATTGGGGCTTTAGGCTCCCGTTTGCTCCTTTTATTTTCCATCTTTTATTTTCGTTTCTTCATCATTTTTTTTTTCCATCTCCTGGGTTGCACACGGTGCCTCGTTGCATCGTTTGCTGCCTGGTTTTTTGTGCTTTGGGATCGGTTTCTTCGCTTCCTGATTCCTTACCGTACTGATAAAGCCTGAAGGCAGTTACATCAGTGTACACTAGTGTAGGTGTGGTTGTGTGAGTGTGTGGGTGTGCGTGTCTGCACTGGTGTACACTGGTGTATAGGGTTACGAGTTGTTGAGGGCTGAGCCGTTTAATCTTTTTTCTTCCTTTTTATACATTTCCCTCACTATTTCTTTCTTTTTCATATATTTTTATGTCTATATTTTTTACGAAATCTTTCGTAAAATGGTCCTTATAGTATTTACTACATGTAAAAAAAACGTCACCGCGCATACTTTTTAAGGAAAAAAATATTTTTCCGAAGCTGACTTCCAAAAAAATTGGCGGCGGGAGGCACGTATAGCCGCCCATACTAAAATATGTTAATAAAAAGTTGGTAGGCAGTTCTTTTAGTTTTAAAGTAAAGGAATTTTTCCAATTTTAGTCGGTGGTTATTTCCGCCACCTGGGGTCGCGTCCGATGGGAGTTTGGAGTTCTCCACACGTATTTTCTCAAAAACGGACTACGGAAACACGGAATATCTCAAAAACTACGACTTTGACTGATTTTGATGTTATTACAAATTTTGTTGCAAATATTATTCCTAATCTTAAATTGGAAACCGCGTTTCGCTAGCTACTGTAATTTTGGAGTTACGATTTTTTTAAATTTTTAACCCCCTCCCATACCCCCTTACCAACCCCCCACCTCCACCAAAAACTAATGGCCAGTTCTCGGGTACCACAGTATTTTTGTGCCAAATTTGGTTAAAATCGGTTTAGCGGTTTTTGAGTTATCGTGTTACAGACGGACAGACGAACAGACAGACACCATGAAAATATTTTGTATTTAGGTCATTTATGACCCAAATAACGCATTTTGAGTGAAATAAAAAAATCTTTTTTTTGCCGATCTTAATAGCCTACCATACCTGTTGGTATGGTCGGCTAAAAATGCTTTTTGTCACATCAAGCTATGGAGGCGCATAAAACCTATTATGCTCTAATAATCTAGTTGGCGAAAATATGCGATTTTATATTAGTACTACAAATTATATTTGACAATAAGCTTCACAAAAAGCTTAAAAAAATAAAAAAATTTAAATTAATTGTGTTCGAGTTTATTTTTTATTGATGCCCTATAACGGATAAACGAAGCACTTTTGTATAAAGGTAAATTAGTGGCGAAATACCCGTGGGTCTTCTGATGAATCCGCCACAAAGGTATACAGGGTGTCATTGAAATGGTGTAAAAAAATCAGGGGGTGATAGTACTCTAAAAATAGTAAAAAAAAGTTCCTATAAGTATAGGGCGGAAAATGCATATTAAGGGAGTTAGGGGCACTGAAGGTGAATTTAAAAAACGGTTGTTTTGAAATTGCAGGCTTAAAAAACGAGATAAAATTTCGAAAAAAAATCCTCTGTCATAAATTTTGACCCTAAATCAATTGGTGATACTGAAAAATTATTTGGAAAAGCGGAAAGGGTAGTTTTTGCAAGGGTAGGGTGTTGTTTAGAGAATAACTTTTTTGAGGTTATTTTTTTTGCAACGTGATACCCATGAGATTCGCAGCATCCGTCTGTATATACATTTCGAAGGCTTCTATTCTTTTCTCGGTGTGTGTATCCAGTGTCCAGCTCTCACATCCATAGAGTAACACAGAGAGGACGTAGCATCTGGCCATTCGAGTTCTGAGATCCGCACTGAGGTCTCTTCTTGTAAAAAAATGATTTCATTCTCACGAAGATTTTTCTCGCTTGCTCAATTCTTGAAAATATTTCTCTTTTCGGGTCGCACTGACTATTGATGTTAGCTCCTAAATACTTTATTGAGGTCACTTGTTCGATTGTTTGTCCCTTGACACGCAGGTGTGCATTTATTGGAGTCTTAGAAAAGACCAATAGTTTGGTCTTGGAGACATTGAGATGCAGTCCAAACATCTCACTATAGTGGACTACGGAATCTATAATGCTTTGCAGTTCTTGTATATCGTTGGCTATTATAACCGTATCATCGGCATATCTGATATTGTTTATTGGGATTCCATTGAACTTGATTCCGCTCTGGATTCGATCCAGTGCTTCTCTAAATATAGTCTCCGAGTACAGGTTAAACAGGAGCGGAGACAAGACGCAACCCTGCCGAACACCCCGTTTGATTTGTATATCTTCCGATGTTGACTGCTTCACCTCAACTACCGCCGTTTGATGCCAATAAAGTTCTGATATGAAACATAGGTCTTGTTCGTCAACTCCGGTTGTTCTTAGAATTTTGATCATCTTCTGATGATTAACACAGTCGAACGCCTTACGATAGTCTATGAAGCATGCAAATACATTCGTGTGTCTATGAAGTGTGTCTATGAAGTCTATGAAGTGTCTATGAAGTCTATGAAGCATGCAAACACAGTTGTGAATAGTGGTGGTTATTGTCCATGTCCATGTTTACGTTTTTTTTTCGTTTAAAAAGGCTAAGTTAGGGCGAGGTTAGAGGAGCAGATAAGTTAGCGTGGATTGAAATAGAATTAGGATGCTTTAACGAGTTTTAGTAGTTAAGTCCATCTTTAAAAGACAGTTTTTTTCTTTTTTATTTTTTTTTGGTATGGTGAAATATTGATATATAAATCTGAAAGAAAATTGTAGAATATTTTGACCTTGGGACACAAGCAAACAGTAAAATCGTCCGTAGATATATCCATAAACTTTTTAACGAGCAATGAAATATTCTGTGGCATGATAAACCTTACTTAATCCCGATTAGCAAGCGAATAATGCCCTTAAGCGGGCATAAAAGCGGTACGCTAACTCGGCCAATTATTAAATGCATCAATCAATGAAAATTTACTGTTCCGTGACTACATTTTGATGAAATTATCGGATGATAAAAGGTACTGTGGTGGGGGAAGATATAAAATCAGATTACGATCTAGGTCTAGATGTATTTTCTGTTTACTTAAGGAGAGTGATTGAAATTTCTCGTTTGGGTGCTCTATGGATGGATATGATGGTTGAGGAGTTGGTATATGGAGTTGTAATTAAATGGCTGACGAAGATGAACTTAATAAAGTGAGTTATAATTAAGCAGAGAAAATTTTAGATAAATATATTATGTAGTGTTTAGTTTTTGGTAATTTTTATGTTGTATACAGGGGTTTACCTGAAAGCAAGATGGTTGGATGATTGCACTTATTTCCAAAGGAATTAAATTTGAAAAATAATTCAAAGCTATCATGCGTAATATAATATACCAATCACTTAATCAAAAATTATCAGTTTAATGCTGAACTTTTACATTACGTTTATTACTATTAGTAAGTAAATAGAATACTGGATTTTCATTTTAAGTTTTTTTAATGAGACAGTTTTTGTTGTATTTCCTGGTTAACAAATATATATAATTTTCAAAACATGACAGACCTGTTACCTTTCGGACCAATAATAAGATCTTACCAGGGTTTATATCTTACTAAATTATTAACTGTTAGTGAATTTATTTATTCTTATTTTCTGATAGTTTGTGGTGTTGTGTGGAGGCGGGTTAATCACCGCGACCTTAAGCGGCGTTTACACGATGCAAGTTTTGCTTGCGCGGTACTTGATTTCAAGTGATTGAACAATGTAAACAGTGTTCCAAGTACTTGTACAAGAATAATGAGTTTGCAAGTAAAGTTGGCCACAGGTCTAATTTTCTTGCGGGCTAGGACCTGCAGAGCAGAAATTTGATATGTAATATGTTGTCAAGCTCTTGCAGTAGCAGTTGCACGAAAAATGACACTAGGCGGGTTGTCTGACGACCAAACTATGAGGTTTTTAACAATTTACGAAAAGCACGAATGTTTGTACCGTGTGACCGAAAAAAAACGGCGTCAGCGACGACTATGAAATGAAGATCGCAGTCATTTTATATGTAAATTTATATGGGAAATGTCATCGATCGATTTTCCAGCCAACTGGACGCCGCTTTTTCAATCATACTGTTGATCATGAACATTAGAAGTGCACACCTTAGTGTACACTATAGAAATCAAAATATGAGAAATGCTGCCTCTGAAAGCGTTTTGGAATAAATAATTTTTCCTCAGTTTTATCCATGGGTTTTCCACAGGTTTTACCCATAGATACTCTTGCTTTTTATTTTTTTTTCTAACAAAGTACGCAATTCACCACGTTATGACAAGTATTTACACCATATTTAACAATCTCTGTGATATCCATAGTTCTTGAACAATAACTTGACTAGTGTACACATACAATTTTAAAATGTTCAATTGCAAGCACTTGCAATCAACTATTTATTGATTGCAAAGAATCTGCATTCATCGCGCGTCGTTGTTTTTTAGATCTCTTGAAGGAATTGGACCGTTGTCTCTGTTCATACTATCTTTACATTTATTAATTCTGATGCTTTCATATGCATCTAATTGCCTGTAATTTGAGACATGTTTAAGTAATTTTAAGTTATTAAGATATATACAATGTTCTTTATCAACAGAATTAATAAATGTAAAGATAGTATGAACAGAGACAACGGTCCAATTCCTTCAAGTTCTTTGTTCCTACTACTCTAGTGGCGGAAATCTAACTGTTACGCTCGGTGGGTTCTGACTCGGTTGGCTAGATCTTGCCACGCCCACTCTGTGCCCACTGGTCGAGTATATAAACGCTCCAATTGTAGATTGTATTTTAGTTTATAATCATCTGCTGATGATGCTAACATGGTTAGCGAAACGCGCGTCCAGTGTAAAAGTAAAAGTGTTTTGGTGTATCGTGGTGATTTTATTTTGCTGTGTAACACCAAAGGTTCCAACCCTCAACTGTAACCACATACTTCGTATTTTGAGTCAAATTTTCGTTACATATATGGCAATGGCATCCTAGATTGAAATTTAAATTGCTATTTTGTTTTAATTGAAAACGACAAATATAGGTACATATGTCATTCTATTCAGAATGTCATGTTCTATTAAATAAAGTAAAAATATACCGAGGTTACCATTTAAAAATCAAAAGTTGTAGTCATTTCCGGTGAAACAGGAAGTGAAGGAAACTAATTGAATACGTCAATCAATTTTAATTTATATTATTTAATATCGTACCATTCACTACTAACGTACTACACCGTAATTTCGATTTTTTATCTAAAAAAATAAAAAAATTATAGGGATGAGCCACTTTTAAGAAACACCCGGTATAAGGCCAGTAGTTTTAAGGTTTTAAAACAGTACTAGATCGAATCGAAGAGTTCGAATTGAAAAAGGCAGCTTAAAGTGTTTTTTCCTGCGTATGACGGATAACAGGTGGTCAAAAAAGTATTTCAATGGGCTCACCAGGGAAAAAGAAAGAGGGGGTAAACCCAGAAAATCCTGGAACGCAACGGTAAAGAAAACCAGGGAAGCTCGTAATCTAGAAGCCGATGACGCCATAAATTGACACGTGTGGCATATGATAACAGGAAGGCAGCAATAGGCTGTAGTTAGAAATGAGTATGATATACTAACCAAATTCCGTTTATATGTAATATGTATGTATAAGGAATATATGGTTTGCCGTACCGGCGACACATGAACGCATTAAACAAGTTGCAACAGGGACACCTTAGACAACTCTTAAGGATCAAATTGTTCCATCATGTCTCAAACGTATCAGTCCTTGAAAAATCTAACTGCGGGAGTATTGAAGTCATGATTAAAAAATCCCGTTTAAGATGGGCTGCTCACGTATGCAGACTGCAAGAAAACCGCATACCAAAACCTCTACTTTACGGTGAGCTTATAGTCGGTAAGAGTAGGCCGGGTGGATAACGCAAAAGGTACAAGGATATATTCCACGAAAACTTAAAGGGGATTAACATGCAGAATGAGTAGGAAGAAGCAGCTCACAATAGAACGCAATGGTGAATAATTGTAAAATCAGTTAAAAGCGACAACCAGGAAGTAAAAAGGCAACAAAGCAATCAGATTTTTAGAATATCCGAAGTGCGGTAGACATATAGCATCGACACGTATCGGGCTTTTCAGCCACAGAAAAGCTCATGAAAGGAAACGCCTTGCGTGATCTTCTGATGCGTGTCAAATACTCGTCAACGAGTAATGGCAGTATGTATGTATAGTTTTAGGATTTTTGGTAAGAGGCTCTAGAGGACGTGGAAATGGGAGTCAAAGTTAACGGAGTGTGGATTAATAACGTCCGCTACGCCGACGATACGGTCTTGATTGCAGATAATATACATGATCTACAACAACTGGTCAACAAGGTAGGAGAACAGAGGAAAGCAATGGGTTTAAACACGAACATCAAGAAAACCTAATTTATGATAATATCCAGAAATCCAGATGTGTTTATAAACTCCATTATAACATTTAATACACATCCCATAGAAAGGGTAGATAAATTTAAGTACTTGGGTATATGGCCCTCCGAAGATTGGACATCAGACTAGGAAATTAAATGTCGCATCGAACAAGCTCGAGAGGCATTCTTGAGGTTTCGAAAAGTACTTGTCTGTTCTGGTTTTGACCTTAACCTCAGATTAAGATTTGTCGATGCTTCTTTATGGTATGAAAGGTTGGACATTAAAAGCAGCTGCCATTAATAAATTAGAGGCTTTCGAGATGTGGCTATATCGCAGAATTCTGAAGATACCTTCGACGGCTAGGTTAAAAAATGAAGAAGTTGTGAGACGTATTGACAAACAGCGCGAATTGTTTGAATTGATTAAGAAGAAAAAACCGCATACCTGGGGCACATAATGCGAGACCCCAAATATCAATTCTTGCATCTGTTAATCGAAGGTAAGATCGAAGGCCGGAAGGGTATCGGAAGGAAGAAAATGTCTTGGCTGAGGAATGTTAGACAGTGGACAGGTCTACACGATGTACAGTCGCTAATAAACACTGCCAGGAACAGAGAAGCGATCCATTAATGGATTTGCACTAAAAGAAGAAGATACTCTTTTAATATCAAGTTTTGCTATATTGTCCCATTTTGCTTAACAGTAATAAATTAATACTTGAGCAAATTTTTGTCACATTTAGGGAATATTAGGGAACAGTTACGTATATGCGTTTTATTGTATGTAACAACCACGTCACTTAGAACACATTTTCCTTAAAGGAATAAAATACCTACTGGGTCCTTTGGTGTAGTGGTCACGTGGTCAAAATTTACGAATGATGATTATTCATTATATGATACAAAAAATTAAATATTAGTTCAAAAGTGGGTTAGTTTGTTCAAACTAAAAACTATAAATCTTATGTGAAAACTACCGTGTTCTCAGGAACACAATATCGACATCCCACCCTGGAAAAATTTAAGTTTCCGTGACTAAAGTAGATCTTACCGAACAGAACGAAAAGGGAAAAAACCACCCAGATTCTAAAACCGTCCGTGTCGTCCTTTGACGTCGTCGAATAGGATGGCAAAGACATCGGCTTCGATCAAACATCGATGTCATTAAATTCAATATATATACAGTCACGCCTCACGCCAAATATATTATAGCCCCGCTCGCGACACCAGAATCACCGTGTCATTTGTACAGTTATCGTTTTCCTCTAAACTGCCTCTACATGCTATATCGCTTTTTTATGCCGATTCCGATTCTTTTTTTGGCGTTTGGGGTTGATATGAAATATGGATATGCGTCGATCTGATTAGAATATCCGATTTGAATAATGGACGGGGCGAAAAAAAGGGTGTCGGAGCGGCTGAGGGGGGAGAAGAATAAGCAGGATAATAAAAAGGCTTGCAATAAGTTGATTTTGTTGCAAGGGATAAGAAAATTGGCGATGCCAAGTAGATCGTTCAGCGAGGAGTCGGCTTTGGTAAGTTAGTTTTACCGTTGTTACATCGTTAATTATATAATTACATACCAAATTAATTATTTATAATTTAAAAACCATATTTATTGTGATATTTTTGGTTGTTTAAAAAAATCAATATTTTTTTTATCAGTTATGCATTCTTCATTAAAAGTGTGATATTTGTTCACCCATCATAAACTATTCTATTTATTAGATTCTTATAAGTGATTAATTTTCTACGTGTCAATACATTCGATGTATTATGTTGGTTCAACTCATAACTATAATAATTAGTTAGAAAATTATTGAATAAATATTGAGGTTATGTGCCTATACCGGGTGCATCTCAAAAGTGGCTTACCCCTATAACTTTCTAATTTTTTCAGATAGAAAAACGAGATTTGGTATGTTAGTATATGACATAAATTACGATTGACTGACGTATTCAATTGTTTTCGGTCAATTCCTGTTTCACCGGAAATGACTACAACTTTTTATTTTTAAATGGCACCGTCAGTATTTTTTTACTTTCTATTCAATAGAAAATGATACTCTGAATAGAATGACATTCCATATGTCAACTTTTGACATTTTCGTTTGAAGAGAGTAGAGTATCAAGGATATGTTAAAAAGACTAATTTTTAATTAAGGAGCTTTGGAAAAATAGATTTGATCGTCTAATGATTTTAGTGTCTTATCCTGGCCGGTTAAAAGATTCCCAAATCGTATTTTTAATCATATCTCAATTTTTTCAAATGTAACGAGGGTGGTTCATTAGCATATTTGGAAAAAGCATTTTTTACGAATAATTTGATACCACACTGGATATTTCGAGTCAAACTGTCGTTATGAACCGTATGTTACAACTTCAAATAAACCATATACGAAAATGTCAAAAGTTGTCATTCTATTCAGAGTGTCATTTTTTATCGAATAAAATAAAAAAATACCAAGGATGACATTTAAAAATCAAAAGTTGTAGAAATTTCCGGTGAAACCGGAAGTTACGGGAAGCAACTGAATATGACAATCAATCCTAATTTATGTCATATACTAACATACCAAATCTCGTTGTTTTATCTAAAAAAATAAAAAAGTTATAGGGGCTGAGCCACTTTTGAGATGCACCCGGTATAAATCACTTAACAAAACATAAAATTTGAAAAAACTATGTTATATACAAGGGCATAGGCCAGTTAATAGCCTAAATGGGCTAAGTTGATGCAACTGGAGGGTGAAGAAACTATAAATTGGGAGTATGGCAAATCAAATTTTTAAACAAAATTATTGTATCTATTAAAAAAATATGATAGATATGTAAAGTAAGTTCAGTGTAACAAAATCTTCGTGGATTTTCTGTAAATTTCTTGAAATCTTGGCTTTTGAAGCAATTTTTGAATCTTTAGAAGGGGTGGGTGGTAGCTGCCCGCCCTTGCCAACACCCTTGATTATGTAGGTAGGTAAAATAGTCTGAGTGTGTCATTTGAAGCAGTTAAAAAAATAAAAGATATAATTTTGACTTACCCCGTATATGTCCAATAATATAACATATGATTAGTTTATAACTTAATAATAACAATATATTTAATTATAAATTTATCATATACGTTATATTAGGTATATATTGAAATATATAACACCTGTGGTGTGCGACTTTTCTTTCGACTGTGTAGCGAGGAATGGTATAGAATGTTCAGCCATCGTTCAAAGTCAGGTCTTGGTCACGTCATATAATGTCAAACTTTCTCAATCGCTTGCCAATCAGATAAAAGTGATTAGTGACGTCATTACGGCATTTTTTTTGTATAACAGTCATTGTCATTTGATTTGAGGTTATAATTTTATTGACGGACATCGATCAATGCCAAAATTAAAATCTAATTGTTGCTGTAAAACAAATTTCAATTTTTTATTGCAAAAATGCCTCAAAGATATAATCAAAACGAACAAAAGCTCATTGCTAAGAAAACATAAATTATTTTTTTGACAAAGAGACGTTGGTAGAACACTCTTGCCCGTGGACGCTGTGTATGAAGTAAGTACAATGCAAATGTGTAATATTCCTATGTAAAACACAAATTGATAGCGCTTTTAAATAATATACCGAGTTGTTGATGCTTTAGAAATAAGAATTTCAACAGTCCAAAAGATTGGAATTAAAGGGATCGTAACTGATGAAGAGTTCAAGAAAAAATGAATAAATGCCGAAATAAACAATATGAACTGACTTCAGACACATCCTAAACCTCATATTTGACAAATAATGATGACGTAACTGTGAACTATGGCTGAACAGTCTTTATACATTTTGATGGCCAAGTTTTAGTGGAATGCACCATCTTTTTACTTGCCTTTCTTCTGCAATTTTCTTTGATGCCAAATATTTTTTAACACTGCGTGGTCCTGAATTAGAAGATTTCTATGTCATTACATAACTAATCTTTCACTATTTAACCTTGATGACCCTTGGTTAAACTCGTGTTGGTAAGTGGGAGATTGGTAAGTTAGAGGCTAAAATACTGCATTGTTTTCGATGGTTTTCTATATACAGTAATTAGTTAATCTATTATCCTTATTGGCCATAGACAGTGAATGTCTAGAAGCAGTTGACAAGTTTTCTTTCTTTAATAACTGTTACTTACACAGCCGTATTTTTACGGTCGTGGTCTAAAACATTTTAAGGTGTGTAAATTGACTTTCAATAATGTCTACACTAGTTAGTCTTGTATTTTTATTTCATTTGTTTTTAAAACCAAAACTTTCTTCCAGAAATGCCTTTAAAACAATCTTTGTTCAATATTTTTTTGTCAAAAACCTCGGAAAGAAAAATCAAAATTTGTATCTTACGCATTATCCGAGATACCGATGAATAACATTTAAGGTGCCATCACCCAGTATAATACTTATTATATAGAAAGTGTGTCTATTGCATTAAAATTAAAATTTTAAAATTATAAAAATATTTTTCTAAAATTAGAAAAAACCTTATTATCGATTTCCAAAGGACAGAAACGGCACGGTGGTTCCTAAGAAACTAGATCCAAACTAAAGATTATAAACTTTTCACCGATACTTTTAAAAATCACACACATGGAAAACCATCAACACGCAAAACGGCTCTTTTTCTTCCTTTTTTTCGCCCGAAGATTGATACGGCCTGGCACGGCCAAAGGGCGATATAAAACGAATAGGAACACTTTAAGCTCATTTAGAGTGTCTTAAAACGCATATCGGGTTATACCTTGGTGCACGTTCTGCACGATCGCATTTCGAAAATGAAAGTGAAACTAAAGAAGCCGCAAAATTTGCAGTGAAAATGTTACAAAATAAAATAAATCAAACTGGATAAGGGCAGCGTAGTTGAAGGGTGAAGAAAATGTTTGTCCATTCGTTGAAAGTAGTTCAGCAATCGACTGATGATGAAACGGCGGATTCCGATGAAACTAGTTCAGATGACTTGCTTATGGTAATATTACTTGTTTATTTTCAAATAACTCAATCTCATAATTTTAAAACATGTTTTAATAACAAACGTCAATAACTGGTAAATAATCCAAAATACAATAGCTAACTTTAACATAAGCTTTGCTAAAAATATTCTTAATTATAAAAATAAACTAAATTATAAAGATTTGCTGATAAAATTATTTGAAACAAAGAATTATATTTAGAGACAAATGAACTTTATGACTGGATAGGTATAAGTCTTTAATTTATACAGGGTGTTTCAAAAAACATGTGCCATCCCTCGTTGGGAGATTCCTCAGGTAAAAATAAGATTTATTTTTGATATCAACATAGATCCGATTCTGCTTTGTTTCGTAGTTACAGGGTGTTAAAATCTTAATAATCTTTCGGTTTATTATAATTTTCTTCCAAGTACTTTTAGTGATTCGAATGAAATTTTGGGGGTAAAAGTTACATTTTGTAAGTGCTACATATTTTAATGTTAAAAAAGTGTCGAATAAATTCATCAGAGACGTGATGAAAAAAAAAACATGCGCGCCACTGACTTTTTTCTTTTGATATCAAAATTGTGTAGGCCGTTTAATGCCAATTAAAAGTTATCTCTTGATATTTTGTTGAATTCGGGTTCCTTGATGAGATAAACGCAATTTTATTAATCTCAAATAATAAAATTAAAATAAAAATAAAATGAATAAATTATTATATATTTTACCTAATTTATTATTAAATATTATTAGTATTAGTTATTATTACTATTAGTCCAACCTACAGCAATTTCAAATAAAAAATAATGGTATTTAAAATAATTACAAAAAACCTAATTAAAAAAAAAATAACATCCTGTAACTCTAAAACTATGCCTCTCCATACCTATGTTTATAGGAAAGTATAAAATATACATAATTTTTTTTAAATATATTTCAGTGATAACTGATAACCCATATGCACGTCCGTCGTAAATATGTAGACACTTTTTTACCTTTAAAATATGTCGCATTTATATTAACTTTTACCCTCAAAATTTCATTCGAGACGCTAAAAGAACTTGAAAAAAATTATAATAAGTCAAAAAAATATTAAGACTTTAACACCCTCTAGCTACGAAACAAAGCGGAATCCGACCTATGTTGATATGAGAAATTAATCTTATTTTTACGTGAGGAACCTCCCCACGAGAGATGGCACATGTTTTTTGAAACACCCTGTATAACTACGATATCATTACAACTTGTTATAAATCCGCCACAATATTCTAAAGCCTAAACTACTTACTGCTAATTGAAAGATTTGAAAGTTGTCGCTTTCTATATTTTTTAGAGAATATAAAATTTTCATATACTCTTTGTATTTATGTGCAAATTACTTAAATTTATAAAAAAGAGAATGATTGCTCACAAAAGAGCGACAAAAAAACTGCTCAAAAATGAATCATTTTCAAATGGTCTACTATTTGAGTCTAAATATATAAATATAAAAAAGAAGAAAAAGATTAAACGGCTCAGCCCTCAACAACTCGTAACCGTATACACCAGTGCAGACACGCACACTCACACAACCACACCTACACTAGTGTATACTGATGTAACTGCCTTCAGGCTTCATCAGTACGGTAAGGCATTAGAAAGCGATGAAACCGATCCCAAAACACAAAAAAAACCAGGAAGCAAACAATGCAACGAGGCACGATATTTATACAGAGAAGACCAGGCTACTAGTAAGATAGCAAGTTGCCGGACGAATTTACGTTTACCCGATTTGCGTTCATACTAGAGATTCACTGCCGGCTAGTCGGCTGGTCAGGCAGTACGCAGTTGCAGTTGTACTTGGACGGGTCGGTCGTGACAGACTAGGAATACGACGCGAGGAGTGCCGAGTATTTATTATTTTCATTTTAAGTGTTTACCTTCACTTAAGGTAACATTTAAAATAAAAATACTTAAATATTTATTATTTGAGTGTGTTTACAAGCCAAAATTAAAAATAAATAAATTCTCTTAACCCGAAAGAAACTAAACTCTAAATAAAAAAAAAATTATAACAAGTGTTCAAAAAGACCACCGTCTTTTTGAACAGAAGCCTAGGCGGTCGTAAAATCCCCGTTTGACATTGGCTAACATATTAGGGCTAATAGTTTGGAAAGCCTCTCATATTTTTACTTGAAGCTCATCCAGATTATTAGCTCTATTATGACCATACACTTTGGATTTTACATAACCCTACAAAAAGAAATCATTGGGAGAAAGATCTGGTAATCTAGCGGGCCACAAAATAGTTCCATGTTCACTAATTAAACGGTTGGGGAAAGTATTGTTCAAATATTCTTGAACAATACGGGTATTGTGGGCAGGGCAACCATCTTGTTGAAACAGACATTGTGGAATCTTTCTGCCAATAACTCACGAATTCTAGCGACAATCTGCTGCTGTAACAAGTCCAAATACTTTGCAACAGTTAAATTACCCTTTATAAAAAATGGACCAATCATATGCTCCCCTACAAAACCACCCCAAACACTTGCTTTAACTCCTGTTCTTCATTAATCAGGCATTTTGTGTTTTTGTGCGGACACGCACCCATGTGTTTCAAAATTATTAATAACTCTTGATATAGTAGGTAAAGATGGAATTGGCCTTTTTACAAAAGTTTGTGGAAAAATTGTTTGTATATCCCGATAAGACCTATTTTCGAAATACCATTTTACAATTTACAATTTGAATTTTCTCACGAACTTCGTAAACATCCATTATTTTACTTAAAAAATAAATTTTACACGAGAGGTGTAGCGAGAATCTATGTATTCGTTTTGGCTATTAAAACACGAATAAATACAAATTCTATAACAGTCTTATCACATATCTACCTATTTTTATTTTATCGCATTTTTTCGCCTGCTTTTTATCCGGCGGACGGGTATACGCTAATTCGTCCGGTTCTGCCTATGTTACTACTACGGTGGTCCAGTCTGTTGTGACGACTTTTCTGTCGTTACTCAAATAGAATGAAAAAAAAATCCGTTGCTCAGGGTTAGAGGAAAGCTGGGTTCGTAGGTAAGGCTTCTGACTCACAGTGACTTTCTAATGTTGTTAAATATTAAAATAAAAAAATGATAATATATAGGCTGCAGAGATTTAAATATTGATGTTAAGAGTTCAAATAGGTATGGTCAAAGACAGTGAAAAAAGGCGCCACTTACTTTGTTTATGAGAGTGGTAAAGTAAGAAACCAAAAAGAAAAATACGATATCATAACATAGCTAAAATAAAGTAATCAACAGCTGTAAGGGTCTATTATGTTTATCAGGAATAAAAGTCAGAAATAACTATCCTACATTAAACATTTATTGAAAACGAACACAAGTATCATCAATTAGTCACAGTGATCCCAATAAAACCGCAAGTTATTTTAAATAGATTCGAATTTAGTAACTGTATTCTTTGAACTAAGTAAGCTACTTAATATAAAAACAGGTGAAATTTATGTATGTCTCAATACGATGATGTTTCGAAACATGTCGTGTACAAAAACCTTTAAAATGGATACGTGTTAATAATTTTCATATAAAATATCATAGCTAAGTAAGAGTCTACTGTACGAATCAAATTATAACTTATAATGTTAAATAAAAAATAATTTTGACAACAATATGTGGGATAAATAGTGATAATTTACCAGGTTATTAAATCTGTTGTCTCAAAAATTATAAAATAAAAGCGTACCTTGTGTATCAAACTTAAGAGAGACTTATCTGTATATAGTTTCTTATGATGTAAACAGGTAGTTAGGTATTCTCCAGACTAACAGAAGTGGATGCAGATGACTATGGCAGGAGAAGTCTTCGATATCAGCCAAAAGAACGATTGTAATGTCAGGAACACTGTCTTAAGGTCATGTGGTAATTACTGAGTACCATGTTGTAGTTACTGAGTACCATGTGATAGTTACTGAGTACCATGTGGTAGTTACTGAGTACCATGTGGTAGTTACTGTGGTAGTTACTGAGTACCATGTGGTAGTTACTGAGTACGATGTGGTAGTTACTCTATAAATAAAAAATAGTTCTCAGGACAGATACTCAATAAAAAAAACAACTTACGGTCTGAAAATCAGCTTTACATAAATATATTCAAACCATATGCCGATCCAAACCAGTAATTAAATACTCAAGTAAACGAAATAACAAACGGAAATAACTGAAATAAAATTTAGTTAGATAGGGCTATATAAAATGGCGGATAAACTTACGGTGATCATTCCAAGAAGAAACCAAACAAATACGATCTATACTCTGAATTGCATACTTTACAAGGTTTTCAAATCTCCAAATCGGATACCCATGCAATCGAAATCGAAAAGTGGATTCAGAGTGCTTTTCACTGGAAAATTTGTCGGACGCCGACACACGCGTCTTTTTCAGATCCAAATTCCCAGAAAGAAAGAAAAAGAGAGAGAAAAAAGTGATATCATATGATCGAAATCATTAGAACAGAAAATCGCAATCCACAGCGAAGTGAGATTCAGACAAGTGAAATGCAATTAAGGAAGTTTGGCATATAGCGAATAGATGGCGCTAATAAACAAGACAAGTAAACTGTACGAAATGAAGTTTGACGTCTAGCGAATAGATGCGCTAATAAAAATTAAATATCGAAACAAGTGAGCTGTAACAAATGGAGTTTGGTATCTTTGGCATCTAGCAAATAGATGGCGCCAATACTAAGAAATTTAAATAAAAATAGATTTTTAAATTCAATTTTATTAAAGGAAATAAAAAATGCTACACTGTATAAATATAAATATCACGTTTACTTCATATTTCAGTGGATGATTTGATCTAGTTGGTAACATTTTTTGCCATATTAAGTTTTAAAAACCGGAAATTTCGGTTCTTCTAGCATATTTGTAAATGACAAAGGCAAGGTGAACTACTTGACTGATTATCGTTGATCTTATCGACAGGCTAATTTGTTTGAACCACCCTGTATCTCTTTTCGTTTCCGAGATCTCAATGTTGAAAGTCAAATTTGAAAATCCCTGGCTCTCATACTGGCTCACCCCTATAACTTTTAATTTTTGAGATAAAAACGATATTTGGTGTGTTAGTATAGGACATAAATCGGAATTGATTGACATATTCGATTTTCGGTCACTTCCTGTTTTAGCGGAAATAACTACTTTTGATTTTTAAGTGGTACTCTTAGAGTTTTTTACTTTATTTGATACAAAATGATATTTTGTATAGAATAACATCTTATATGTCAACTTTTGACATTTTCAGTTAAAAAATAGTATTTTAAATTTCAATCTGGAGTGCCATGGCTGTGTTAAAACCACTAATTTTTAATCAAAGAGCTTTGGAAAAATAAATTAGATTTTCTAATATTTTTCGTATCTTTTCCAGGCCGATTAAAAGATGAGCGAATTGTAATTTTAATCATAACTCAATGTTTTCAAATGGAATGAGGCTGTTTAAGCAGTATATTTAATTGTTGTGTTAATTTAATATTTTAACTAAATGATGTTGTTAACAGCGAAGAAGGGAAGAATGCGAACGAAAGGCGAGGAGAGGGGAGATGGACCCTAGATTGGAGTTCACCTTCCAAATCCTCATGGATGCCACCGGATTACCTAGGCACGAGATCATGGATCACGTTTTTGAAGGAGATATGGTAATACTACTAGTTTTTCTGTAATGGTTAATAGTTGGATAGTAAGAAATAAACCACTTTGCATACTCTTTCATTTTGCTTTTTTACTAGAATTTTTTATTCTCTTGTTGTTTCGTTCTTTAGGAATGTTTTAAGAGATCCGTCCGATTAAATTGACACCTTGAAATGATCACCTTAAAATTTTTAAGTAATTTATAATTCAATGTATTTTGTTTTATTTGGCCGATTTTAAAGATTTTTTAAACAGTTTCTAGCAAAACTATTTTTCTCGATAGTTTGTTTTTTCATTCATCTTTATTCGCTTTAGAACAAGACAATAAAGCTTAAGAATTTTAGCATTAAAAGTATGCTTTTATCTTAATCGACAGACGATATAAATTACTGTTTATTGTTTTTGGAATGTTACTATCATTGAAAAATCATATTGTTATTATCTGTTGGAAGTTACTCTAGCAGAGAGGGTTTAAACCTAGAAGTTGATCTCTACCATGGTTAATTAATGTTTTAGAGATACAATTGGGGACCAAATTAGATACTTATATGTTCATCAATGTATTATGAAATTACAGAACTAAAATTAATACTAAAATTAACCAAATGTTCTACAAGAAAAAGTCCATCATGATAACATATAAAAAATTTTGCTTTCTACGAATATACAGGGTGGCCCATCGAAAACGTTCCGCAAGACATAACGGCCAGGATATTTTTTTTTCAAAAAATCCAAAAACACGTCAATTTTGTTGGTGAGGGGGACAACTTTTGCCCCAAAAATGATTGCATAATATTCAACCCTCTAAGCGGGGGTGTCATCCCCCAACTTTTTTTAAATGGGAAGGGGGCCAAGTGGCGCCGCAATAAAAAGAGCTTTCTATTCTCTATATTTCCCCGCTTCGTTTTTGAAAATCGGTCGAGTCATTGAGAAAATATGAAGGATTGAAATTTGAAAAGTTTATTTAAACATTTATCAGAGTAAATGATAAGGATAAATTCATTCGACCAATTTGCTGTATTTTCTTATTATTTCTAGATGTTTACGCATTTTTTCACTTGCCACAAAGTTGAACGATCAAATGCAGTCGCATGACATGCCACGTGTCACGACATGCGCGTTGCTCGCTTTGTCACTTTGGTGTGTTCTTGTAATTTGTTTACGTTGGTTCAGTTTGATGTAGCACGTCAGATGCATGCCACTTGCTAGATCATACGCCATGTTGTAAAACACGTTACTTCGGTGGGCGCCCTGCCTTACTAAAAATTATAGGTTTTAGCTTACTACCGTAAAGCTTAACCTATAAGCTTTAGCAAACATGTTATAGGTAAAAATGTTTAAATTTTAGAGGATATTACCGTTATTTAGTTTTAAAAACACTTACAAGTTTTTTATTATATTATTTTTTTTATTATCATAATGTCATATTTATTAATAATATTCGCTAATAAATAGTTTAAATATTTAGCTAGACGAAATCAATCAACTCTTCCTGCCCCACATGAAGACCAAGCTGATGTGGTTCTACCAGGACATGCTGGACACCGAAGCCATGGCCGCTGCGGAGCCCAGCAAACCCAGCATCAGTCGACAGCTCCAAGCCAGTACCAGCAGAGCCAATCTGAATCCTAGCATCACACCCATCTACAAGAAACGGCTGTTTCTGACTGACGGTTGGGAGGTGGGACTCACAGGTGTCTGTATTTATATCTTTCGAACGAACAGTAGCAAGCAGCTGCCCGAAGAGGGGTTTCAAAAGGTAAGAGAAAATAGGCACCTGACTAAATGATTTATCAGAATTCAAAGCATCATTAAAATCAATAAGATGCCTTTATTTTGACTTACTACCATGGCAACCAGAAACATTTTCTTTTGTAGATGAGGCAAATTTTTAGCCGACCATACTAACAAGTATGGTAGGCTATTAAGATCGGCAAAAAGATTTTTTTTTTAAATTTCACTCAAAATCAGTTATTTGGGTCATAAATGACATAAATACAAAATATTTTCATGGTACCTGTCTGTCTGTCCGTCTGTAACACGATAACTCAAAAACCGCTAAACCCTTTTTAACCAAATTTGGCCCAAAAATACTGTGGCACCCGAGAATCTGGCCATTAGTTTTTGGTGGGGGTAGGGGGTTGGTAAGGGGGTATGGTAGGGGGTTAAAATTTTTAAAAAATCGTAACTCCAAAATTACAGTAGCTAGCGAAACGCGGTTTTCAATTTAAGATTAGGAATAATATTTGCAACAAAATTTGTAATAATATCAAAACAGTCAAAGTCGCAGTTTTTGAGATAAAAAAAATTGGAAAAATGCCTTTACTTTGAAACTAAAAGAACTGCCTACCAAATTTTTATTAACATATTTTAGTATGGGCTTTTTATATGGCTATACGTGCCTCCCGGCGCCAATTTTTTTTCCACATCTTGATGTGTACCCAAAAAGTCAGGCATGACTTTTGTCTTTTTGGGCCTGTCTTTTTGAATGATGGAAAGTAACTGATTGAAACGTGTTGCCCCATTTTTAAACAATTTTTTTTTTTGAAATAAATATTTGAAAAGATTGTGAGGTTTTGAGTCCCCTAACCCTCGTTAGAGGTTTTGGAATTTAGTAAAATTTATTCTTAAAAAAACAGTATTTTTTTTCAATTAATCGATATATTTATTACATATTTCCGTTAGTAAGTTTGTAATTACATTTGTTGTATTATTCCATTCCTTATTTATCGAATATTTGTTTATTTACAGGATCTTTTTTGCGGAGTTATTGATGCTGAAAGGATAGGTTTAGTAACTACCATCGAAAGAGTAATAGAACATGTTTTTATGGAGGCACTAGCCCATCCGAGTTTGGATTGCGAAGATGATGCAGCTAACTGTCCCATGGTCAAAAACCAGCTGTTACCAAGTCTGAGATCATTCTGCAGTGTTTTGAAAGGTAAAAAATGCTTATTTACTACTGACTATAGATCTATAATTGTCAAAATATTGTCGTAATGACTCGTCTCAATATTTTAGACAGTAGATTGGTCTCAAATTTCAAAATTTTAGATTACAAATGAATTGTGATATAATTATCTCAATATAAATATCTCTCGTTAAAGTTTGTGAAGAAGTAGCTACAGAAATTAATTTATTCGACGATGGCGAGACGATGATGAAGAAAGTAACACATGAAGAAGTTAAAGAAATGTCAAAATTTCCGGAAAAAGTACAGCATTGCGAGGAAAGAGTGAAAAGTTGGTGTAAAAAGCTGGATGAAATTCTTAAGGAAAGCGAACAGATTAGACGCGAGAACGATTCTTCTGGTAAATTTTTATTAATTTAAACTGTGCTTGTAAAAACCCTGGTTCCATATTGTTCTAACTCTTTTAATCCCTAACACAAAATAACAAGAAAAACAAATAAAATATTCAATACAAATTCACTCACTAGTCATCTAAATGAGAAAGCGCGTCCGCGGAGTGACGTCACAGCTCGGAACGCCCCGTTTTCAGTCACGTGATTAAATGGGCGTGTCCGGACGATTAAACTAGTCAGTTAAGCTTCATTCAGAACCTCGCAATACTGGAATAAATTAGTGGTTTCAATTACACATTATACTTTTTATTTTAGAATCATTCAATGTCCATATACAACAATGTCTTTAAAAACACAATTAAAATTAATAGAATATCCCAGCAACAGCTTGCTCATGTCAGTTGTATCCACAGAGAAAGCCTAATATTTAGCTTATAAAACAATAAACTTTTCATTTCTAACCACAATTTCTCTTGACGGTTGATAATAAAAGGCCAAAATGACATTCCTTGCAAATTTTGAAGTGTAAAGCTTGATTTTCATGCATCCGTTATACTCTTGTTATACGTTGGTCCGACGGTGCTCTGATTGGTCATAGCGTTTTCGTGCCACTTTTCATCCGTAAATATTTTACTTCAGCCCGTCAATGGACCCGTTCATACGATAACGGACGTTTTGACACTTTTTTGACAAATTTAATCTAACCTTAATAAAAGTATCAGTAAAATAACAAAATCGTTATGGAAACGAAAATATAAAATAACACCAACGTATATCCGATAAACGGAGGCATGAAAATGCAATAGATTTAAAAACTGCGTTATTTTTTAACCAATCAACGTCTTTAAATTCTACCAATAAAATTAATATCGTATCAACGTATCGTCGGACAACGGATGCATGAAAATCAAGCTTAGTAGAAAAGTTAAAAGTTTGTTAACATTTTCCACTAATTGAAGATTACTACCACTAATTTAGACGTTGTGAATGCTTACATTAATATTAGAGGAACAAACTTCTACGCTAATTAAAACCACTAATTTATTCCACTAATTTTAAGGTTTTGAATAAAGCTTTATCTAGTATATTTTAAGTAATTTTGAATAAATATTTTGGCTAAAGACTTTCAAACATTTGATAGAAATAGGAAGATGATGTTTCAAGGAAATTAAAAATTCATGCAAACTGTCCATTGTATACAATACAAAGCTGAATTTTTATTATCATCTTTCAAGGACCTCAAGATGAATTGGAGTACTGGAAGAAAAGGGGAGCTCGGTTCTCACAGATAGTCAGTCAAGTTAACTCAAAAGAAGTTCAAATGACGGTTTTCTGTTTAAAATTGGCCCGGTCCAAAATTCTAAAGGACTGGAATGAAACAGACAAAAAGATTTCGTTTTGTTACAACGAAGCCAAGGATAACGCAAAATTTATTCAAGCGTTGGAGACTAAGTGTCATTCTTTGTATCTAGATGATCCGGTAAGAGTTAAAATCGTTTTTTCCAATCTCTAAAACAAAATTAGGACAATATGTCATAATGTCTTTATTACAGGTTAAAATGAAAGATTGTATCACAGGTTTGCTACAAACGGTAAAGTTGATATTTAATGTGTCACAGTTCTATAATACTTCTGAGAGATGTTCTGCTTTAATGGTAAAGGTAAGATAAATTTGCTGTTTATAAAAAAATAAAAACAAAAATTGATATTTATAGTATTTTTAATACCCATTTAGAATAACACCATCCTTATTTATTATTAATAAATCAGTTGAAACAAAAAATTACCAACAAAAATGAACGTCGATTATTAATAATTTGTTAGATGTCACGTTTTTGAAGTTACATTTCATGTTAATGTCATAACGCAAAATAAGATATAAAAATGCGATATTCTGATGAATCCAAAAAACTTATGCTTAATGTAGTAAACTATTTTCAAAACGATTTAGGATCTCGATTTGAGGCAATTCAAAAAGCGTCCGAAGCACTAAAAGTTCCAGAATGCACATTATATAATCTTTGAAAAACCAAACAGAGCTACAGATTTCGAATTTAGAAAGAAAAATGTCTGCAAGCGTTTCCCGGAGCAAAATCCGAATTACAAAGAATACCCTACATTGTTTGAGGGAAGTAATTTACAAAATGTATGCGCGAAAGGATAAAATCACAGAAACTATTTTCCGGCAATTTATCGAAGAGTCTCCAGAAACTAAGATTTCCAAAAGTTCGTTATATTTGGGAATTAAAAAAATGGGTTTTCATTTCAAAAAACGGGATGGAAGAAAACAGTTATTGGAAATGCCTGGAATCAGATTAAAAAGAATATTATTTTTGAACAAATACCATGCTGCTAAAAGCGAAAAGCTCTTTAAACCTGTTTTTCTGTAGAATTTGTACTTAAACGAGCCCTTAAATAAATATTATTACTGCTTGCTCGACTTCTTGTTATATTATTTATTATACTTTTAGTGCATCAGACGCTTTTGAATTGCCTTAAATCGAGATCCTAAATCGTTTTGAATATAGTTTACTACATTAAGCATAAGTATAAGTTAAGATATTCTTTGGTATAAGCCTTAAATCGAGATCTTAAATAATATAGGTATTTTTTTAAGAAAACTCGGTATCTAGTTACTAAAACAATATTTTTAAAATTAGTGCGCTTCTTTTATATTTTTTTTATTACGTCAACATCTTTAGAATTTCATAAAATTAATTTTTATTATTATAAACCGCCACTGATAATATGAAATTTCAAGTCACTCCGCCAATGCAATAAGAAATATGTCAAGCATTTGACATGACAAAGGTCATAACCTAATTTTTTTCATGCGGGTTTAGATGGTGCAAGAAGCCGCATACGTTAAGTTACTAAAACGGCTGGTACCTCTAAATAGGTATTAAAAATACTATATGTATGCGTCTTTGTAAATAAATATTTGACTGTTTTTTAATCTTACGCTTAATTTAATATTTTTTATGATTTTGATAACAACTTATTATATTTTTATATTAAATCTGAGACTAAGATATTTGTGACAAAAAATATTATTGACAATAGAACTATACTTCAATTAAAGGATTATTTATAATAAAGAATGCTTTTGGACGTATTCTAAAAAAAACTTTTTTACTCAAAATTTATAGTGAAAAATAATTTTCATTTTCATTTTGGCAAACAAAATAATAAATAAAAAAAATTTTATAATAAATAATTATTAGAAATAACGCAATATAATATTCTTTAAACAAAAATGTGCGTATCCTGACACAATATATTATGCACCGTTTAATTTATATATATTTTTCCTAAACATTTCTAATTTGCGCTACAGACAATAAAAATATTGTCAAATAGAATTGAGATTTGTTAATCTTTGCTAATTTTAAGCTAAAATATATACAATATGTTATAAACATATTTATCTAGGTAGTATCTATAATCATTTGCAATATTTTAAAATACTGCAAGCGATAATTGTTTATTTAATCTTAAAATTAACTATTGTTGTTAAAAAATAGAATTTCAGAATTCAAAATCGAGCTACCTACTATACCTACTAAAGAACAACAAATAACTATACAATATTAAATATCATCCCGTTGTTACAAAAATTTATCAGATCAAACATAATTCTTTTATAGTTTTCGGTCTTTAAAAATATATGATTTTGACATGGTTGTTGTAAAATCACAATAAATATAAAATATTTAATAAAATTTAAACACAAATAACGAAATGCTGAAAAATTTTCAAATAATAAAAAATCCTAAGATATATAATTTGTGTATTTCTTTCTACTTATAGATAACCAACCAAATGATTGAAACTTGCAAAGGATACGTTACTTGTCGAGGCCAAGAAACGATTTGGTCCCAAGACAGGGTCCTTATGAAAGAGAAACTCACCCACTGTATCGTTTTAAACAAAGTTTATCGAAAAACATATCTAGTGGTGAAAAACCAAGTCACCTTGCCTTTAAATCGGCCGTTTAACTTTTCGGAAAATTACATATTTGGAAAATTCGACTCTTTCTGTAAGAGATTATCAAAAATAATTTCGATGTTTGATTTGATTGATGACTATACTGGGTTGTTTCAACGAAGAATGGAAGGATTACTGCTTGGCGATGGTATGTTAAGAGTTGTTTTAGACACATGGGTTTAGTTTCAAAATACATATTATTGAATACGAATACGAACCCATATACACATCCCTGGCAAATCTGGCGACACTTTTTTAGCAAATATGCGGTACTTATAATAACTTTTACCCTCAACATTTCTTACGAATCGCCAAGGGCAGAGGGAAATATAATGAATCGAAAAAGAAGAGAACTTTAAGTAACTAAACCCGAATAAAAGCAGAATCGGTCCTATGTTGATATAAAAAATAAATCTTATTTTTACGCCTTATTTTCATCTTCTCACTAGAGATAACACATGTTATGTTTTTAAACATCCTGTATAGTCAGAAGAAATGAAAATAAAATCGGAAGAATTCGATTATTCCTAAATATCTCCGAAAGTAATCATTTTTTTAGATTTCAATACACGATAATATGTGGTATTTAGCAAAGCGCAACTTTTTTTAGTTCAATCATCTTTGTATCTTTTCTAGTTTACGAGATCCCTATATGTGCAATTTTATATAAGTAAAAGTATATATTTCAATAAAAATATTTTAATGAATATTTTTATTGGTTTGATTGCATTTTTCAGCTCTTGAAGAATCTATCCAGAAATTTACAGAAATTAAATCTATTGTTATGAATAAACAATACGATTATCTGGACCAGCGCAACATGGAATTCGAAAAAGATTTCGACAATTTCTTGTCCAACACTGATCAACTGAAAGATAAAATTGCAGAAATAATCGAAATAAACTTTGACAGCGTATGGGAAACGCCCCAAGGTATAAGATTCTTAACACGTTTCGAAAAAGTCAGTGAAAAAATTCCTTTGGCGAAACTAGAAGAAAAATACGATCGTATATTGAAGTATTGTGAAAAAGAAGTTGATAGGATTATTAAAATGTATAAGAAGCAGAGGGACGATCCTCCTGTGCCTAGAATGTTTCCACCTATAGCAGGTAGAGTATTGTATAAAAAGATGAGTCGTTATTTAACTATCTGTTATTTTACAATAGTTATTTAGAAATAACATAATGGCACAACAGTTATTACTTCAAAAAAATAACAGGTATAAAGTAACAGCACTAGAGATCAATGGGTCGTGATATGTATTCGGTGCACTTTCGGCGCACAAAAGTTTAAAGAAATAACCTAAATGAAAAAATAAGTTACCTGTAACGAAAATGCTCGACGGTGGAGATATAGCAGCCAGGAATTAACAGTTTTTTTTGGTTGTGTCGCTCTATTGCGGTTTTGTGGTAGCTTTAGGCTAGAAACAGGTTCTAAAATAACTGCCATAAATAAGCTGTAGGCTCAGTCATCACCGCGCAACAACCGATATAGTAGAGATGAAAAGTAACAGTTTCTTTTAATGTTTGGTATGTAATAGCGAATTATGCTACTTTCGGGAGGGGAAGTGTGGTTCGCAATAGCTAAGTCGGTCGTTTGCATAGATTTAGTAAGAACAGATATCACATTGTGCATTTTAACCCGATCAAACAATCGGAGGTTGACTACGTACTGTAAAAACCAACTGAGATAGAGAAGGCGACATTGCCACATCTCAAATTTGCGCCTATCTACTTAGTTTGATTTGCAGAAAAGGTGACTTTAAAACCTTCACCGGATATCAATAAATCTCAATTTCTTAATTAAATTAATAGTTTATTTTTAAAGAAGCATGCGTAATAATATGGGGGTTATTAACCAGAGGATATATGCGTTACTATTAAAGGACATGTTTACTGTTTAATGTGCTGAAACGTCTAGAACTATTGACAACATCGCTGCTAGTCTTCCTGAATGAAATGAGCCGTCCGTCCCACCACCCCTCGCGACAGCCCTTGGTCCGTTATAGCGTACTACGTTTAGCTTACGGTGTGTTTGAAGTCGGAATCAAGGCCGAAGTGAACTTTTCAGTGGTTTTCAGTAGCTTTTGTTTTTGTTTAACGTACTTTTGAATCTGCAAATTTTTAATATTGTAGGACAGTGTCAAATGTGTGGAAAAATAAGCTCAAATTACCCGAATTTGTCTTTTCGCAGGTAGGTATTATATATATATTTTTGTTGGATTTCTCTGTATTTTCAGCATCAATAATACTCCATGGTAAGAAAAAATGTTAACAGCTGTAGCAAAAACATTGAATATAAAAATGTCAATGGAAATAATAATTATTATTAATAACTGAACTAGAGAGAATTGCCTTAATCAAGTTTCTGGCATTAGAATAATTGTTTTCAGACATTTGTTGTCATGAGTTAGTTACTTTTGGATAACTTAATGTTAAATATTTATTTACATTCTAAAGATTTTATTGTGCAGTAATATTTGGTTATTTTTGTTACTATTTTTATATATGTACTTTCATTGCTCTTGATGATTTTTGAAGTTCTTCAAAAATCAAATATACCCACTTATCAGCAATAACGATATCAAGAAATTGTAACTTAGGAATCCATCAAAGAAAAATATATACCGGGTGCGTCTCAAAAGTGGCTCACCCCTATAACTTTTTTATTTTTTCAGATAAAACGAGATTTGGTATGTTAGTATATGACATAAATTGGGATTGATTGACGTATTCAATTGTTTTCGACTACAATTTTTGATTTTTAAATGGCACCCTCGATATTTTTTTACTTACTTTTTTCGATAGAAAATGACACTCTGAATCGAATAACATATGATATGTCAATTTTTGACATAGTCACTCAAAAACAAATTCTATTTTAAATTTCAATCTAGAGTGCCATGGCTGTGTTAAAAACACTAATTTTTAATCAAGAAGCCTTGGAAAAATAGATTTGATCGTCTAATGTTTTTAGTGTCTTGTCCTGGCCGGTTAAAAGATGCCCAAATCGTATTTTTAATCATATCTCAATTTTTTCAAATGGAACGAGGGTGACTCATTAGCATATTTGGAAAAAGCATTTTTTTACGAACAATTTGATACTACACCCTTGGTATTTTGAGTCAAATTGTCGTTATGAACCGCATGTTACAATTTCAAATAAACAATATGCCAAAATGTGAAAAGCTGACATATGATATGTGATTCGATTCAGAGTGTCATTTTCTATCAAATAAAGTAAAAAAAATACCGAGGATGCCATTTAAAAATCAGAAGTTGTAGTAATTTCCGGTGAAACCGAAAGTGACCGATAACAATTAAATACGTCAATCAATCCCAATTTATGTCATATACTAATATACCAAATATCGTTGTTTTATCTGAAAAAATAAAAAAGTTATAGGGGTGAGCCACCTTTGAGACGCACCCGGTATATGTATACTTTCCAGGTGCTTATATAAATGCATAACAGTTCAACTGATATTTAAAAATAACGGTTTTACCAAGCCTTAATTGTATAATTATAAAATATAATTAAGTTGTCCAAAATTCTTCCGATTTTTTATTTGATCTAATTTAGCTATCACTTGTTTTACAAAATTCTGCTGTATTGTTTCTCTTAGTGTTTTATTTTATTAGTTTATAGTTCTGTTGAAATAAAGCAAATTTTTCTAAAAACTAATTAAATTAATTTTGTAAAATAAAACTAATTTTCCAGGGAGAATAAAATGGGCTAGATGCTTATCTTCACATTTAGATGAGTTACTATCTAACGTCACCACTCACCACGTAATGAAAAACTTACCTGCTACCGTTGAACTATCAAAAAGACATAGGTCAGCTGAAAATATGTTGAAAATATACGAAACTGATATGGTGGCTCTATGGATGAACCAACACGTAGACAAATGCAGTCGTTTAAAATTTTATTTAAAAATAAAAAAAATATATTGTAGGTATCAGACGCCGATCGCTGTTTAACCAAACATCTTCTAGCGGTTTGCCCCGAGAAACAAAAATTAAAAGTCAATTTACATACAACTATTCCACTTCTTATTAGAGAAGCTGACTTGATGATTAAAATGGATCTGCCTGTGCCTATGGTTGCGCTTACACTGTACGCTAAACAAGATCATTTCAGTCTTGTACAAGATTCATTACAGGTAGATATAAAAATATAACAATAACCATTAAATCCAATAGTAAGTAGAGACGATATAATTTATTGTGATTAAAAAAGTTGTGTCAAGCTTTCAATGTTTGTAAAATTGAAAATGTAGAAAAATTACATCAAGGCAATTTAGTTTTCACAAATATCTTCAAACATATTAAAGGCAAACTAACAATAACATCTAATATGTATTATTATCAAACCAAACCAAACCAAATCATTATAATATCTTGAAAAAGGAAATAAAATTTTCGAAAGCTTGGCGTATGTAAAACGTTGTTTAACTTTTGCTTTCAGACCGCTATCCCCAAGAATTTTCTTCTAAGTTTTAATAATCATTATATGTCAGTATTTACCTACTTTAAACAATACAGTGGGTTTACCTTTGGAAATACAAAATAAAGCACTAGTTTACCACAATACACCCGAAACACTTTACTTCTAACACTAGACGCGACTTTTCAGTTTTAATCATCTGCTGATGATAACATGGTTGCATAACTCGGATTTGTTGCTAGTATTGCAGCAAAATGCGTGTCTAGTTTTAAAAATGAAGTATTTTGTTGTATTAGTGTTATATTTTGCTAATCTAAACAAACCTGTTCACAGTATTTTTTATATTTTCGTTTACAGTTTCTTATCAACGATTTTCTAAAAGTAGTCAAGAATGTTAAACTTGAAGTAAGACCTTTGTTTTTACCTCATCTGATCAAGTTATGCTCTAAAATAGAACCAGGGCTAACACAGTTGGATTGGGTGTCTGAAGACTGGCAAGAGTACGTGAATTCAGCTAACGAGTCGGTTCATAACTTTAAAGTATTGGTAAGATTTGCAATCTATAAATAATTTAAAATTCAGAATATTCTAAATAGAATATAACATACATGCTTGTCAGAGAATAGCAACATTAAAGAAATGCTAACTTCATGTTAAAAAATGGAAACAGACGCCACCTGGTATAGCCTGGCAGTACTAGCTAAATTGAGGGGAATTGGAGGGGCGGGGCTTAAAAGAGGGGAAATTTAAAAAAAAATATTTTTATAAGTATCACTGATTTACTGTTTAAAGTTAATAAACATATTTTTTATTACTTTAATATAATTTAAAGTATTAAAAAATATGTCTATTAACTTTATACAGCAAATCAATGATATTATTAAAGACTTATTATTTTCAGAGAAAATTCATAGTAAATAAATTACACATTCAATAAACAATATCATTTATTTTTTAGAGCTGCAATAATAATAATATTTATATTACAATAATATTGAAATATATATATTTTTTTAACAATGAAAAAGAATATCCGGGAACCTGAAAAAGAAAGATGATCAATTAATGACTTAAATTAGTTCAAAATACATTTTGCAAATAACTAGGGAATTGGAAAGATAAACATACTATTAAAAATACATTTTAGTAGTATGTTATCATCTATTTACTGATAATACATAAGTATATAATAGGTAAATAAGATGCATAAGGCACTATGATACAACTACCTAGCAGTTGTATCATAATAACACACTAATATCACAAAAAATATGTGCTAATTTAAATTCCTTTAATGATCTAATGAAACACTATCTAGCCTCAATGCATGCCATTCCAAAGCAAAAAAACTATTATACCAAATAAATATAAGCTGGATAAAACATAAACCAAGCCAATGTGCATAAACAACCAAAAAATGGATATATTATGTATTTTTGTATTTTATATATCGCACATCCCGTTCAAAAGTTTACTAACTCAAAATAGAGAATATAGAGAACATTGTCACAAGAGAAATAAAAGAAAATTTAAGTTAAGGCAAATGCTCCTTTTTGCATATTAATGGCCAAATAATATAATGTTGATTTAATAAAATTTTACTGGCATCCTTCTAAGGTATAAATCAGATTAAAAGGACATTGATTTTGTAATAATTGTTTGTTTTGTAAACATTTTTTGAAGACAATACAGTTTTGAACGGGCTGTGCGATATAAACAAGGATCTTACTATTATTTGAGGTTAGAAAGTATTTAAATAACTTAAAACATAATCAAAATCATTTTTCATCATAAATTATAGAGGTACTTACGTGTTTTGATATTATTATCAGGAAATAATACGTTTAGTTAAACAGGTACGCTGCCAGGCAAGTTCTATCGGCGGGTCTTTGCAAAAGTTGAAATCTGAAAAATACAAAAATACGTTTACATCTTAGTTGTATTTACGAATAAAGTATTTGTGTGTAATTTCTGACTTACCAGTTAACTGAATAATTGCATTAAATACATCCAAATGGTAATTTAATATTGTAAAAAAGCAAAATTGTTTTAAATCACTTGCCAGGACAGCCCGGCCAGCTTCTTTGTTGGCAAAATGGCTGCGGTATCATGATTTAAGCAATGTGAGTGACAAAGAAAGCCAATGCATGGCACTTGCCTGGCAGATGTTGTTTTCTTTGTCGTTTATCCTGGCACGTTTAAATTTGACTGTTGCCTGTTTTCCCATACAAGTGACACCCCCGTGATGCTTGTGTTGTAGACTGACAGAATTCATGACATATACATAAATAGAGTTCTGGAAGTTTTAACCAGTATGCAAGCAATTCAGCTACACGCTTTGCCAGAAGAAGGCGAATCTCCTTGGGATTTAGGTAAGTTATTTTACTTTCAATTTCGATTCTAAAATACATAGTAGTTTTATTTTCTCTATGTCATAGTTTTATTTTCTCTATGTCAATACTATAAATAAACTGAAAACATGTTGTATATACAAATGTCAGTAAAAGTATCACTTTTTGCGCATGGTTCTATTATCAAAAAGATCATTTGATGAAGATATTAAATGATCATGATGAAGATATTAAAAACAACGTAAATAAAGCACTTTTGTTAAAAGAAATTAACTAAAAACAAAATTAAAAGGAACCAACAATCATAGACTAACGAATTGTGGAAATTTTCAAAAGGAGTTTGATATGATTATTAAAATAAAATAAATGTTTTTGTCTATATCTTATTTAACAACACATAGCATACATTATAACTCAAATAGTATTTATAATTTTAGGTGACATAAGGCTTGGAAATGACGATCAATGACATTTCCCATATAATTTTACAGCGCTTTTAGATGGAGCGGACCGTCCGAAGGAGTTCGTACGACGGCTATCTTCAAAGAACACGACGGACGCTCCGTCGCGAACGGTCCACTCCATCCGAAAGCACTGTTAAATATAAAATACCAGCGCAATCTTCATTTCATAGCCATCGCTGACGCCGTTTTTTTCGATCATTTTGTATTTACGTTGTATGCATGTTTAAATTGCTATTTATTTTAGATACGTTTAATGATAAGACAGATGACATTTGTTGCTATGCAGCATCGGAATTGCACAAAAAATCGATGATGATTGAAGAAGCAGTAGAAGAAATTTTGTCTCTGGTAAAAAGAGCTAAAATTGATAATGCAGAGTCTACTGAAAAAGGGGATGATTTCGTATTCGAAGGTAAGTTTAAACCAAACCAAATCAAAATTAAATTAAATCTGATTTCTTTGTATCAATTTTTTGGACTTGCTTTATATTAGATAGATTTATCTTTTTTAAAATACAAGTTTATAAAATCGAAGATAGTTTGGTTACATGGTTTTGAATTATTAATGCATTTTTATTAGATATATTATTTAAAACAGATTTTGAACGCATTTAAAACTCAACAAAAACAAAATGAATGGGTGAAAATATTTTTAATAAATTATCTTAATTTATTTTTTGGTATTAGTTTTAATAAAAATAAAAACGATTCTCATTTTTTAAATTTATATAAATGTTTTTGGATAAAATGTTTTAATACAAAGTTTTACATATGACTGAGGTCTATTATCTAGAAATACAGAATTTGTTTACGATTGTATAGTTATAGTTCACAAGTATAGTTCAGTTATTAAACTGGGGTTAACTTAAATTAATAGTTATTATTTAAATTTCTTTAGAAGAGGAAAAACCGCCTGATATTGCAGCACCTCAGCAGCAATCTGATTGGTCGCTGGTATGGGAATGTTTTGAAAAACCCCATTTACTCTTCAGCGGTGGCATGAGCAAAGCAATGCAAGACGTTGTTAAAGGTGCTGTGAGCGAAATGAGACGGTACTACACCAGAAAGGTCATTGACGTATTGGTTAAAGTTACCAGAACCTCCCTAGATTCTTTAAGGAGGAGATTTTGCATCGAATGTAAGTACAAATAAATTTATATTTTGTGGTTCTCTTCTGATCTCTAGGATTACATTCTCAAGTCGTATCATTTTCAAAAATCTAACAACTTGGAGACTGAACAGAACATTCTTTGCCTATGGTTTATCATTGCCTAATATAAAGGACCGCATATTTTGCCAGGCTATCGCACTGCCATAAAATGTGTTCGGTCTTTTCTTCTTCAGATTGACAAAAACTTCATATGTGTTCGTCAATCCCATCAGCTTATTAAGCTTACAATGCTCTTTTAGTAGACCCACTACATCTTTGACAGTCTTTCTGTCTTTGCTTATCAAGCCGTAAAGTAAGTTTTCGCCTCTCTCTGCCCTGGTGAGTTGCTCTACGATTCTAGAGATTTGTGGCCATTATTGTGACTACTTTTAATCACAATAAAAGTATATTTTACATATGCAATACTTTTTACAAATGTTAGTAAAAGGTATGTTTAATTTGAGGATGGTTTTAGTGTCTAAAAATTATTTTATGACGAATAAGTTAAAGACAAAATATTAGCATTTTTGTTAAAACATATTAACTAAAAACAAAACTAAAAGGAAAATGTAATCGTGTACAAACAAATTGTGAAAACGTTCAAAAAGGGCTCTGGAAATAATTATTATTAAAATAAAATAAATGTCTTTCTGTATCTTTTTTACCGTTATAATGGCGTATACTCATTATTGTGACTACTTTTAATCACAATCTTGATTTAATCTAATCTTCTCTAATCATCATAGTTTATATGTGTTGTATAGTGTTTTTATGTTAATATTTTCAGATAAAGAAGAACGCGAGTCGGTCTTTGTTCTCAACGCCATTTTATTAATACCCAAAGTAGGAATTCGACCTAATTTGGAAGAGGTTCAAGAAGTATTGAATCTAGCTGGTAAAAATATCACATCTGTTTCAAAAGGTGTTGGGCAATGGGCTGGAAATGCCGAGGTAATGATTATTTTACAGTTTTTCGTGATATTTTATTAGTCGTAAACTATATAGAACTGACAGATGACATTCATCATGTTATTATTCTTGCGGTTTAATCAATTGATTTTATATGTCTATTAACTACTTTGTTGCTCATGTATTATTAGTATTATCATCTATTATTAGTATTATCATCTATTATTAGTATTATTATCTGATCTATTTTTTTCTCGGGTAATATATCTTTCAAAATAGTATTAAAGAAGTTTGACTAGGGGCAATAACTTATAAACTTTGAATTATCGTATAAAGTCAGATAATATCAAATGGATTAATTCTAGTTTTCTAAAGACTTGTGTTTCCGACTTTCGTTATAACCTAAATATCAACTTTAAAAAATTCATAATCCTTGAATTATTGTTGGTTAGGTCAACATTGATATACAAATAAAATCAGAAGAGACCGCTTGGTTTAATTCTAATTTTCTATCTTGTTCTCGACTGGAAAGTCAATGACCGGTAGCAGCTAGACAGCTAACTTTTAATTCATAAGGATATTTCGAGATTTTTCATTTTTTTCTTTCATTATAAGCTTAAATCTACCTAAAATTCGAAATTTGAAGTTTGTGACACATCTAGAAGTACCTTAGAATTTTGATGATCTGTCAAAATTCGTCTGATCTGTCGAAATTAAAGAAATTTGACAAGCGATAATTCATAAACTATGAGGTATAATTATTAGATATTTTGGTAACTTAGCTAGCTATAGTATGTCTTCATGTATAGTGAAAATTAATATTCTTGCTTTATCCACAACGAAGTTACAGGGTGGTCAAAAGTGCCGCTAATACCTTCGAGAAAAGGATGGTACGGCTGTGCTCGACTTTGCTCAACAGATGTATTTTTGCCGTTAATAACAGAGTTTTCAGATTATGAAATTTAATGTTCTATAATAACAATACATGATGTAGGTCATCTTAGCTAATGTAAATAAGATTCTAATTAATATTTCTCGTTAAATATATTTACATTAAACTAAACACACTTTTTTTCGAAAACCTTTAGCTTAAGGCAACATCCAGAGAGGATAGTTGTAATAGTTTCTATGTAAGTAAACTTTTACAACTGCCTTTGCAACTATATATTTAAAAAATAATTACTAATTTTCTCTTTTGTTTGTTTTCCCTTCTACTCTACCTGTTATACTGTTTCACTTATTTTACTCATACACACTACAATGAAAAAATATATATATACTTGCACAACTTCTATTATATTGTTCACACCACTACCACCAATATTGATTACTTTACGCATTACTTTTGATTACCACTTTACTTAAATACTTTACTACACTCACTATACACAACTATGCATGCATTAAAGAAGGAGTATAGTAGAAAATCTGGCTGGCAAAAGATTGCAGGACCGTCTCCAAATCTTATGGATGTGGTCAATCGGTCCAGAATGATCCAACAGGTAGTTAGAAATAAGTTACTAGAACCTATCTGCCTAATTTATGAACTTTAAACTGTTTCAGTGCATACTAGATGGAGAATCGGCGGCCGCGGAGATACTATAATATTACCTCGGGCTGGAATTTTGAGAATTGGAGAGACCGTCCCCGAAACCGATTCTCAAAAAAATTCCTGCCGGAAGTAATATCATAGTGCCTCCACGGCCGCCGGATTTTAGTCTATAATTACGTTTTATCACATAGGTGTTATTGCTATACTGATGGATAGTGTTACAAAATGCACGAAAATTTATATTTTGCAATCGTTTTCCGAGAACGATCTAGAATAAACCACCAATAAACGAGCAAATGTCTCTAATCTAAAATTAGCGGAAAGAAGACAGGCTAGAAAATCAGTCGGTTACTTTTTTAGATTTTATTCGGAATTTTCTCGTTTTTTCTTATCAATCTCGACAAAAAAAAGAATTTTGAGAACATTTAGAACTAATAGAAGAAAAAATTGCATTAAATACAGCAATTTGCAAATTAAAACGGCAAATCAGTAGCTATGTCTCTAAAATAGAAGAAGTATATTGGGGAATCCCTAAATTTCTAATTTCGGTGACAAAGAAAGAATTTTCCCGGTGTTATCACGTTGTCGCTTGCTAAATTTCTATAAGTTAGTATACTAAATAGTATAAAGATGATACTATTTTTGTAAAAGCTCTATGCTATTTGGATTCAGAAATAATGAATCACTTTAAACAATGTATAAAATAGGGTTGGCAATAATATATGGTAGGTCCCAATATAGAAAACGTTGCACAGATTGACATTTCATCGGTTTTTACGTTTAAACAAAAAGACTAATGTAGGAGCATATGAACAATATTGACGATTCTGCATTTATCTCGATATGATTCATAATAATCTCAATATAATTCTTCTGTTACTATTCTTAATTTACTTAATTTATGACCAATTCTTTACTTATTATTTAAATTCTAATTTTACTTCTTCGTAATTTGCCTTTATTCCTCGTAAATTCTTAATTTACTTCTGTTACAATATGTTCCCAGATTTATAAACCTTGTATAAAACCTATTATAAAATAAACAAAACATAGTCCAAACAATTCTAAAAAAAGCCCAACAAGTCCACAACATTTCAAATTTATTACAGGAAAAATAGTATTTGATTACTTTATTATTTTAATTCATTAGTTTTTAGCAAATAAATTTGAGACTTTAATTTAAAATGTAGGTCATCAACATTTCACATTTTCTTCACCAGAATTGAATATCACTTCCGGTCTAACTGAATATGAGCCTAAATGTAGAATTTTAAGCATCATTCTCTATATTGTTTTGCATATTTACGTAGAACGTTATTATATATTATTTTCTACATTTGACAATAATATCACAATTTGCCATTAAATAAACCCTATGTTAAGATAATAGGGTTTTTTTGGTATGAATTAAAACCGCTTTTCATCGCCATTTTGAAAAATAATAACAACCGTGTAGAAATACATTAAAAGGAGAATTTTAAGCTCTATGAAAATATGTATAATATTTACAGAGTTCCTTTTAATATTCTCCAGCTATATCGGAATGATATTCATATTTTTTGCGAATTTTTGTTTTGAAACCAAATTAATAATTGTATGAAGAGCAACGAAATTGCAGTCTGTGTAACGATTACTTATCACCAGATCACAAAACATCCCCCTATAGAATTTTGACTTATATGCCATAAAATGAAAGTAGAAGCGCCGAAAAAAGGATCTCTCAGTCGAAATGAATATGACTTTGACCCAAAAGATTGGCGCTTTTCAATAGGGCCAAGGACGACGTTTCTTTGCCCAAAGCATTAACTATCTTTTCATAAGTTTTAAAAAATTACTTTAGAGAATAGAAGAATCTATTTGTCCAAAGTATTTCACTCTTGGTCCAAAATGAATATGCAAAGAAGTTCTTGCTACAAGAACAATAGCAAAATAAAAACACTAAATCACCACAATACACCAAAACACTTTTACTTTTACACTGGACGCGAGTTTCGCTAACCATGTTAGCATCATCAGCAGATGATTATAAACATATCGCTAACATGGTTAGCGAAACGCGCGTCCAGTGTAAAAGTAAAAGTGTTTTGGTGTATTGTGGTGATTTAGTGTTTTTATTTTGCTGTGTAACACCAAAGGTTCCAACCCTCAACTGTAATACAAGAACAATAGTCTCTTTGATTCATGCAAAAATTCTTGATTGAAAAGGGACATTTCTTGATTAAAGAGACACTTTTCTTAAACCAATAGCGCATACTATTGACTCAACTAAAATTTATTATGATCTAAGAGAAGTCTATACATCATATACAGGCATATTACGAGGTATATTATTTTCTGATAAATTTAGGTTTTCCTGTTCTGTAGTAAGTAAAGTCAAAGTTTACAGAATAAAATATAAGTTCCGTCACTTGTGCCGGCGGCAGGTATCAAAAGCCGCTTCACGCACGTATTTCCCAGTGTATTACTGGTGTGTGGACTTTGGACCCAGCATACACGGCGGATCACGTTCGGCGTATTACTTTGATTTTGGCGTTATTACAGAGTGGTCTCGCATGCATATGGAATTATTTTTCAAGTGGTTATTTAATTTTCATTGCAAAGTGTTACTGATAACATTAGCCTTAGTTAATTATTTATTAGTTTATTATAAAAAAGCATAATTATTTTTATTATTTCTTAAAAATAATATTGAGTTTTTCGCCACTGGAAAAAAAATTATTTAAAATATCTAATTAGAATTATTCAAGAACACTTTATTTTTTTACACGAAAAATCATATACTGGGTGTGTCTCAAAAGTGGCTTATCCCTATAACTTTTTTATTTTTTCAGATAAAAAAACGAGATTTGGTGTGTTAGTATATGACCTAAATTAGGATTGATTAACGTTTTCAATTTTTTTCGGTCACTTCCGGTTTCACCGAAAATGGCATTTTTCTACTTTACTCGATAAAAAATGACACTCTCAATAGAATGACATATCATATGTCAACTTTTGGCATTCTAGCTTAAAAAAAATCTTTTAAAATTTCAATATTGAGTGTCATAGCTCTTTTAAAAACAAAACTTTAATCAAGGAGTCCTGGGAAATATAGATTTGATCGTCTAATGTTTTCCATGTCTTGTCTTGGCCGGTTAAAAGATGCCCAAATGGTATTTTTAACCATATCTTAATTTTTTTCAATTGGAAAGAAGGTGGCTCATTAGTATATTTGGAAAAAGTATTTTTTTACGAATAATTTCATGCCACACACTTGGTATTTCGAGTCAAATTGTCGTTATAAACCGCGTGTTACACTCTCAAATAAATCATATGTGAAACTGTTAAAAGCTGATATGATATGTCTTTCTACTCAGAGTATCATTTTCTATCGAATAACGTAAAAAAATACCGAGGATACCATTTAAACATCAAAAGTTGTTGACATTTAATAGTTTCAGCTTTGAATTTTATAGTGTACGTAATTCGTGTTGGAAAACCATATTATGCAATCATGGAATACTGCACTCGTGCGTAATATTATTTTTTCCAAAACACTCGTTACGTAATATACTTATTATTTTATATACATTTTATACTACATTATTTACTGTTGATACTGTGTAGCTTTATTTTTTGTGTTTGTTTTTAAAATTTATTTTATTTTTGCTATATCTTTTTTTATCTTGCCATGTCTAAATATTTATATGTAATACACCAATAAACTGATAGTATATTTTTTCTTTTGTAGATTTACTATTAGGTATTTTTGAAATACCCCACGTTCCCCTACACCTTGTCGCACATTGCGATCGGTAAAAATGCGGCTTCTATTTACCCCGGCTTCCACTCCTGTTTTCATCGAAATCCGGCGTATCGGACGAGGCGGCTTCTGGCTTTTGATACGCGATTTTCAAAGTGCCGATGCTAAGTGACCGAACTTATATTTTATTCTGTAAACTTTGGTAAAGTGAATATTATTTTCCTCGATAGTAGTTATTTCTGCTTCTTCACTCCTTGGTATTTTTTGGGGTGGTTCATCACTACAAATTACAAAAAAATGTTACATCACGATTAATCAAAGTAAAGCAAATAAATTATTAAAATTATAAGCTTTGGTCACATTTTGAATTTTTTTAACGACTTGAAATTCTAAAATTTTTGTAATTATTTGCATAAAAAAATTCATACCTATATTCTTATTCTATCTATAGTCACGCATGCATTATCTAAACAGGTGCATTAGATAAATGTCTCTTACCTTCAAATATAGCAAATAAATGCTCTAATTTCCATTTTTTCAGAAACTCCTTTAAAGAATCCATATATCCTAAAATTTGTCCATAAAAAATGACAAATGCATACTAATAACGATCACTAATTTGTTATACGATATGCGTTTAAAAAGCAAATTATGCAAAATTCCAAATGGAAAATTCGAAGCAACAAAACCCGTACGTACTATGATGTGCGACCTATGAAATGCGACGTACGACTGATCGGGCTGCCGACTGATTGTATATACCATCCTTCGTCATTGTCTTTGCGTGTCGCTATTATTTTTCATCAAAAGAGTATTTAGCTATTGGAAAAATGGCCATGTTTCTTGAATGAAGTACTTTCTAGCGTATTTTTCTTATTATCTTAAAAGAAAGTAACTTGCACTTGGTTGAATGAAAATAGATTCAAGAGAAATTTTCGAATTGTTCAAGAGAACCAGTTTTCTTGAGTTAAGAGAGTTTTCCTTCAGGCAAAATATTTTCTGTTACGCTAAAATAAATTCTCTTGCCACTAAATTTTTTTTTCAAGAACGATGACGACTTTAGTTCAAGTCTATCTTTTTTATCAGTGATGCGCTCGAGTTTGTTCGCGCACTAAATCCATCACGATCCGTATATTTAATTTAATTTTTATTGAATATTACTCAAACATTTTATTAATTGTAACGAAATAGAATGATGAATTATTAAAATTACATTATACGAGTATATTAAATATTACAATAAAAAATTGTAATTTATATATAACACATACTTATATACCTATTTCGTTACAATTAAAAAAAATGTTTATATCTATACCCGATCGAACGTTTATAAAAATAAAACAACTATTGATGTTATTATAAATTATATATTTTACTACTATAAACAAAAAAAAAACGTACAAAACAATTCGAATCTTTTCGGGGATTTGGAAAACGAAGAAAACTGCCATTTTTGTTGTCGCAATTAGGAACCCTGCAATTTTTCTTCGCAGGTTTGCGTTCTCGGTCGAAAAATGTCATTGCAATTGAATATGAATAATTAAAATAAAATGTTCTTGATAAAGTAAGTACAAATACGCCAGTAATTAATGAGGGAATTGCCAAAATCACACACCAAATATTCACAAAACACAACGAAATAAAAATATTGACATATTCAAAAAACAAATGAATATTTGTTAATCTTTTAATGACTAGCAGCCCCTCCAGTGTTTGTTCGCACATATAGCTACTTTACCAGTCATTGCCATTAGAAAAAATGTTCTAAAGAGGGATGTTTTGTGCACCAGACGTCATAATGCCTAGAACTTTTGATCTAGCCTATAGTTGCAACATAGCTATAAAATTATAACACATATAATTGCAACATAGCTATAAAATTATAACTAATTTTTATACAAATAAGTTATGATATAAAAAAATAAAATATAAATTTCCTAGAAGCCGAGTAAAAGCTGCATAAGAACAAAAGAGGATGACTTGAGAATGAGGCGTAGGAAGTTGTATAGATTGATGACCGAGGAAAAAGACATGTTTCCTATGCAACAACGGAACTTCTACAATCACGTCATGGAAAACAAAGAAGTGATCAAAACTCTGTCATTGTTGGCATCTTGCACGCAAGATATGCGCTGTGTGAGTATTTGTCTAATTTATTAATTGCGAATGTAATTTTAGAATATAGTTATATTGTAATCGCAACATTTTCTGATGCACGTCATCAATCATATCGACATTGACACTAAAGTCTATAAACCTAACTAAATTAAATTTTGGCAAAAATGTTTAAATTTGTTGTATAATTTAAGATACCGAGCAGCTCTTCATTTTACTTTATAGAGCAAATGATTGTAACAGATATTTTATTTAGATTAAAGCTGCAAAAAATAGTTTTAAGCAAGGTTGTCGTTTATTATTTGACAATTATCAGTCATTATTTTGAATAATATCGAGCTGTTGTTGAATCTTTGTGAGTAATTCTCGTTTTTTTGCCTATCTTCATAGTCTTTTTTTTTAAATTGTACTTTTGAGCACAAACAATTCTTTTAAGAACTAAATTTTCGAGTTTTTGTATTGCATTTCTTGAAATTATGTGTTAAATATGCCGAAGTATTTAAACAGTCGAAGCAAAGAGCTTGTAGCTTCCCCGATAAACTACACACACCGGAAAAGTCTAGGGATATTACAATTTTATCCAGCCATCGTCAGTAATTTTATTATTTGAATTTCTGATATAATAAAATTAAAATAAACAAATAGTTTACAGGACGTATTGGAAATAAAAATGCGAAATTTACCGAATTTTTCAAATTTACTTTGATTTTTATTGAACTCAAAAAAATACACACATTTTTTTTATTCTAAACTGTGAATTAAAAAAAAAGATAAAACCATTTTTACTTAATAAAGTGTATGGCCTCCTCTACTGTTCATTACAGCCCTACATCGTCTCTCCATGCTCCTGATCAGGTTGTCGATCTCTTCTTGAAGTACAGCCTGCCACTTGCATTCACGGCCCGAACCAGATCCCTACGAGTTTTACGAGGCATACCCATTCTCAAAATTCTTCTTTGGACCGCGTCCCATACGTGCTCGATGGGGTTGAGGTCAGGAGATTGTGCCGGCCAGGGTAAGATGTTTAATTGATGAGCATTGATAAACTCACTTACCACTCTGGCTGTATGAGGCCGTGCATTGTCATGCATGGAGATGAAGTTTCTCCCAAAATCATTGGCATATGGTAACACGACAGGCTCAAGAATTAAATCACGATATGTGATTCCTGTTAGAAACCTTTCAAGAAAAACGAGATCGGTTTTTCGGCCTAACTGGACTCCTCCCCAGACCATAACTGTTCCACCTTGATAAGGGTGCACTTACTGAACATGATCCAACCGAATAAGATTTTCCGGTTCTCTCCATACCCTAAGCCTTCTCGAATCCGGATGAATTCCAAAGCGTGACTCATCCGTAAAGAGAACATTGGCCCATTGTTCATTCGACCACTGAACATGATCTTGAGCCCACAAATATCGTACCTCTCGATTTCCTCTCGTTAAGGGTTGAACTCTCCAGGGGCGTCTGCTTCTTAAGTTGACCTATCTTAATCTATTGCGAACAGTGTCAGGACTAACGGTTACATTATGTGTTTCCTGGAGAATTAAACTAAGCTCTGGTGCTGTAAGAGTCGGTCGGCGTCGAGCATTTAATTGTAAAAAATGATCTTGCTGAGGGGTAGTAATGCGATGTCGCCCTGTGCAATTTCTGCAACATCACCACTTTCATGGTAGCGTGCACTTAATCGCGATATTACACTTTGCGTTGTATTTAATGCTCTAGCTACGTCGATTTGGCACATTCCAGCTTCGAGCATACCCATGGCCCTTAGCATTTCGTCTCTGTTAATATGTCTACGCTCCATAACGTCGTTTAATACTAAACAGAGTTATTTGAATGAATTCTGGCCAGTTATCATAAAAACATAGCCAGTACAGGTTAAATTCGAACAATTGATGCTAGGTGTTTTTATACATTTGACAAAAAATGCACAAACACTTCTGCAAATATCCCAAATTTAGAAATAACTAGTGCGACTACTTCGTTTCAATCGAAGTAGAAAGAATCGGCCTACAAATATGTGGTTGTTTATTCAAAACATTTATTTTTAACTTTAATGAAATGATATCCCTAGATTTTTCCGGTGTGTGTATTTTGAACGAGAACGTGACAATAAAGGTCCTTTATTACCCTTGACTGCAGTCAGAGAAGTAAGTTTGATTGATAAACACATTACACCACTTTCAAAGTTATTTCTACGTTAGTTTTTATTGCATTCTGGGATTGTTAAATTGTGAATTAATATCACCCTCTTACTTATTACCACTTACGGCGTTGTAAGATGTACTTACATCAATAAATAAATAACCCATAATAACGCTTAGAATATTCTTCATAATGGACTAGTTTTTGCCAATATGTAATAAGTAAAATAAGCTATAAAACAAATAAATCAATTAATTACTAAAATATTAGTTATTAAATTTAAAATAAAACGTAAACATCTTTAAAAAAATAATATAATAAACATATTCTTTGTCACTTTTAAATTAAGATTCATCTCATAAATCCATCACAATCTGGCTCACTCAAAGTTGATCACGTGCATCGAAAATTGTTTTGCGATTAGCATATGTTCGAAACGTTACTGTATCAGATTTTAACATTTTTATTATATTTTTTTTATAAAAATTTGTAGCAATAATATTTTCTAAATTATATTATACATCATAGAAGTAGTTGAATGTATCTAAAGGTTATAGTTTAGTTATAAATATTAGTCAAGTAAGAATTGTGTACGAAAAATATAAAAAAAATATATTTTCGTTTAGCACTGGTAGATGTCAGTAGTATTTGGATATTAATTATTCATGGAAACATGACATTTGTTATGGTTAATACACACGACTTTGTTTACGGGACTTTCACAGGCATTTTTCTATTTATTTCTATCTAGAACAAAATACCTAGACACATGCGAATATAAATTGTTTCTAGAGAAAATACACGTATTACAGAAACTATGTATTTTATAAGTAGTTTTACCGTCTAACAAGGTCTAGAATTTTCACTATATTTGTCAAAAACTTTACTGATAAATATAGTTAACTGTAAACTTAATTGGGGCGGATGTTACTATGTAGCGATCAACCATGATTGAAATAGTTGACTATTCTAATTTTGATTGGCAATAAATCAAGAAATTCAGTTATTTTTCAGCTGTTATCACTAGCGTCAAAATAAACCATAAATTAAATAATGTGATTAATTTGAATGAGAAAAAATGGATTTATTTTGAAGGTTTTCTAATTTAATTATTGAGTATGCGAATTAAAAAATATAGATTAGGTTACATGTTCGTAAGAAATTTTGATTATACAACACATATTAAGTTATCAAACACTAATTTTCTAAAAAAAAGTGTGTTAGAAGGTATTTCGTATAAAATAAAATACAAAAACTGTCTATACCTCTGTGGCGGATCTACATCTCTCCAAAAAAGTCCTATGGGTATTTCGCCACTATAAGAAAATCTACGAAATAAAATATTTTTTTTAGTTTAATTGTATTTGTCTGATGATGCTCGTATGAGCGAAACACGTGTCACTGTTTAATATTATATAAACGTTGAGACCGAGACTTTGAGTCTTTTTTCTACCTTTTTTTAATTTAAAATAAAATAGTTATTTTTTTAAACACTGCTGCTTTAATCCAACGGAGACTAATTGTCAGCAGTGGTTTAAATAAACAAATTTGCCTAACGTTATATTAGATTACTAGCGTGTACCAGCGACTTCGTTCGCGTCGAATTAATCATTTGTAATGGTGATGATAAAGCAAAGCAAGAAATTCCATTAACATACAAACTGGAAAATTTTCTCACATTTATGTCAGCATGAGAAAAAACAATATGGCGATATTATATAACTTGGTAATATTTGAGGGGTAGTTTCATCTCGTTGGAATTTGACTTTCGAAAAATCCATTTGCCAAAAATAAGCTTTTTACGTCAAGCAGTTTAAGCAGAATCGTGATTAAGAAATTACCCAACTTTTTGAACACCCTGTATGATTTTTTAAAAAATTTCAAAATATGTAAAAAAACAAAATAAATTATGCGTGTTTCCCGAAAGACTAACCGTTTTTTAAATAACAAATATTGTAATATTTGACGGGCGTTTTCGCCCTCTTGGAATTTGAGATTCGAGAAACCCCTCCTTATCAAACCTCTACACCCCACAGTCAATCCGTTTGCCAAAAATCAGCTTTAAACGTCAAGCAGTTTAAGCAGAATCGTGATTACTCAATGGCCATATTTTATGAAACACCCTGTATAAATTTATAAAAAATCTTAAAATATGTAAAACAACATAATAAATATACGTGTTTAAGAGTTTTTCCGAAAAACTCACCAGTTTTTAAATAAAAAATATTTTAATATTTGAGGGATAGTTTCACCCCCTTAGAATTCGAGTTTCAAAAAATCCCTTCTTATCGAACCTCTACACCCTAAAATCAATCTGTTTTCCAAAAATCAGGTTTTTACGTCAAGCGCTTTAAGCAGGGTCGTGATTAATCAATGACCAGATTTTCGAAACACTCTGTACACATTTTTAAAAAAATCTTTAAATATGTAAAAAACAAAATAAAATATACATGTTTAAACGTTTTTTCGGAAACTTGACCGTTTTTTAAATAAAAAGTATTGTAATATTTGAGGGGTGGCTTCACCCCCTTGGAACTGGAATTTCGAAAAATCCCTCCTTATCGAACCTCTACACCGTAGAATCAACCTGTATGCCAAAATTGAGCTTCTTACGTTGAGTGGTTTGAGCAGGATCGTGATTAATCAGTATGTCAGTCACTTAAGGATTTTATAGAGGGTGGCCCATCGAAAACGTTCCGCAAGGCATAACGGACAAAGTATTCTTTTTTTCAAAAAATCCAAAAACACGTCAATTTTGTTTGAGAGGGGGACAACTTTTGCCCCAAAAATTATTGCAAAATCTTCAACCCTCTAAGCGGGGGTGTCATCTCCCAACTTTTTTTAAATGGAAAGAGGGGTCAAGTGACGTCGCAATGAAAAGAGTTTTCTATTCTCTATATTTCCCCGCTTTGTTTTTGAAAATCGGTCGAGTCATTGAGAAAATATGAAGGATTGAAATTTGCAAAGTTTATTTAAACATTTATCAGAGTAAATAATACAGATAAATTCCTTCGACCAATTTGAGTTTTTTTCTTATTATTTCTAGATGTTTACGCATTTTTTCACTAGCCACAAGTTTGAACGATCAGGTGCGGTAGTTGCTAGATAGCTGTTCTGTGACTTGTGCGTTGAAGTTCTTCTCAATATCGTTAAACTGACCCACAATAGAATTTCCAAAAATACCAGCCCACACGTTCAATTTCTGAGGGTTTTGTGTGTGCACCTCGTGAAAAACCCTGGGGTTATCCTCAGCCCAGTACCGACAGTTGTGCCGATTAACTACACCGTTCAAAAAGAAAGTACACTCATCCGAAAAGCACACATTAAATCGGAAATTATTATTATTCGCCACTCGTTCACCCATAGTTTCACAAAATTGCAAGCGACGATAAAAATCGTCTTCGTTGAGTTCTTGTATCAACTCAATTTTGTACGGGTGGAACTTGTGTTTTTTTTTAATATCCTTTGGACACTTGTACGATTCACGCCGGTCTCATTAGCTAATTTTCTTGTACTCAGCGTACTATCCATGGCAACTTGGCCCAATACGAATACCTCGTAGCTTCATTTACTACAGGATTTTCCCTCTGCCTCTTTTTATTCATAACGGAACCAGTTTCGCGAAATTTTGCTACTAACTCGCGAACAATTTTGCCATAAAGGTGTTTGCCAGGATGGTGTTCATTGAATATCTGCGCAAATCGATTGCCATATTCATTATTTTTAAAATAAAGTTCGATTATTTTCAGTTTTTCTGCAAGTGAGTACACCATAATTATTAAAAAGTTTAACGATACTGAGAAGAACTTCAACGCATAAGTCACTGAACAGCTATCTAGCAACTACCGCACCTGATCGTTCCACCTTGTGGTAAGTGAAAAAATGCGTAAACATCTAGAAATAATAAGAAAGAACAGCAAATTGGTCGAAGGAATTTATCCTTATCATTTACTCTGATAAATGTTTAAATAAACTTTTCGAATTTCAATCCTTCATATTTTCTTAATGACTCGACCGATTTTCAAAAACGAAGCGGGAAAGTATAGATAATAGAAAGCCCTTTTCATTGCGGTGCCACTTGATCCCCCTTCCCATTAGAAAAAAAAATGGGGGATGATACCGCCGCTTAGAGGGTTGAAGATTTTGCAATAATTTTTGAGGCAAACGTTTTCCCCCTTCCCACAAACAAAATTGACGTGTTTTTGAATTTTCTGAAAAAAAATTACTCTGGCTGTTATGCCTTGCGGAACGTTTTCGATGGGCCACCCTGTATATTAGTATAGATTATTATTATTGTTGTAGTTGTATTTAGATATTTTAAATAGTGTTTTCCTTTGTTCTTTGTGCTTTTTTGCTTCCGACGATGGAAAGAGACATACTTTCTGAAACGTTAAGCATTTTTTTGTCCGTTAGGCAATTTTTTTTATTAGTAAACCATTGCTGACAATTATTCTCCGTTGTTAACGCAGCAGTGTTTACAAAAAAATTGGTCAAGTGCGAGTCAGACTCATGCACGAAGGGTTCCGTACCATTCATTATCTATACAACATTAGACACTATATTATTATAAACTTTTTTTCCGATTTAGCTGAAATTTTCAATGCGCGTATAGGTAATTTCAAAAAAATGAAGAAACACATTACTAAAAATTGTATTAATCAATAATAAATATGTAAAAAGTAAAAATAAATATGTAAAAATATGTAAAAATTAAAAAAAAAACGATTAAAAAAGTCGCCTTGACTGGGATTCGAACCTGCCTTACTACGGCTCCAACGTCATAGCAGCGTAAAGTCCTAACGCCTCAACCACGCGGACACCGAGGACTTGAAAGATTCTATGTAAAATTCTTACTTCAAAGATAATGTTTAGTGAAAGTACTTTTTTATTTATAAACATTTATTTAATTCTGTTTTTAGTATTTGATTTTATAGCGGCAACATAGATACATTGTCTGTAAAAATTTCAACTGTCTAGCTATAACGGTTCATAACATAGACCTTGGTGACAGACGGACGGACAGCGAAGTCTTAGTAATAGGGTTCCCGTGTTTACCCTTTGGGTACAGAACCCTAAAAATAACTTTTATTTTGTAGATTTTTTTACATTGGCGAAATACCCATAGGACTTTTTTGGAGGAATAACATACATTTGAAATTAGTAGCAAGAATTTCTGCATAGTTTTACAAATTCAAAAGATAAAATGTATCTGCGGGGCTCAGTAATGTAATGGCTTATTATATTGTTTCATCTTCATTTTAAATCCCCAGTCTTTCGAATAGGAGCTTCTTTAGTGTTCACCTCACTAACTGAACTAGGTTCCGCTTTCCAAGTGAAAACCAACTGAAAGCAGAGCTCAAGAACCTGGAACACTCCACCCGAAACGTATCTCTCAAAATACCAAGATACTCGGAGAAATTTCTCAGAACTTATGACTTAGAAAAATCAAAGATTTTCCTTAATTTAAGTAAGACTCAAACTGAAGACACTCGCAGTGTCACGGGATTTTTAACAGAATACTGTCTCCTCAACAAACATCTCAGTAGATTGAAACTAAGAAACAACGGCGAATGCAGATTCTGTGGGGAAATGGGAAAACAACTGCAACCTCATTTGTGCCATAAACTTTGGTACGACTGATATCGGAGATAGAGAACTGGCCTCTGTGAATCCGTCTGAGATACCGATTTTTGTCAAAGCCCTGAGATTATGATGAGTCAGGAGAGAGGAACATACAATCGATCTACAAGGTCGCGGTGATTAACCCCCTTCCTAAACATTCTATATTCTACATCAGTACTAATCCTAAAATTCTCTACCACAGTATCGCCACAAATCATTTCAACCATTGTCGATCGCTTCCTTTGTCTACTATATTACCATTTTTATTCCAAAATACACTACTTAATTTAAGAATCTAGAATAAGGCTATATAAATTGAATTCCTGACTGTGTCGGTTTGAAGTGAGACTTTTAAGTCTTCTTTACACTATTATTTTGTACACAAGCCTTACATTAGCAGTAGGAATACGCTTAAAGGATCCAAACTTTCCGTTTCTTCATAACACGCCTCTTTATAAAAATTGTGACATCTCCTGGCGTTTTTTTTTGTCCTCAGGAGATGTCACAGTTTCTTTCAAGATGGCGACTGTACAGCATCTTGTGGAGAAACGAGAAATCTCAGCGCGAACTGCTCAACTGCCAACTGTCAGAGTTCGAGACCACATTGAGGAAGCACGAAGAGCTCAACGAGCGATTGACCACCGAGCCCGACGTGTGTACCATAGCCAATTGTTTGGCTATATCCACGGAGAAGTTGAAGTATGGAATAATGACTGAAATTAAGTCTTGCACTCACAGGTAAGAAGTTTTGAAATTAATTTATAGTCGATAATAATAAAAATTATCTAGTTTTTAAAAAATGTTGATGACATGATACAAATATGAATTAAGACACTGTCATGTAGTGTGTCATCAGTAGCCTAATGTCTGTCTACAAAATTGCTAAACTTTCTATAAAACTTTCATTAAAATATTAATATCTTAAAAGCAAGCCATTTTGAATTATCCACTTCATCTAAACCAGTACCTGATTTGCATTTCTTTTGTTCCCTCTGGAACTGGCCTATTAGATAACGCATTTTTTTCTCAACTTTTTCTCTTTCCAAATACATACTTTTTGCAATTTTTAACTATCATGCTTTTTTTATTTCACTTTAAATGAGGGACTAGGGATGTCCCATAACACTGTATGATCTCTATATACAGACCGGGCTACCGTAGTAGTAACATAGGCAGAACCGGACGAATTAGCGTATACCCGTCCGCCGGATAAAAAGCAGGTGAAAAAATGCGATCAAATAAAAATAGGTAGATATGTGATAAGAATGTTTCAGAATTTGTATTTATTCGTGTTTTAATAGCCAAAATGAATACATAGATTCTCGCGACAGTTCTCGTGTAAAATTTATTTTTTAAGTAAAATAATGGATGTTTACGAAGTTCATGAGAAAATTCAAATTGTAAAATGGTATTTCCAAAATAGGTCTTATCGGGATATACAAACAATTTTTCCACAAACTTTTGTAAACAGGCCAATTCCATCTTTACCTACTATATAATTAATAATTTTGAAACACATGGGTGCGTGTCCCCACAAAAGCACAAAAAGCCTGATGTGGTGATTAATGAAGAACAGGAGTTAAAGCAAGTGTTCCTTTGTGCTATCGCGGATCAAAATCCCACGTGTTCAAGTAATCAAATTGCTGAGGTAACAGATTCTTCACCTAGCACTGTTAAAAGAGTCCTTAATAAGAATGGATACCGATGGTATAAAGCGCTCAAAACTCAAGAAATTTTCCATGAAGACCAATTTCGGCGTATGGCGTTTTGTGAATCTATAATGGAAAAGGTCAATTTAGATTTATTTGTTATTCGGCGTATAGTTTTCACCGACGAATCAAGTTTTCCTTTATTGAGTCGTCATTACACAAGTACGATATTGGTCTTGGGAAAATTTGCACAGATATTTTGAGGTACGCACGCAATATCCTCAAAAGCTAAGTGTTTGGGGTGGTTTTGTATGGGAGCATATGATTGGTCCTAATATGTTAGCCAATGTCAGACGGGGATTTTACGACCGCCTAGGCTTCTGTCTAGCACAAGAAGGTGGTCTTTTTGAACACTTGTTATAACTTTTTTTATTTAGAGTAATATTTTAGTTTTTTGGGGTTTAGAGAATTTATTTATTTTTAGTTTTGGCTTGTAAACACACTCAAATAATAAATATTTAAGTATTTTTATTTTAAATGTTACCTTAAGTGAAGGTAAACACTTAAAATGAAAATAATAAATACTCGGCACTCCTCGCGTCGTATTCCTAGTGTCACGACAGACCCGTTCAAGCACAACTGCAACTGCGACTGTCTTACCAGCCTAATAGGCGGCAGTGACTCTCGAGTACGAAGTTCGTACTACGAACGCAAATCGGGTAAACGTAAATTCGTCCGGCAACTTGCTATGTTACTAGTAGCCTGGTCTTCTCTGTATACAGTTTAATTAGTTGACAAGTCTGCTCTTGGTTCTACTCCATTAATAATATAAGAACCATACACGATCGAAAAAAAAATGGCGTCAGCGATGGCTATGAAATGAAGATCAATGTCATTCTATATGAAAAATTATATGGGAATGTCATCGATCGTCATATCCAAGCCAACTGGACGGGAGGCCGACTGGACGTAGTTTTTTTTGATCATACGGTATTATTGACCAGTAAATAAACGAACCAATATCAGCTCAACACACTAAGATTCTGTCGCGTACGTCCCTGAAAATATGAGCGGCTAAACTAGAAATTTAGCAAGTCTGGACGCGTTGTTTCATGTTAGAATAGCAGTGTTGCGCAACATCTTTTGATCTTTACCGACTACAAATGGATAACATCTAGCAAGTTATATAGCAGGGAAATTTGCTAAATATGACTAAAAAATATGTAACATGTTATATAACTTTGCTATATAACAGTGTTATATAGCAAGTGTGGACCGTCCTTTACAAATATAACATATAGTAACTTAATAGTTCTAAATATATTTAGTTATAAAACTTTTAAAGAAATGCGTCTCATGGTATGTAGGATTATGACTTGCCAAAACAAAATGGCACCGCAACATTATTAATTTCAGAGTTGGCCAGGCTATGAAAAAGAAATACAAAAGAGAAATGGATTACGTTTATGCTGTTATAAGCGAGATGGAACGCAAACTAGACAGAACCATTCGCGATTTAGACGATGTCAGAATGATTATGGACACATTGAAGAAAATACGAGAACAGGAAGTTGATATGGAATTAAAGATCGATCCTATAGAGGTACTATTTTTAATTTTAATTTTAAATAAAGAATTAGTACTTAAGACAATATCAATTTAAAGGAAATTGGAAAAAAATTATGAACGTCTTCTTGGGAGAAACTGTGACATCTCCTAGTTTATTTGAATGTTGGGAGGTGTCACAGTTTTTCAATAGGTGGCGTTTTTGTCGACAAGTTTGAACAAAGATCAGTAACTATATTTGAGCATAAGACTTCATTATTCACAAATATCTTCTATTAATATTATAAATCTAGCTATTTTGTTTATAGTATATATCTACAGGGTCCGGCAATAGTCGAGCATCTATAGCTCCTAGAATAAAAAAATTGTAAATTTTGTTTAAGTGCAAACCTAAAATATGTACTGTGATGTATTTTTTTGCAAAATTAAAAATTACGCATTTAAAAAAAAAAGATTTTTTTAGTTTATATTTAAAACACATAATTATTTGATAATATGACAGCATAGATTGTAGATTAAATTTACAAGAAAGAAAACCCACAAAAGATTCAGTGATTCTAAAAATTTAAGAAAAAAAGTATTTTTTCAAATTTTCAAAGTAAAATAACGCGGTTATTTTAAACTGATTTGAAAAACGGCAAACAGAAAATATGTTTCTTTCTTCGGGATCTACCAGCCCTGAAAATATTTGCACTTATTTAAGATTCGCCCTGTGTAACATATACAAGGTGTTTCAAAAAACATGTGCCATCTCTCGTGGGGAGATTTATTATAATTTTCTTCGAAGTACTTTTAGCGTTTCGAATAAAAGTTTGAGGGTAAAAGTAACTATAAATGCCACATATTTTAAAGCTAAAAGGTGTCGACATATTCACCAGAGACGTGCATATTGGTTATTAATTAAATATTTTTCTAAAAAAGCATGTACGCCACTGACTTTTTTCTCTTGTTAGCGAAATAGTGTAAGCAGTTTAATGCCAATTAAAAGTTGTCTCTTGATATTTTGTCGATTTCGGCCTCCTTGATGAGATAAACGCAATTTTATTAATTTGCCTTGATCCAAGTCTAATAAAAACCTTTAAAAAAATTTAATGTCATTAACTTGCGAAAGTTTTAAATAAGTATTCATTGATTCCTCATCAAAAAATATGAAAGAAAGTTCCTATAAACATGGATATGGAAATGCATAGTTTTAGAGTTACAGGATGTTAAAACTTTTTAAAATTAGGTTTTTTGTAATTATTTTAAATACTATTATTTTTTTATTTGGAATTGCTGTATGTTGGACTAATAGTAATAATAACTAATAGTAATAATATTTAATAATAAATTAGGTAAAATATATAATTTATTAATTTTATTTTTATTTCAATTTTATTAATTGAGATTAATAAAATTGCGTTTATCTCATCAAGGAGGCCGAATTCGAATATCAAAGAGATACCTTCAAAATATCAAGAGATACCTTTTAAATGGCATTAAATGGCCTACACAATTGTTATATCAAAAGAAAAAAGTCAATAGCGCACATGTTTTTTTTGAAAAATAATCCAGAGGTAACCCATATGCACGTCCCTGATGTCGACATTTCTTTAGCATTAAAATATGTAGCACATGAAGTAACTTTTACCCTCTACCTTATCACTAAAAGTACTTGGAAGAGAATTATAATAAATCGAAAGATTATTAAGACTTTAACACCCTGTAGCTACGAAACAAAGCAGAATCGGACCTATGTTGATATGATACGAAAATAAATCTTATTTTTACGTGACGAATATCCCCACGAGAGATGGCACATGTTTTTTGAAACAGCCTGTATACAAACTAATTTGAGCGTATTAATTTAATATTCCAAAACTTTTTAGGACGCATTCAATGTTCTTGGTAGATTCGACGTAACCATTGAACATGAAATAATCGAACAGGTGGACAGTCTCAGGTACACCTGGAAAAGACTCCTGGATAACGCACTAAAAGTTCAAGTAAATCTTCTGGACATGCAACCACAATTCCAAAGCGACCTCAAAAACAACCTGGACAAGTTCAAGCAAGACAAAATTGATTATTGTAACGAATATCGAACAGCTGGACCTATGCAACCTGGACTCTCACCAAGAGAAGCTTCTGATAGACTAATTTTATTCCAGGTACAATAAATACAGGGTGGTCCAAACTGTATTCCGGAAACTTCCGCAACATATTATGCACATTAAAATAAGTAAAAAAGTTCGTATAAATGTATGTCCTAAAATGCTTAGTTCCGGAGATACAGGGTGTAGAAGTTTCATTTTTATTACGTTTTTTGCCAAATAATTTCTGACATAACGTCAATATTTGGACGAAAATTAGTGTCTGAGAGTTTTTTGACATGAGAAATTTGAGTTTGGTGTCAATATGACTCCTACTTGTAGAGAGAGCCACCTACATATTTTTATTTTTTAACTGGTTTAAAGAGTAATAACTACTGCGTAAAAGAATATACATTAACGATGTTTTTGACGTAGAAGAGGTTTCTTGGTAAAGAGTAACGAGTAATGGTTCTCGAGATATTTGGAATCGAAATTATCAATACCTGTCATCATTGACATAAATTAAACATGGGTGCCGTACCGCCGACACATGAACGCATTAAACAAGTTGCAGCAGAGACACCTTAGACAACTCTTAAGAATCCGGTGGCTCCATCATGTCTCAAACGTATCGGTTCTTGAAGAAGCTAATTGCGAGAGTATTGAAGTCATGGTTACAAAATCCCGCTTAAGATGGGTTGCTCACGTATGCAGAATGCAAGAAAACTGCATACCAAAATCTCTGCTTTACGGTGAGCTTGTAGACGGTAAGAGGAGACAGGGTGGACAACTAAAAAGGTACAAGGACATTTTCCACGCAAACTTAAAGGGGATTAACATGCAGAATCATTAGGATGAAGTAGTTCACAATAGAACTCAATGGAGAAGAATTGTAAACTCAGTTAACAGCGACAATCAAAAAGTAAAGACGCAACAAACCAATGAGATTTTTGAATGTCCGGAGTGCGGTAGGCAAATAACATCACGTATCGGGCTTTTCATTCATAGAAAAGCTCATGAAAGAAGACGCCTTGGGTGACCATCGTTTGATGCGTGTCGAATACTCGTCAGCGAGTAATGGCAGTATATATGTATGTATGTAAATTAAACATGTTGGCTAAATAGTTATAGTCTATAAAATGAATAACTTTGAATTTTGACCGTTATTTTTTACCAACATGGCAAATATAAAATCCCTCTATCCAAAAAGTTACTGATATTATTTAAAATGAGTGCCTGAACGAATCAGATAGGTAACTCTTTTTACTTTCGTGAAATAGAAAAGGAAAATAATAAAACAAGTGACAGTTCTTCCTCTTCTTGCAAAAATCAACGCGAAATGTAATAATTGACAAAAGTAAAATGTCATCAGCTATTGACATTTCTAAATATCAAACCAATGTCGTCTCTAATAGAACAGCCTCGGGGCGAGATTTATGACGTCACGCTAGTTAGATATATGTTGTAGACATGGAAAACATAATTATTCCTCGTATTTTTGGTTTGTATTTTAAAAATGATATAGTTTACATGAAATATACATAATATACAGTTAATAAATACAATATATATATATATATATATATATATATATATATATATATATATATATATATATATATATACCTATTTATAGTAATAAATACTTTGGCAAATAAACTAAGAACCATACAAATGCAGCAAATGTTTTACAATATACAATGGGGTTTGAAAATCGATCTAATTTAACAAAAAACATTCAATATCTACTAATAGTGATGTATTATTATTTGCATTCACAAAATTTATATGTATATTTGGCAAGCATCAATGTTCGAAAAATTATATTTGCAAATAATACAATATCATAGAATAAAAGGCGTCAGCGATGGCTATGAAATAAAGATCGCTGTCATTTTATATGTAAAATTATTCTAAATTTTTTTTTATTTATTTAGGTTCGAGAAAAACGCTGATTAAGTTTTCATTTGGTTTTTCATTATTTTTTTGGTTTAAAAAAAACGTTATAGCTAACGTTTATAGCCTTCATTAGTGTTGTGTCATATGAAAAAAATAGTGAATATAATCCAAAAAATTACATATACGGGGAATAATTATGTTTTCCATGTATTTTACAACATATGTATTAATCCGTATTATCTAACTAGCGTGACGTCATAAATCTCGCTCCGTAGCTGTTCTATTAGAGACGGCATTGCATCAGCATGGCCGCAAGTTGCTAACCTTGCTAACCTAACCAAAACACTAGAAGAGCCCGCGGGAACTGTCAAATTCAAAGTTATTCGTTTCACAGACTATATTAGACTGAAATATTAAATTTGAAATATTTTTGTGTCAGAAGTTCAACAGAAACTGTTTTATCATAATTTTTTCGTAGAAAAATTTATGATTAATTTAAAAAAATAAAAATTTCTCAAATTTATTTTTTCAGTAAAATAACTATATTTTTCTACGACTAGTCTAGAAAATACAGTTTGACACGCGGAAAACTCGATCTGAAATTCGCGTTTTGCAAACTGTTGTGTGCTAATATAGATAAATGAAACAAGTTTAGATTGGAAAGTGCCCATAAGGACAATGTAAACACTATTTGGCGCTATTCTTGCAACGGTCGCGACCCAAAACTTTTGAAAATTTCGGAGCGGTTCGGCTTTTTCCGGAATTATATCGCCAAATATTGTTTATTCAAATTTATTATTATTTTCGTTTAATTTTATAAATAAAATACAGTGTGTTGCATACAAGAAACTTTATTTTATATAAGGACGCATGTACGAATACCTATGAAACATTGGAAACCGACGTTATGCCACAATCCACGATGGTTTTTGCAGTTCAAAGTTCACAGCACAGCTTATTAAGTTTTTAATGCCACTTTTTCACAATTATCACCGGTTGGAGTAAATAAAACTTGAATTAAACTCACAAGATAGCAATAATTACTTTGAAAATGGACGCTATAAACACTTTTCAGGATTTATTTAATGAGAGCGGTTTAGATTTTGAAAGAATATTATGATTTTTGAAGATTCTGACTTTGACAAGAGAAAATTATTTCTGTTTTTGTTTGCCGTTGTTCTTAGCGACCGCTATAGCAGCGCCAGATCGCGTATAACGGTCGCGACCCAAAATAATTTCGCGACCTAAAATTTTTACGGGCTTTCCAATCTAAACTTGTTGCATTTATCTATGTGTACTATGTGTGTCATTTTGCACAAGACATGTGCCAATTTTAACATTTTTAACCTCCAATGTTTAGCTGAAACGCCAAACGCAACGCAGCCGCCAGAAAAGTGTCATCATTACATCGCAAATTTTTTCACAAAACTGGCAAAAACTGAGTGAGTCTGCTGCTAATTTGGAGTCGTAGAAAAAATAGCGTAAAAAACTCGTTCGAAAACTTCTTTGTACACTCGTTCGACTTGTGGCTCTTGCCTGCGGCTCGAGCCAACAAACTGAGCAAATCGTGCGCAAAAAGTCGCCGTCGTTTTCGAAACTCGTTGTTTAATATACTATTGTCAATAATGACATGTATTGACTATTTCCATTCTAAATATCCTGAGAACGGTTGCTCCTTGGTTGCTCGTAGCGATTTTTACCAAAAGACATTTTTTACGTAAAAAGTCACGAAGATGTATATTTTATCTCTAAGTAGTTTTATACAGGTACGGACGAAAAGTTATTACTCTTCATTCAAAACAGTTAAAATACATGTATGTGGCGCCTCCAGCAAATACGAGTCATATTGACATCAAAATCAAATTTTTCATGTCAGAAAACTTCCAGACACCAATTTTCATCCAAATATTGACGTTACTTCAGAAATTATTTGGAAAAAATCGAAATGAAAATGCAACTTCTACATTCTGTATCTCCGAAACTAAGCATTTTAAGACATACATTTATACATACATACAATACAGTTCGAACCACCTTGTATATAAGTTCATATCAAATAAACTTTTAGTCACGTGATTAAGCTTGACCAGCACAGCGTTGCCCACTTTTATATATTTTCTTTTAATCAAAATATTTTAGAAAAGAAAAATAAATTAATTATAAATATATACACAGTTATTATTTACATCAACAAAACTCACTTTCTTAAAAGCACTTAAGGGACATAAAGGGCCATTACTACCGCTTTCCCGTTCAAGATATTCTAATAAAGTTGCGACGAGTATTTTACGGCTATTAAGCTATCTTGTACACTTCACAGTAAAAAAGGTTCTAAAAAGAACAATGTTCGCCTGCAAGGTGCGCTAGTAAAATTTTGTAAATTTAAAATATTACAACACTTTATTTTTTCATTTAAACCAAAAACTCGTAATACAAAACTAATGCCAAAACGTCAAGAAATAAATAAATAAAAGTGGCAACTGGACATTTTTTACAGCAGAGCTACCATTTGAATTCTCAGCGGGAAATTTAAATTTCAGTTAGTCAGCCCGGTGACGAATATGTCCATGGTTGGCTTATTACGTAACTAAAAGTTTAATTGGTATCGAATATATTTGATTTAATTAAGTAATGCATATTAAACATATATTTTGAAATATAGAATCGTTTTGATGGAATGTGGAGGAAACTTCAAACATACCAAAGCGGTGAAGATTTGTTTGGGCTACCTACAACTGATTATCCAGATTTAGCACAAATACGTAAAGAACTAAATCTGCTTCAAAAGCTCTATAAATTATATAATGATGTCATCGACAGAGTAAACAGTTACTATGACATCCCTTGGGGTGATGTCAATATAGAAGAAATTAACAACGAACTTATGGAGTTTCAAAACAGATGCAGAAAATTACCAAAAGTAAAAAATACATTATTATCTAATCAAATTAATTAAATTAATCCAATGATTAATTAGGGTTTGAAAGAATGGCCGGCTTTCTTTGCCCTGAAAAAAACCATCGACGATTTCAACGACATGTGTCCCTTGTTGGAACTCATGGCCAACAAGGCTATGAAGCCTCGCCATTGGCAACGCATCATGGATTCTTTACAGCACATTTTCGAACTAGAAAGTGATGGGTTCTGTTTGAAAAATATTCTAGAAGCTCCTCTGCTCCAGCACAAGGAAGATATAGAAGATATCTGTATATCTGCTATGAAGGAGAAAGATATCGAAGCGAAATTAAGACAGGTTACCAACGAGTGGTCCGTGCATGAGCTGACGTTTATGACATTTAATAATAGAGGGGAGTTGTTATTGAGAGGTGACACTACAGCTGAAACCATTGGACAATTGGAGGATAGTTTGATGGTATTGGGATCTTTGTTATCCAACAGGTAACGTATTATTTATTCGAATTGAGTTTTTTGTGGTTATAGTTTAAATATTCTCTAGATACAATGCACCATTTAAGAAACAAATTCAGCAATGGGTACATGACTTGTCCAATACAAATGAAATACTAGAGAGATGGCTTTTAGTTCAGAATATGTGGGTATATCTGGAAGCTGTGTTTGTTGGAGGTGACATAGCTAAACAACTCCCTAAAGAAGCAAAAAGGTTTTCGAAAATTGACAAGTCCTGGCAAAAGATCATGCAGAGAGCTCATGAAACACCAGGAGTTGTAGCTTGCTGCGTTGGTTAGAATTTATTTATGTGGTTTTCAATATTATTAATTTTATAATTTAGCTAATCATTTATAATAATGTTTTGTTTATTCAACTGAAACTAAACTATCTTAGATTTATCCTAACCCTCTTAGTTACTGAAATACAGGGCGAATTTGAAATTGTTGCATTTTTCGACTTTCCTCTCGTAGGTTTTACGTATCTCGGTTATCTTATAACTTATCGAAAAGGTGAAAACTGAGTTCCGTAGATATTTTGACGTAGAATAACTAGTTTTTCGTTGGGAGCTGTCATTTTCAAAATATGTTTTTTAAAACTTTTTAATGTTTTTTAAATGGGACATCCTGTATATTATTTTTTATTTTATTTGACTTTTATAGCTTTCTAATAATGAAATATACTCTATACTTATTTTCATATATAAGGTAAAAATTGCATTATTTACCTATTTAACGTAAATAAACCTTGTTTAAAAGAGTATTATTATTTTTTTTTTTAACTTAATTGAACCAGACAAATTTGCTTCCCATCATATTATCTTAATAAACTACACTAAAATGAACTTGTGCAGCTTTTAGATAACACACTGTTGATCAGAGTTTTTAATGTTTTTGATGCACTTGTGCAATAATTCACACAGAAACTAGCCTGGAATAGCCAATAACAAAAATTTGACGTCAAATTTGTTCATTGATGATTATATTAGAGGTCGAAATTCTAGTTCCTTAATTCTAGTTCCTCCAGAGGAATAGTTCCTTGAACTAGGTCTTTAGTTCAAAATAGTTCCCGACTAACATTGACATCCCCGTTGCTTGCTAATTGGTTTTGGATGTCAGGCAAAATTATTGACAGTATGATCTGTATATAATTTTTATAATGTACGAAATATAACGAGACGTGTAATAATTGTGTATGTTAAAAATATATAGGTAAGTTTTATTGCAGATGAAAAAATTAAAAAAGAAACTCAAATCAGAGTTTAAAAAACTATATCATAAATCAATTGGAGCAAACATTACGAAAATTTTAAGAAAAATTGCATTTTTCCTCACTTCAAGCTTTTTGTTTTTGTCTAAAAATTCAGATATCTGCTTCGTTTTATAAGATATTTCTTAATTTTAGGGACCTAAAGTGAAACATTCCCATAAATATTTAAAGAACAAACTAAAAATTAAAAACAGTATACACGACAATTTTCTGTGGTAATTATGCCGGCTGTGGCAATAGACAAGGCCCAATCCATCGTCGTCGCCTTGTATTTCGGATCTGCCGACTAAATAGATTCCAGTGAACTAGTCTTTTAATTAGTTCCTCTAGGTCCGGATCCGATAACATAGGGCTGGCACTCCCCACGCCTGCCTAGCATCAATCACGCTGGCCAATCCGTACGTAAACTAGTATTTTATTTAGTTCCTTTAGGTCCGGATCCGATAACATACGGATGGCACTCCCCACTCCTGCCTAGCATCGATTGCGCTGGCCGATCCATACGTAAACTAGTCTTTTATTTAGTTCCTCTAGGTCCGGATTCGATAGCATACGCCTGGCACTACCCACTCCTGCCTAGATCGGTCGCCGTCGCATATTGTTGTATGTATATCGGTCACAGTCTCGATCCCGGAATAGGTCCTGAGGAACTAGTTCTTTGAGATTCCCATTCCGTTATTTCGGGGTCGGAACTAGTTCGTTCACGAACTACACACCTCTAGATTACATGATTCATGATTTTATTATTTTGATTTAATTTAAACTGGCCTCCTATGTTAAAAAGTTGCATTTTGCAAATGCATTTTTTACCTTGTTTGTGAAAATAAGAATAGAATATATTATATTTTTAGAAAGCTCATAACAAAGGTAATTAAAAGAAAAAATTAATACGTATAGTACCCTATTAAAAAAACATAAATTTAGGTAATATTTAAAAAATGACAGCACCTAGCAAACGTATAGTTACGCAACTGAATTCTACGCGAAAAACTCTATGGCACCCAGTTTTTACCTTTTCAATAAGTTGTAAGATAACCGAGATACGAGGGTAGTTGAAAAATACAACAATTTCAAATTCGCCCTGTATTTCAAGAACTAAGAGTGCTAGGACAAATATGTGTGTACCATTTTTAGTTTCATAAAAAAGTAGCATGTAACACGAAAACCTCATCTTTGCATCTCATAAACGAGAAACTCTGTAAAACATACTAACATGGGACACCCTGTATATAAAAAGCAATTTAAAATTGAAATTCCCCTAAAAAATTGTTTCAACGCTAATATTAAAAACTTTAAATGCCTTTATACCAGTATTGAGAAAAACTTCAAATGCCTTTATTATTTCCGTAAAGCTATAATGTCATATTATGTAGACAAAATACCTAGCTACTAGTCAAGGATATATAGAAGAAGGATATTCAACTCCCTATAGCGGGCTATGTAGGAAAATATGCCGTATTTTGTCGAGGAAGACGATTACGTCACGACCAATGAGCGTCGAGTATTTGAAATTGAAAACATATAAATTGACGGTAACCTATGTTTTTTGACTCATTTCACTGACAGATATGATGAGATTATTATTGTAATTTATAGATCCAAACGTTTTTTGAAAAAATAATGTATTTTAAAGTTATTTCCTAGAGTTTGGTTTGGCCTTCTATATTTTGGTATTTGTCTACTAATAAATAATATCTTATTTTGTATTTCGATGTATGGAAATCCGCAAGTTTTGTATCTGAAGCCGCAAAGAAATTTCGCTCCATAGTGAGAAAAATGTTATTATATCTTTTTAGACGTGTAGAATTACAAAATTTCTTATTTCAGATGTTCTAAATGTGAGTGCATGTCAAAAATTTAAATATATACTTGAAATATTTCATGTTATATGCTTTGACATTTTTTGGAAGTAAACAAATATTGAAGAAAGTGTTGTGCCTTCACAGAATTTAAATTGGCATTAGGAATAGATTTCCTTGATTTAGTAATGATATTGCTCATAGAAATTGATAATGTGAAGAATAACAATACAGGAACATAGAATAACAAGAAAGAAATTCTAGCAGCAAGTTAGGTTATGAGATAAATTTTATTTATATAGTTTGTTTAAAGAGTTTAGTTTGAAAAAAAGGTAAAACAATTATTATTGTCCAGGTCATATTTGATAACTGTTGTTAATTGATAACATATTACAGGGACACAGTAAAAAGACAAAACATTTAGACCCTTTGAAAGAGAAATGTTTGCAATGGATATTAATAAATTCTAGCCAATTTGTACGATGTACAATGCAGGCAATATTTCTGCCTCCTAACGCACTATTCGCTTAAAAGAAGATGTGGGTATTGTATTTATACCTAGGTAGTTAATGATACATGGAATATATTTCTATATTATTGCAATAACGATGTCTTTATGTTGTATTTTTTTAGAACAGATTTATTATTAGTTGGCTAGTGTGTTAGTAGGATAGCCATTGGTAGTTATAAAGTATGAAGTCGTCAGGTATTAATAATAGGAATTGATCAAAGCTTATACATTTATTGTGATATTTATATTGTGAATTTAAGTAGTTAGAGTTTTGGTTGTTTAATAAACGAATTAATGTGCTTATTGTGTATCTAATTAAAAGAACAATGAAAAGTTGAATACCATAGGGGTACGTATGTTATACAAAGAATTTTGCATCAACATTTTTTGGTTATATACTTGTACTGATATTTGTTTCTTGAACTAAAGAATTATACAGTACCTACTACACAATATATAATCTGCAGCTACATAGGTAGGTAGCTATTGGTAATTAAATTTTTTATCTAATACCTATAATATCTAACATCAGAAATATTGTTAATTATCAACTATAAACAACTAAGAACGAATTATCAACTATAAACACAATATAATATACTGTATCTGAAGCAATATGTAATTATTTAACAATTTTTTTGGGAAATAAAAACTGGTACTAAATTCTTTTTGACTATTTAATTTCTAAGTCACAAATAATGGTGGACAAATAGCAAGAAAATTATACAAGTAAAACATAATTTTAACTTATTTCTCTAATGGGATTTTGGTATTGATCTACTTAGTAGAATATGCAGTTATCAATCATATTTTTTGAATATTTATATTCAATATTGTTCAGGAACAGCCCAATTACTTGAAAAAAAAAATATATGGTCAAATTCTTTGAAAAAAACTTTAAAATCAGTAATGATAAGAAAATATATAATTGTTGTATAGCAGAACCAGGGGACACAGAATTAGGGGGAATTAACAATAGATTATTAAAAACTGCCTTCTCTTAAAAAGTAGTATTATATGCACTTAGAAAGACTATAAAGGATATAAGTACACATAGAAAGAAAGTAAGTATCTATACTAATGATATATATATATATATATATATATATATATATATATATATATATATATATATATATATATATATATATATAAATATATGTATATATATATATATAATATATATAATATGTATATATATATTATATATATACATATAATATATTATATTATATATATATATATATATAATATATATATATAATATAATATAAATTCATATAAACTATATATGAATACGATACCTACAGTATACAATATTACTAGTATAAAAATAACAGCACAGTCGGCACACTTTAAAATAAAAAAGCAGCATAATATTCAGGTATGTATCTAAGTAAAATTTTCTCAAAAATATTAGAATATGAAATAAATTGCAACTAAATTTTAATTAATAAACATAAACAAATAAAATTGTCAGTGTTATTAAAACTGTATGCAAATATATGTTACCTTAATACTTTGTCTTTAATCCTACTCTTCTGACATGGCTTTTCAAACTAATATTTATGAACTTTTGTTTCCATATTAATTTTAATATATTTGAATAAAACTGGAAAAATAATCAATATTGGCATTTGAAATTTTAATTTCTTATGTCCTTAAATTATTTATATCGTGTTATACATAATACTTACATAAATATTCAATTTAAAAATAGATCAGCACTTGAACAAGTGAATATAAAATAGTATATTACCAATTTCTATGAGCAATATCATTACTAAATCAAGGAAATCTATTCCTAATGCCAATTTAAATTCTGTGAAGGCACAACACTTTCTTCAATATTTGTTTACTTCCAAAGGGCAAAGGGTATAACTTGAAATATTTCAAGTATATATTTTAATTTTTGACATTAAGCACTCACATTTAGAACATCTGAAATAAGAAATTTTGTTATTCTACGCGTCTAAAAAGATATAACATTTTTCACTATAGAGCGAAATTTCTTTTGCGGCTTCAGATACAAAACTTGCGGATTTCCATACATCGAAATACAAAATAAGATATTATTTATTAGTTGACAAATACCAGAATATAGAAGGCCAAACCAAACCTCTAGGAAATAACTTTAAAATAAATTATTTATTCAAAAAACGTTTGGATTTTGGATCTATAAATTACAATAACAATTTCATCCTACGATTTCATCACATTTGTCAGTGAAATGAGTCAAAAAACATAGGTTACCGTCAATTTATATGTTTTCAATTTCAAATACTCGACGCCCATTGGTCGTGACGAAATCGTCTTCCTCGACAAAATACGGCACGTTTTTTTTGGGCCAGTCGAATATCCTTATTCTATATATCCTTGCTACTAGTATATCCCCCAATGATTTCAAAAACTAGACAAACTTTCTGGTATCTTTCTAATAATCGAATTTCTGAAAATATTATTTTTTACGATGATAGATAAATAATATTGCACATGAATTTTTTGTATCTCTTATTACAAAGTAAGATAATTCACACATTTACTTATTTTCATTTCTTAGGCGATGACATGCTGAAACAACTCTTACCCCATCTCCAGGAGCAACTAGAACTATGCCAAAAATCACTCAGCGGGTATCTAGAAAGAAAGAGAATGATGTTCCCAAGATTTTTCTTCGTATCCGATCCTGCCCTTTTAGAAATTCTAGGTCAAGCCAGCGATTCTCACACTATCCAAAACCACTTACTGTCTATATTCGATAACACCAGATACGTGAAATTCCATGATATTGAATATAATAAGATCACAGCTATTATTTCATCGGAAGGTGAAATGATTCAACTGGAAAAAGCGGTGAGAGCTGAAGGGAGTGTTGAGACGTGGTTGACGCAGTTGTTGCAGACGTCTCAAGCATCTTTGCATTCGATTATACGGCAGGCTCATGTCTTAATTAACGATTCGAACTTTCAGCTATTAGTATTTTTAGAGAAATTACCTGCACAAGTAAGTATGACTGACGATAAATAAAACCAAAAAATAATTTATTCACATATATTTATTTGAAATATGGAACAACATGACTAAATAAATATAAAAATATAGAGGATTGTATTGTTTCAATACCAATTAGTTAATTATATGCACTTTTAACGTAAATTAGTTAAGGTATAAGCATGACTTACAGTAATTTGTAAATAAACACACACATTCGCAAACTTCAAGGACAGAAAACGGACACAGGAACATGAAAACGGGAGCCTTATACAAAAACCTGAAAACAGAAAAACAATTTTTTTATGCTAAAATTAACAATGTAAAAATATCAATAGGTATAAAATATAAATATACTGTTTAAAAAAACCGTCCATTATTCCCAAAGAACCTGGCTTATAAATCAAAAAGATGCAAAAAGAGACTTTTAGTCGGATAACATAATCAGATTATCAGTCAGATTTATTGCATTATTGACAATAAATCGCACATATTGGAGATAACTAATGTTGGCTATAGTTAAAAATGATCTTACCTTGCTGTAAATTGTTTCCATTTTCAAAAAAATCGCCGATCAAAGAGATTATAACACCATTTTCTTGCATCTAAAAAATGTAAAAACAGTGTTTATTTACTACCTATTTTTCATATACATGGGACATACCTACTACTGCAAAAACGTCATTTTCTCGAGGATTCTTCATGTAATATATATTTTATATACTTTATTACCTTTATATTTATAAATTTCAGCCGAAATATCAAATTGAACTTCCAAAACGAAACTAAACGGAATGAATTAAAATGACGTCGAATATTTTCGAATTTGTTCTAGAACAAATCTGAAGCTGTCTCTGAAACTGAAATCTGTCAATTCTAAAATGTGAAGTTAGATAATAGTTAGACAAAATCAATGCTGTCTTTGTCTAGGCGGCCATACTTGTCGTGAGGAGAATGACAGGAATGACACTAATGACTGTTTCCAATTTTCCTATTTCACTGTCACCCCCCTGGTTAACACATTTCACTGACGATGAAATCGAGTTGATATTACCATAGAAACGCCTTTTGATTTTTGGGACTTAGGAAAAATTCAACCGTATTTTCATATTTTTCTTAATTTTCTCTAAGAGGGTATGGAAATTTGGAAAAGCATAGACGGGATTAACCATTTTAGATCAAGCAAAATTTTTTATGAAGAATGCATTTTTCTCAAAATGACAATAATAAAAAAGTTTTTCCTCTTGTAAAGACAATCCGGGGACACACTGTATAAAAACATACTATCTGATTTTAGATTGGTATCTTGGGATTACAAATGATATGGACCAGAGACGCTGAGGTAGCACTACTTCAAGCTAGGCACGACAAGAAAATCATGCCTGATACTAACAATAAATTCTTGGAATTATTAAATACCCTTATTGATCAAACCACAAGAGACCTTACCAGAATTGAAAGAACCAAATTTGAAACTCTGATCACCATCCACGTGCATCAAAGAGATATTTTTGATATTCTCGTAAGTTATATATAAAAATGAGCTTCATACTTTATTGAATTGTGATAAATTCTTAGTGTCGATTAAACGTTCGTCATATCAACGATTTCGAATGGTTAAAACAATGCAGGTTCTATTTTAAAGAAGAACAGGATAAGACTCTCATAATTATTACAGATGTCACTTTTTCATATCAAAATGAATATTTAGGATGTACTGATCGACTGGTTATAACACCTTTAACAGATAGGTATGTGAAACTTAGATTAACATAAATTCATATTCAGTTTTATATTTTAAAACACTCACTACATTACTAACGAAGTAACATAATAATTGTATAACTAACCTATGTCGTGTTTCCCGGTACAACTACGTAAAGTTCCATCTACAGTACGCGAAAAGTTGCTCAATATTAACAAAGAACAATAGGTTGCTTCTTACAATTTTAATTCACCTTGGGCGGTTTCAGTTGGAGTATCTTATAATTTTTAATTATTTTCAGATGTTATATTACACTGGCTCAAGCTCTGGCTATGAGTATGGGTGGTGCACCATGTGGTCCTGCTGGTACAGGTAAAACGGAAACGGTCAAAGATATGGGAAAGACACTAGCAAAATACGTCGTAGTGTTCAACTGTTCAGACCAAATGGATTACAGAGGTTTAGGAAGGATTTACAAAGGTATACATAATTAATAATCAAATAATTATTCAAAATCTAAATTTAATTTCAATTTTAACTGTTAGAAATACCTGCCTTCTATCTATCAAATTGTTCAGTAAATTCAAGTCAAAAAGGCTGGTTATTACTAAACTTTTTTAGAAATGCTGCTATTAAAAATGTATCTTAAAAATAAATAAAAATCTGACTTGAGCCTTTAAAAAAAACTTAAATATTTTTAATGACTTAAGTCTTTTCTAAAAAGACTTAAATCTTTTTGTATTTCGGAATAAAGATTTAAATCACAAATCATTTTCAAAAAGATTTAAATTTTAAGTCTTAATTCAGCTTTCGAAAAATGACTTAAAATCAAATGACTTAAGTCATTAAAATGATTTAAATCAAAAAAAGAGTTAAATTTTCTTTGAGCTTGCAGCTCTGATTGTTATATACAGGGTATCCCAAAAAAGCAATGATGAGTTTTTTTTTTAAAAATTGTCCTATTTTTATGTACAGAATTGGATTCAACATAAAATTACGTACATACTTCTCTCTTAAAGACAATAACTAAACTTTATATGAATTATTATATCATATTAATATGTATGTGGTATTTTTTATTAAGGATTGGCACAATCTGGCTCTTGGGGTTGCTTTGACGAATTTAACAGGATCGAACTACCAGTTCTATCAGTAGCTGCTCAACAAGTAGCAGTAGTCTTAGCAAGCAAAAAGGAGAAAAAGAAGACTTTTCAATTTACTGATGGGGACATGATTGAACTCTGTCCTGAGTTTGGAATTTTCATTACTATGGTAAAATATAATTTTGTTTTTTATTCCATAAATTAGACAAATTCGATTCTATAGAACCCTGGATATGCTGGTAGAAAGGAATTACCTGAAAATCTAAAGATTCAGTTTAGAACCGTAGCTATGATGGTGCCTGATAGACAAATCATTATTAGAGTGAAGTTAGCTAGTTGTGGTTTTCTAGAGAACATAACATTGGCAAGAAAATTTTATACCCTGTATAAATTATGTGAAGAACAACTAACAAAACAGGTAATTTAATAGATTTCTTTAAATCCAGTTATTCATATTTATTAAGCAACATTTAATATAGGTATTACATTTTAAAAACTATATGCTACCCAAAAAACGTACTCTTAACATTTAACTGTTTAGGGCTAGTAGCTACATGTAATTTGGACATCATTAGATTTTTTCTGAAAAACATACTTATAGATTGTGCCAAAATCCCAAGCTTTTAATAAAAAAATATACTAATTTGGCGATTTATCATCTTTTTTATTTGTATATTTTTTGTGCTTTTGTTTGTTTCTTAAATGCTTTGTCGATGGAGCTATTTTGGCTTTTTGTACAATAAAGCCTTATTTATTATTATTATTATTTATATATCTACTGTTTACGGAACATAGAAGTGTAAGAAGAAGTAAGAAGTTTTTCGCTTTTATGTTTTTAAATTGATTTTACATTGGAGTGTCAACATCTTTTTTGAAAAATAAGTAAATTCTTAACAAATATGTCAAAAAATGATAAGCAAAAATAAGTACGACCCACTCTCAGTTTCAAATAAAATTTAGTAAGCAGTCAGTCACTAAAATTTTTAAGAATGATTGATTAAAAATTAGATTGCTTAGACTACTTTATATTTATCTATGGTAATATTTTTAGGTTCATTATGATTTTGGTTTACGAAACATCCTCTCCGTACTTAGGAGTTTAGGTGCAGCGAAAAGAGTAAACAACAAAGACTCAGAGAGTACTATAGTAATGAGAGTACTTAGAGATATGAATTTGTCCAAATTAATAGATGAAGACGAACCGCTTTTTATTTCACTCATAGCCGATCTCTTTCCAAATTTGGTGCTGGAGAAGACTACTTATCCGGAATTAGAAGAAGCTATTAACCAGCAGGTGGAAGAAGTGGGGCTGGTTAACCATCCATCATGGTCTTTGAAATTGATTCAAGTAATGATAAATATATAGAAAATGCCACATTACGTAGGCATCACGTTACTGAAATTATATTTAACATGCTTTTTCCCATATTGATATAAATACAAGTCTAGACAATATTCATATTAATTTTAGACATATATGTTCTGCATTTATATGTATTTATCTGTAGTTATACGAAACACAACGAGTGAGACATGGAATTATGACCCTGGGACCTTCAGGAGCCGGAAAAACCAGCTGCATCCAAATTTTAATGAAAGCTCTGACCCAAATGGGAACTGTTCATAAGTAAAGTATATTCTAATAATTTACTTATTTAGTTATTTTAGATGTATAAATAGAAAATACGTTGAAATAACTAAATCTTGTCATTTAAGGGAAATGAGAATGAATCCAAAGGCCATAACAGCAGCTCAAATGTTTGGAAGATTGGACGTAGCCACTAACGATTGGACGGATGGAATATTTTCGGCCTTATGGAGGAAAACATTGAAAATGAAAACTGGTAAGGGTTCTATTTTTGTATTTTTAACTATCGTTAATGACAAACAATTAATTGTTACTGGCAAAATAAAAACCGAGAGGTAAGACAAAATATATTTTTAGGCGAACATGTATGGTTGGTTTTGGATGGTCCAGTGGATAGTATCTGGATAGAGAACTTAAATTCCGTATTGGACGATAATAAAACTTTAACTTTAGCAAATGGTGATCGATTGTCCATGGCTCCAACTTGCAAAATTATTTTTGAACCCGAAAATATTGATAATGCTTCTCCAGCCACCGTATCTAGAAACGGAATGGTGGGTATTTTCTATAAATATCAACATAAAATTTTTATATTTTTATAAAACGTATATTTGAATAAAATTGTGTTTTTTTTCTAAATCTTGATTTAACTACGTTTTGCAGAATAATGTTTTAATTCTTGTTGAAAATAGACCTTGGTATTTTCAACAAGAATTAAAACATATTTCCTAATTTAATTTGATTGGTAGAAGGAGATGGGAAAGCAGTGTGAAAGGACTGCAGCTGTCCATTGGCTCTCTTGCACCCCAGCCAAACATAATCTCCCATACGTCAAAAATAGTAACGATAATTTTATACAGAATTGGCTAATTGACGAGATTGTCCAGTTGTTGTCCAATTGCTCATATCCTCTGCAGAATAATTGGTTTCAGCTTCATTGTGTTAAGACGTTCAATGACTTGTTGATATTCGATTAGAATTTCAGTCACAGTTTGAAGACTGCTTTTCGACAACAAAATAATATTACTGTTCGTTTCTTATTGGAAAACTGCAAAGATTTTACAGTTCAGTTGCAACTTTGCAAGCAGTTGCATCACAATATCTCTTAAAGTTTTTTGGATAGATAAATATTTAAGCTATGATAGCTATAAGCCTTCAAGTGAGTGAAGTATTCAACAAACCTTCGGTTTTTTGATAACATCATATTGCGCATGTCTTCTGACTTACTTCAACATGATTTATTGTCACACGACACCTTTTTGAGCACTTAATGGTATGCCCATAAAGAATCAGTAATTATTTTAAATCTTCATAGGAGTAGTAGATACAGCTTACTATCTGTCGATATTCTGATTATTATAAGTTATCTTCCTGTAGAATATTTCTCTAATTGTCACGGTATTGCCTATCAGTTCCTTCTGTAGAATATTGGTATCTTTATCCATAGTTCATTTATAATAAAAGTACTTTCTTTCTTTTCTTTTACCTACAAAATTATCACCATTGACGTGAATTTAGTAGGGTTTTATTATACCATTAATAGCACTATATTAAACTAGCGCTATTAAAAAATCAAGAGTGCTAATAGACCTTATTTAAACATTATATATTACTTTGAAATACTAGGTTTACATGAGCTCTTCTGGATTAAACTGGAAGCCGATAGTAAAAGCTTGGCTAAAGAAACGCAGTCCCAAAGAACAGGAAATATTTACTAAACTATTTGAGGAGTCTTTTGGAGTTGTGCAAAGTTGGGGGGCTCAAGCTTTAACACCTGTAATGGATGTTTTGGAATGCAATATTATACTACAAATTACTACATTATTAGAAGGTACTTTACAATAATATTCATTAAGTATATCAACAGAAAGACCTTTTCGCTAAAATAAAATGTTGAATAGGCATAACAGATATTCGTATTATTACTAAAATTTTTTTGGCGAGTTTCCGAGTTCTGAATTTGATACCAACTATATATCCACAATATCCATAAGTCTAAACCAGATAAAAAATATGAAAGATAATATATACACTCATATAGATCTCCAATAATTTTTTGATAATCAGTATTATCTCTAGACCAATTTTCTATTTTTAATTTCAAAATTAAATACTCTCATATTATTATATTTCGTTACTGTAGATGAATAACCAATATCGGAAGCTTCTTAAAGATAAAATTTATCCAGATCAATTATTTAACAGATCAATTATTTATTACAGGATTGTGCCAACTAATTTGTCTTGTCCTATACAGGGTGGGCCACTGAAAACTTAGGAGGTGAGGTGGTTTCGGCGGGATGGATGTAACAAAAAAACCCTTTGAGCTTTTATATATGTATCCCACTTCGGTGTCACAAGCTGAATTTTTCAGGGAAGGAAGTACAAGTACATGATATGGGAACCCTTATTCCAAAAGTAGTACAAAATTAGACCGGGAAAAGGGCACTATCATCAAAAATCGATATATTAATACCACCGTATAGAGAAAACAAATACTTATTTTTTGATCCAGTACAAAATAAAGTCTTCGTAGAGAGTAATTTTTTATAATTATTTACAAAAAAAAACATTTCCATTAGCGCTTATGACCGAAAAAAACTTTAAACATGAATAACTTATTTCAATCATGCGAAAATTTGGTTTAAAAATGGACTTTTTTAAATATAACTTTCATTTAACGAAAAACAAAGGCCTAAATGAAAAAAAGAAACAATTTATAAGTTTCGCTTATGTCTTGACAAGGTATCAAAGCAAACCCCATATTTTTTGCTTTTAAACTAATAAAGATATATCAATAAACAATTAGCGATGTCCGACTGCCGCAGCCGCGCCGCTCTGCGCCGAGATTTCCTATACATATACGCGTGATGACGTCATGGTGTGGCAAATGTAGCATTTTAATTCGATTTGAGCTTTCTTATATAGGATAACAGAAACATTTTCAATGTTACAAAGGCAACACAAAGATGTTTTACTAATCGTTCAGCCTAATTTTACGATAACGCAAATTCTTCATTATTATCTATTTTTTACTTTCAACAAACAGCTTAGTAGTGATGTAAACTTTAGTTACTTTTATGGACTCGTTACTTTTGGTAATAGGACTCGTTATTTTGGACTCGTTACTTTAGTTACTCGTTACTTTGGTACTTAGTATCGTTACTTTATAATCGTTGTTTTGTGTACTAGGTTGGATGACTTGGGCTTGACGTGGAACTTCGTTACTTATTGTGCGCGGCGATCTTCGTTGCATGCTCGGTTTAACCTATAAGGGGTTTCTACTTTCTTCTAGTGTAAGGGCTTAATAGGATAATTTCAATACTCGGTATTCAAGTACTGAATAATATGTTTTTAATAATATGTATAATATTTTAATAATGATATGTTAAATAAAACTATGTACTATTAATAAATAAAAAACAAAGGAAAACAAATCAAACAAAGAAAATATGTGTATAATAAATATAAAGTATTTTTTATACTCTCGCTCTCTCTCTCTCTCTCTCTCTCTCTTTGTATTACATTAATAAATAGGCAAACATTAAAGAGTAAAAATTAAAAAAAATGTATATATTTTTGTTAAAACGTAAAAATATTAAAAAAATGTATATTCCTCTGTGGCGGATTCATCTCTTCAAAAAAGTCCTTTGGATTAACGCAGCAGTGTTTACTAAAAATAACATATTGTTAAGGTGTATTACTGGTTGCATAACCGCAACGGTGCATTGAGGAACCTGGCGAATTCGACAGAAAGTGAAAGAAAATTACAGAATTCTTTAGAAAATTCCAGAAACCATCGCCAGGGGGTATATAAGGCCCGCGCTTTGACAGCTGGGAAGTCTGAAGATAGTCTGAAGTTTGAAAATACCGCGAAATACCGTTAGAGTAATAGTAGTTGCATAAGTTGTGTTGTAAATAGTATAAGTTGTGTGTACAGAGTGAAACAAATAAATTCGTTAAGTATTTTATCGTGAGTTTAAATAGTGGACCCACGGAATCCGTAACAATTGGTGTCGGAAGTGCGATTCAAGAGGATTTTAAGAAGAAATTAAGTGGATTGGAAGATTGGTACAAGGGAGCAAGCGAAGAAAATGGAAGAGGTAAGCAAATTATTGGGCGATTTTATGGAGAATATGAGAAGAGAGAAAGCTGAAGAACAGGACCGGCTTGAGAAAATTTTTGAAGATTTGAAAATTCAACGACAACAAGAAAAACAAGAAGAACAAGAAAGACTACGTAAAGATAAGGAAGAGGAAAAATTACAACGACAACAAGAAAAACAAGAAGAACAGGACCGGCTTGGGAAAATTCTGGAAGGCTTAGAGGCGCGTTATCAGAAAGAAAGACAAGAGGAACAGGACCGGCTCGAGAAAATTTTACAAGGTTTTGAAGTGCGTCGACAAGAAGAAAAACTTGAAGAGCAGGACCGTATCAAGAAAAGTTTTGAAAAAATGGAAAAAAAGCAACAATCAATGTTGCATAAGTTGTGTTGGAAATAGTATAAGTTGTGTGTACAGAGTGAAACAAATAAATTCGTTAAGTATTTTATCGTGAGTTTAAATAGTGGACCCACGGAATCCGTAACAATATTTTTATTTTGTAGATTTTCTAACAGTGTAAGTGGCGAAATATCTATTCTCTTTTGAAGAAGAAAAATAGTTGCTCAGCTTTTTCAAATGTTAACATTTTTTGTGACTAACGTGAATCCATTTTTAATTAATATCTAAGACATGTTAATCTAAATAAACAATTCTATTCTATAAATAAAAAGCGACAACAAACGGCAAAGGGACAGACTGCCTCCGGGTCGGCATGAGCCAATCATAATAATGATAATAAAAATATCACACATTTGCCATCCAAAACACCGGCCGGCGTCAAGTCAACACTTTAAACATAAACATATTGATAACAACTAGACCTACGTCGAAGTAAGGAATATTTCAGTATCGAGTTTCGAGTCCTCGGTTCGTGCATTTCCAGGGATTACGATTACTGCCGGCGCAAAAGTAACGAATTAGCTTAGTAACGAGTAACGAGTCCTAAATTCAAATAGTAAGCGTTACTTCGAGTCCTCGTAAAGTAACTGTTACTTTGTAACGATTACTCAGAATTTTTACATCACTACAGCTTAGCGGTTCTGTAAACATTTCTCCTGTCTAGTGACTCATCAATCGTATACAAATAGCATAGGCTAGACAGGAAATTTCTTGCTACGGAGCTTCTATCGATTTTCAATCGTTTGCAAATTTGGTGGTATTTTAAACCTTTATTTGATTCGCTTATTTGAAAGAAAAATAGTTTATACTGTGGAAGAAAGAATTCAAATAGTTGTTCTTTATGGTGCTGAAGGTATGTGCTATTTGAGAACGGCCCGTGCTTTCAATGAGAGAAATCCGCACAAAAATGTCACGTTTGATAATCGTTTGTATTTTTGTATGGAGCAAAACGACTGTCATTTGGAGTAATTGTTAAAGTAAATTATCATTTTAAATTTCTTTCAAATTGTCACACCTATATACATTTCTTATCACTACTTACCAATAATTAAGTTGAAGTCTGTATGACCATCGATTAGCAATTTCAATTAGCTTTCCAAAAAAGTGTCACAAGTGGAGTATCGCTATCTGGAGATTAGAAGTGAGGGGGTGGCACCTAGGGGTTGGTCGGCGTGGTTTGAAAAATACCTCATTTGCCTCATTTAGCTGGATCCCAATTTGTAACTTATGCTGAAAAATCACTTTTTTCGTTAATGTCCACCTAATTTTTCGTGTAAGGGGTAGTTTTTCAATTTCACCCTAAAAACTTTATGATCATCGTTTAGCATTTTTCATGGGCTTTCCAAAAAGGCGCCACAAGTGGGGTGTTGCCATTTAAGATTTTCAAGTGAGTAGGGGTGTCGCCTAAAGGGTAGGTCAGGGTGGTTCAAAAAATACGTCATATATATTCTCCCTCAATATTATAGAAACGGTATTTTTTTATTTTTTTTTGATATCTATTTTAGTTTAAAAATTATAGCCATTGTAAGTTTTCAGTGGCCCACCCTGTATAATTTATGACGTTTTAACTTGTTACTTTATATCAGTTATCCAGCCTTTTACTTATATTTTGTCCTTATTCTATTAGGGTTAATACCAAATCAAATGGAGAGTACTGATGATACCAACGCATCAAAATCTGATTTCGATGATGAAGACCTTTTAGAAGAAGTAGACAAATCTGAGGAAAAAAGAATTTTCACTACGGAACATCTAGAGAAGTTATATGTGTTTGTGTTAACCTGGGGTACGGGTGCTTACTTAGAGGCTGAAGATAGACAAAAATATGACTCGTATGTACGAGAAAACCTTACATTCTTGGATTTACCCGTAAACACCAGTAAAAATCCTGATGTAAGTTTCAATTATATTTTGAAAAAAAAATAACAAAACCGAAATAAAAGTCTTTGCTTGGAAACTTGGTCGTAATATTTTTCACTAAATTTTAGGCTACTCTCTTTGATTATGTAGTGAATTATGATGGCGAATGGGTTCTCTGGACTACGATGGTAACAAATTACGTATATCCAGAATTGGCAACTCCGGAATATTCCACAATCCTTATACCCATTATGGATAACGTAAGAATAAATTATTTGATTGACACGATAGCTAAACAGGACAAAGGAGTTATGTTGATTGGTGAACAAGGAACAGCAAAGACAGTAAGAACAAAAAAAGTGACTTTAAATTTGTAATGTATAAACTGAGAAATAATTTTTGTAGGTTATGATCAAGTCTTATATGAAGAAAGCAAACCCTGAGCAGTACTTGCATCGAGCTTTTAACTTTTCCAGCGCAACTACTCCTTACCAGTTCCAAAAAACTGTGGAGAGCTATGTGGAGAAGCGTATGGGAAACACTTTTGGAGCCCCCAATGGAAAGAAACTAATTATTTTTATAGATGATATTAATCTACCGGAAATCAACTGCTGGGGAGATCAAGTAATACTACATATATATTTATTGATATCAGTAGTCAATGCGGCACTTTCTCTAAAAAATTATGCACCAAACAGATTATAAATTATCTATTGTATCTAAATTTATTGTTCTTCCCTTTCTTGAGTTATAAAATGATAGACTACTACAAGAGTCAGTATCTGAGACGGATTTCTGGAGGTTAGTTCTCCATCTCCGATATCGGTCGTACAAATATTTATGGCACGAATGGTTGTTCGTCTGGGCACACTTAGCGATTAAGTCTTTTGTGGTTTCCCCATTTTCCCCACAGAATCTGCATTCACCGTTGTTTCTTAGCTCCAATCTACTGAGGTATTCACTGAGGAGACTAAACGTCTCGCGGTCTGTTAAAAATCCCGTGACAATGCAGAGATTGTTCTTATAAAATTGAGAAAAATCTTCGATTTTTCTCCGTCAGTCCTGAGAAATTTCTTCGAGTGTCTTAGACCCTTGCGTTGGCGGTTACCCATTACTATTATACTGGAATAATTAATAAATAATAATATAATTATTAATGGTCAGTTTTGGTTTGGTTGTACCATATATTCTCAGCTATATTAATATTCTGGGTTGACAAGAGAGTTTTGAGTCGGCATTTATATATCTATGAGCGAATCGCTAAGGCAATCTTGTATGTCGGAGAGATAATTATAAAAAGTATTTATTACAAATATTTGAAAAAATACTTGCTCTTCTCTCTTTGTTTGAACACTGAACACACACACACACACACTCACACACACACACACACACACTGCGAACGGCAAATGGCAACCTGCTCATCGTATTTGCGAAAGCGAAGGACGAGGAGATGGAGACCTACTGAGCGTCTATTAGGGAGACACTCAAAGATAAGGCGAAAGTAGAGATGAGAATCCCGGAGTCGGAAATAGAAATCAGGGACCTGGACGATTGGACACACAAAGAAGAGGTAGTGAAACTTCTAAAAGACCGCATTCCAAACCTGAACGGCCTCACTACCGATGAGGTGAAATCCCTGAGGAAAAGCTGGGCCTCGATGCAGACCGCGGTGGTCTGCCTTCCTGCCATCTACGCTAGAAAATCGGCGATTCTGGGGAAGATGAAAGTGGGCTGGGGAACAGTCCGCATTCGGGAGAAAATATCACCCAACAGGTGCTACAAGTGCTGGCACTTCGGGCACAAAGCTCTCGACTGCAGGAAGGGAGTGAATCGCAGCAAAACCTGCTTTAGATGCGGACAAGATGGCCACAGGGCCCCAACCTGCAAGAAAACTCCTAGCTGCATTCTATGCAGAGAGAAAGATCCTAAGAGTAACTGTAGTCATACGGCGGGGGGATGGAATTGTCCCATCTTCCAGAATGCTAGAAGAGCTGTCCAGAGCACGGAAAATAAGAGTTCTACAACTTAATCTGAACCACTGCAGGGCAGCAAAAGACCTGCTGACACAACGAGTGCGAGAAGCGCAAGCCGACGTAGCCATCCTTTGTGAGCAATACTACGACTTAGAAACCCAACCGTGGGTCTCAGACAGTACAAAAAAAGCAGCCATATGGGCATGCGGTAGACTGCCCCCCAAAGCAGCTACCAACTAAGCCTACTTCATGGTTCATTAGGGCTATGGGGGGAGTGTACTTGTATAGCTGCTATGCTCCGCCGAGTGCTTGAATCGAAGTATTCGAGACCTTTCTGGACACTCTCGTGGAAGACGTGAGGAGGAGACACGACCCAGTCGTAATCGCTGGTGACTTTAACGCCCGGTCCATTGAATGGGGCAGCCGTGAGACGGACAGAAGAGGTAAAGCCATTCAAGAGGCTTTCTCATCATTAAACCTCATTCATATGAATGAGGGAAATACGAGCACCTACCCCAAAGGCGCCGCGTGCTCAATCATCGACCTAACATTCATTAGCAGTGTCCTCTTAAAAGGAGGCTGTGAATGGAGAGTCGATGAGGAGTTTACAAATAGCGACTATCAGGCTATAATCTGGGAAATCAACACCCATCCCAGCAGCGGTCGGCGCCAGAGGATCACAAGGAGGCAGCCATCAGGCTAGAACAGCAAACGCTTGGATGTGGAAACCTTACAATTGATGATGAGGGCCTCACCAGTACCCCGAACAACAACTGCAGAGGGGATCACGGAAGAAGTAGCAGCCATTTTGGGGGCAGCCTGCGACGCTTCGATGCCGAGGAGTGGACAGAACAACGGCCGGCCACCAGCTCACTGGTGGAACGCGACCATCGCCCAGCACCGGCGAGAGTGCCTCAAGGGAAAAAGGCAACACCAGCGTGCCCTAAAGCGCGACAGGGCCACGACAGAGGAGCTCAGACAGATTTATGAAGAGAAAAGCCGTCTCCTGGGAAACGCCATCAGCTCGAGTAAGCGAGAATGCTGGAAGGAACTCTGTGCGGAAGTGGACCGGGACCCGTGGGGCAGACCGTATAACCGGTCATGCATAGGATTAAAAGCCTACCCTCAACAACACCAACTTGTCCCGACATGCTGCACAGAATAGTGGTACACCTATACCCGGAAAAACCAGAACTCCCCGAATTCCACCCAGAGGATGGAGAAATGGATATCCCCGGAGTGACCATAGAAGAGCTCAAGAAGGCCTGTACTAGGTTGCAGAATGGCAAGGCACTAGGACCAAGCGGCATACCCAACATCGCACTCAAAAGTACAATTGCCGCGAGACCGGATATGTTTATAAGCATGTACGACGCCTGCCTGCAGCAAGGCGTATTTCCGACCCGATGGAAGCAGCAACGACTGGTTCTTCTCCCAAAAGGAAAGAAACCATCGGACGACCCAGCATCTTTTCGTCCACTTTGCATGCTGGATTCAGAGGGGAAAAACTTGGAGCGGATAGTGGTCGACAGATTGGAGCAATACATCGATCATCAAATTTCTGAATTCCAATTCGGATTTAGGAAGGGGAGATCGACCATCGACGCACTGGAACTCGTCACGAACATCGCAAAGAAAGCCATCTCAGGAAAGAGATGGAAAGGCGGTTCCAAAAAGTATTGCCTCATCGCCACCTTGGACATTAAGAACGCGTTCAACTCAGCCCGCTGGGATCGCGTTTTGGAGGCTCTCGAGCACATGGGTGTACCCTACTACCTACGAAGGATGGTCAGATCATATTTCAGCGATCGACTTCTGCTTTACGAGACGGGGCAGGGAGCAGCGGTGCATGGGGCCACTCTTGTGGAATGTTATGTACGACGGTCTGCTCCACCTTGAATTACCGGCCAACACAACACTCGTGGCTTTTGCGGACGACGTGGCGGTCCTTGTGGCGAAATACTTGGAGGAGCTGGAAGCTTCATTCTCCATCACCATCAGGAGGATAAGACAGTGGATGCAATCGGCAGACCTGTCGCTGGCGGAGCATAAGACTGAAGCACTCCTAGTGAGTAGCCGGAAGAAAATGAAGACCATCACCATCAGAGTAGGCGACCATGATATCCAGTCGCAACCCCATATCCGGTATCCTTGGAGTGGTCTTGGATGAGAGGCTACTACAAGGAGCATATCTCCAGCGTCAGCAAGAAGGCGGGAGCAGTTCAGGGCGCACTCTCACCGATAATGCGCAATATCAGAGGCCCCAGGCAAACCCGGAGACGATTACTTGCAACAGTAGTTACCTCCGTCCTCCTATACGGAGCACCGGTGTGGTCAGAATCGCTGGAACTAAAAACATATCGCAGGACAATGACATCAGTCCACCGACTCTCAGCGATTAGAGTGGCGTCAGCATACCGGACGGTATCACAGGATACAGTGAGTGTAGTGGCATCATGCCTGCCTATCGACATCTTGGCGGGAGAATGCCAGCGACAACACCGCAAAAAGAAAGCCGAGCAGCGACAGGTCTTCTGTGAAGAAGAGAGGCCTGAAAGTCATCGTCTTTGGCAAGTGAGATGGGACAGCTCAACCACCGATGGACACATCGACTAAGCCCGGATGTCACCAAATGGATCACTCGTGTGCACATTGAGGTTGGATTTTACATCACCCATCTCTTGACTGGGCATGGATGCTTTCGAGCATACTTGCACAGATTCAAGAGAAATGACTCCCCCAACTGTCACCATTGCCGCGTGGGGACCGAAGATGCGGAGAACGTGTTCTTTCGATGCCCTCTATACGAGGAGATAAGGACGGAACTCGAGAGAAATCTAGGCTTGTCCATCAGCCCAGAAAATATAATGGACTGCATGCTGAAGAGTCAATCGGCGTGGAACAAGGTAGCGGAGTATGCTGAGACCATACTCAAGGATCTTCACACCACCTACGAAGAATAGACAGCAGTAGTACCAAATAAGAACGCCCCGGCGAAGTAGTATTTACAAAGAGTGTCGCCGGGGAAAGAACGTTCCTGGAGAGAGGACAGAGGTATAGGTTAGGTTTTAGTGAGGTAAAAATCCCACATAACTCGTCTGGCATATAGTAGGTTTTCCCAGGCGAGTACCTGTTGCAGGTTTCCCCCTTCACCTCTTAAATCTAAAAAAAACACTGAACACACATTGGCTGTATTATTCGCACACACGAAAATCGGCAATCCAAGCCGATCTTTGTCGTGTATGTTGTGGAATAAGCAGCTGATGAGGAAAAATTATATTTTAATAAATATTTTCTGAGAATTTTCTTCTTCTACTCAGTTAAATATATCGTTGCTTTTTCTTTGATTAATAAATTTAAATTAAGAAATATAATATTACAGTAAGCAATATCTATTATCTTTGTATCTCAGTAGTTATTAGTCATCGTCTGTATTAGGTAACCAACGAAATAGTACGACAAACCATGGATATGGGTGGATTTTATAGTTTGGAAAAACCGGGAGAATTCACTGCGATAGTGGACGTCCAATTTGTATCCGCTATGGGTCAACCTGGTGGAGGCAGAAATGATATTCCTTCTAGATTGAAACGTCAGTTCTGTATATTTAATTGTCCTTTACCCATTGAGGCATCCATCGATAAAATTTTCGGTGTTATTGCTCAAGGTAATCAAATTAATTAAACGTTTTCTGTTTTAATAAAAACCCATAGGATCGAGAAAAAAAACGGCGTCAAAGACGACTGGAGAATGACAATCGATAATAATTTTGGCGCTTACTGCCAGTTGACCTTAAAAAGGTTCTCATTTATTTTAATTTTGAGTAAAAAATTAAAAAAATATTTTTAAATTGTGTAGTTTAAAATTCGAGATAAACTATTTTTTGGAAATAGATTTGTGTCTGCAAACGTTCTATCCTTTTTTAATCTTTCTATAATTAGTGTTAATTTTAGACAAGTTTCATGTAAATTTTTAGTAAATGACGTCTAGAGATTGACCTCGCCAAAATTATCACCCATTGTCAATCTCCAGCCGTCTATGACGCCTTTTTTTCGATCATACGGTATCTATCCTTTGGGAAATGTTCTAAAAAATCTTTAATGCCTTATCGATTGATAATTATTTTGATTCAAGATCTGTTTTGTATTTTTCGTGATTACTAATTTTTTTATTTAATAAGAAACAGAGTTGGTGACCGTTATTTATGTTACACTGGTTTTCCAGGACATTACAATGCCAAAAGAGGATTCACGTTAGAAGTGAGAAATTTGGTTAAGAAACTCATTCCTTTAACTAGAATTTTATGGAAAAGTACTAGATCCAAACTGTTGCCCACACCAGCCAAATTTCACTACGTATTTTCCTTAAGGGACCTATCCAGAATTTGGCAAGGCATGGTAAGTTGATATTAACCACTCGAATTCGCAGAAATCGTAAAATTATGTTTTATAAATATGTTATCAACTAGTAAAGGAGAATAACCAAAATAAAAAATTTACACTAGCCATCTTATGTTTAACGTCAATATTTGACGTAAAATTGGTCTTTTTTGAAACCATTTCATTGATATATTTAGATAGGCACATTGTCAACTGTGATCGAATCTGAAGGCTGCATGATGGTACTCTGGAAGCACGAATGTGCCCGAGTATTTTCGGACAGATTCACCATCGAGGAAGACAAAGAATGGTTTAACAAAGAAATTCTCAAACTAGTCGAAGAAGAACTGGGTCCAGAGATGAGGAAAAAGTCCGAGCCAAATCCAGTTTTTGTTGATTTTATGAGGTAAATTATATTTAAAATAATTGAAAATTCAAAACAAATACAAAAGAAAATAGACATTAAAATTTAAGTAGCCAAAATTTTCATAATAAAATATGTGTTAATCAATGACTTTGTCTCCATCATCAGATGAAGCTATCATCTATTAATTTTTATTTTTTTTATTTTCTATTCTTCTTTGTCTCCCCTTTTTTGTCCTTTTTTTTATTTGTCTTTTTTGTCTTTAATTATTTTAATTTATACTTTTCTTTAATAATATTTTTCTTTATGCTTTGGCGTAGATAAGAATACATGGCTGTACCAAATCTTGTAGATAAATATACACAAATATAATGTAAGGATCATTATTTTAATTGAGTTTGTGTACTTGATTATTATACCAGTATCATCACTACATTAAGTGTTATATTTTTCAATAGAGATGCTCCAGAACCAACAGGTGAAGAAGGAGAGGATACAGATATGGAGTTACCCAAAGTTTACGAACCTGTTAGTAATCAAAACGAACTGAAAGAAAGACTTGAGATGTTCCTGTCTCAATTTAACGAGATGGTTAGAGGAAATGGTATGGACCTGGTCTTCTTCCCCGACGCTATGCTACATTTGGTGAAAGTATCCAGGGTTATAAGGCATCCGAGAGGAAACGTCATGCTTGTGGGTAAGCATACTTGTATAGCATAGTTGAGTCCCAATACATTATTACATGTTTTTTTGTTATTTAATAAGTTAATAAGTCTAAATACCTATACTATAGACTGACTATACCTAGTCTAAATACCTAGACTCTAGACTCTAGATTTTATAAACAAAACTGTTAAAACTTGACACGAAAAGTTATACAGGGTGGAAAAGAAATTGAGAATTTGTCACTTTAAACGTGAATTACTTTTTATTTTAAATGGAATGAATATCCGGTATATTTCCGATATTTGATAAAAAATGCATGTCTCTAAAAAATTCTATTAAGCTTCCCTACCACTCAGACAAATAATTTCCTAGATATTTTCATCTCGATCATTTCTATGATTCAGTGTCAGTAGGTGTACAAAAATTAAAGGATGTAGAGTAAAAATGCAACGGTAATAAATAGGTACATGTTTTCAAACATATTTTAAATATTACAGAAGTAGAACTCGATATATATGAGAAAAATTAGCTAGATGAAATCAAGCCGATCATTTTACGCTAAGTGGCATATGTGGAGTTATAGCGAAAAGCAACCTAAATCCTTTATTTCATATTATAGGCAGTAGTTGGTGGAGTTTTATAAATACAGTCTTTAATATATTCCCCAAAAAAGTTCAGACTAGATAAATCAGAAGCATTTCAGCATTCTATTTATTGGTGAATGAACACTGCATTCACCAGTTAATAGAATCATATCAGTTCTCTCTGATGTAGGGTAAGTTAGCATTTTCGGCAAATTTCTGAGAATTTTTTTTGTTTTAACTGACACAAATTGATAACTAGTTGCTAAAGTTGAACTAATTTGACAGCTATGTTAAATTAACGTCAGGCATTACACAGTCACCAAGATTTTATCAAATAATAAAGATATACTGACATTAAATCTTAAAAATTTAAATATCTAGGAAAATATTTATCTGAAGGTCAGGCAACATAGTATTTTGAAGAAATATGAATTCAATACCAAAGTAATATACCGGGTGTTCCATTTGAAATAAAAGAGTATCTTACGTTTAAAAGTGACCAATGTTCAATATTAATTTCGTCTCACTCTGTATATCTTTTCGCGTCAAATTTTAATTTAATTTAGAGTAGGATTTAATTTAATTTTCGTTCTGTTTTGAGCATCAGCTTCGTATGAGAGGCGCCACACTTTATTACCTTTATATACATTTTCTTAATATTACACCTGTACTGGTATAATATAATACCCATTACACGGTAATTTGCCATGGTAATACGGAAAATTACAAACGAATTTTTCTTTCAGGTGTCGGTGGTAGTGGAAAACAATCTTTGACTAAACTCTCTTCATTCATCGCTGGCTACAAAACCTTCCAAATAGCACTAACTCGTTCCTATAACATAGCAAACTTTTTAGAAGACCTCAAAGTCCTGTATCGCTCATGCGGATGTCAAGGTAAAGGTACCACCTTCATCTTCACAGATCTGGACATCAAAGAAGAAGGATTTTTGGAGTACCTGAATAACATCCTATCTTCCGGAGTTATTTCTAATTTATTTACCAAGGACGAACAGGCGGAAATCATCCAAGAACTGACGCCTATAATGAAGAGAGAAAATCCAAAGAGGACTTTGAACCAAGAAATCGTTATGGAGTTCTTTATGAATAGGACTTGTCAAAATTTGCATGTAGTATTTTGCTTTTCGCCGGTAAGTTTTATCTTTTTAAACGTTTCCTTTTTTTAAATCATCTCGTCTAATTCTTGAGGGGAATCATTAGGTACTTTTTCTCTAAGTGGCAATATTATTGAACTTTCATTTCTTAATAGAGTAAGATACCAGAGCGATCTGACATAACTTATTTTCACAAGGATGAAACCTTAGGTTCTCAGTAGTGCTCCCATGTGCTTTGAATACCGGCGTGTTTAGGGAGTTTTGGTTTGGTTTGGTTAGTCGGTCAACTATTTAGTTGCAGATTTCTAACCAATAGAATTCTTATGGAGCCGCCCTCACATGCAATCAAATAATAGTCGGCCGATCGGCTCCAGTAAGTATTGTTTTCACTTTTACAACTAAATAATCGGTCGACTAAAAATTGCATTCTTGCCACTTAACTGTTGATATAGAAATTTAATTCTACGCTGTGTTTGTCATAATGCGGATCAACCTGCTGTCACTACCGGTTTCGGAGCCCTACTCCATCATCAGGTGAGCTTGGGCAGATCCACAAAACAACAACCACAGCGCAAAGATAGTTAATTCCGACTTGTCGGAAAGTGTCCGTTAGATATTAAGTCCCGAATGGGAGATAGCGGCCTGCGTGCAATGGTAGTACTATCGTACCACCGAGGCGCGACTATCGATAGTAAAAGGATGGTAAAAGGCTTTTTTTCAGGCAAGCCAAATTATAAAATAGAAAAACAAATTTCTTGCAGTATAGGTATATAATAAAATTATAAAAGGATTCTTGCCACTTAACTGCTAATATAGAAATTTAATTCTACGCTGTGTTTGTCATAATGCGGATCAACCTGCTCTCACTACCGGTTTCGGAGCCCTACTCCTCATCGGGTGAGCTTGGGCAGATCCACAAAATGACAACCACAGCGCAGAGATAGTTAATTCCTACTTGTCGAAAAGTGTCCGTTAGATATTAAGTCCCGAACGGGAGATAGCGGCCTGCGTGCAATGGTAGTACTTTCGTACCACCGAGGCGCGACTATCGATAGTAAAAGAATGGTAAAAGGCTTTTTTTCCAGGCAAGCCAAATTATAAAATAGAAAAACAAATTTCTTGCAGTATAGGTATATAATAAAATTATATAAGGATTCTTGCCACTTAACTGCTGATATAGAGAGTAGGGCTCCGAAACCGGTAGTGAGAGCAGGTTGATCCGCATTATGACAAACACAGCGTAGAATTAAATTTCTATATCAGCAGTTAAGTGGCAAGAATCCTCATATAATTTTATTATATACCTATACTGCAAGAAATTTTTCGATTTAATAAAAAAGATCATCTTATTTGACTATAAATGCAAAGTATAAAGTCAGCCATACAAATTTAAGTTAAGTAACTCTTATTTTTAGTTATCTTTCTCACACCCGGTATCTGCCAAAGTCTGTCACAGGGCGAACTCCCCAAACACGCCGGTATTCAAAGCACATGAGAGCACTACTGAGAGCCTAAGGTTTCATCTTTGTGAAAATAAGTTATGTCAGATCGCTCTGGGATCTTGGACTATAATAACAGTGTAGGAAACAATTAGTGAATAGTCACTGTATTTTGTTTTTATGGTGTTATTTCCAGAATACTCTCGCAATAAACATACACAAGGCTATAGAAATTGCTCATTATTAAATATAGTTTTATAACATATTTTTAAGGTGGGTGAGAAATTCCGAAATAGAGCTTTACGATTCCCAGCGCTGATATCAGGTTGTACCATTGATTGGTTCCAACCTTGGCCAAAAGACGCTTTGGTACTGGTTGCCAGACATTTTCTTACAGAATTTAAGATTGCTTGTACTTCAGAAGTCAAAGAAGAATTGGTAACAGCACTGGGTTCTATACAGGATATTGTGGCCGCTACATCAACTGAATATTTCCAACGGTAAAACTAATAATATTTAAAAAGTTCGTCACAGTTTAAATTAATGAAAGTTAATTGAATTTAATTCAACATTTTCGCTATTGGTAAAAAACAACGTTATTTTAAGGAATCCAAATTTTAAGTAATAAAACTGCACTATTCTAATTTGGCAATCCTAACTATCCTAACACCAAACTGTAAAGATAATTGTATTTGAAAAGGATTGCGGATAACAATCATCCTTATTTTTCGATGGATTTCTTTTGGCCATATTATCAGACTGTCGATGTAAAGATCTTTTTGTGTTGTAAAACCTAAGAAAATTACTTAATTTCTAGAATAATTATAATTTAGTTTTCTTCTTGGTCAGTGTAAAGTTCCGCTACTAAACACACTGTTGGTCAATATTTAAGTAGCGATGGATGAAAAAAAGAAAAATCTCTTATCACAAACACCAAAATACTTCATTTTGAACACTTGATTCAACAGATGATTAAAACTAACGACTAACTGACTTATAATCATCTGCTGATAATACTAACATGGTTGACGAAATACTAGTCCAAAGTTCAAACAAAAGTACTATGGTATATTAGTATCATTTTGCATTTGCCAAGGCCAACGCTTTCAATGACAGCTGTATTCTTATAAATGTTAAAAACTTAAAAGTATAAAAATAAAAATATACGATATTTTTCTTTTGGAACTAATAGAAATATCTATTTTATTAGTTTCATTTACAACAATTAGAAATATTACACAGATAGTATAAATTACGTTATTACATTTTCTTACAGATTTCGCCGAGCTACCCATGTGACTCCAAAATCATATTTAAACTTCATCGCCGGCTACAAAAGCATTTACAACAGCAAACAGAAGGAACTGAGCGATGGAGCATTAAGAATGGATACCGGATTAGAAAAACTGGCCGAAGCTTCTTCTTCGGTACTTGTTTTGAAGAAAGAACTGGCAGTTATGGAACAGGAGTTAGTACAGGCTTCGCAGAAGGCCGAAAGAGTATTGACAGGTTAATATCTTGTATGCATTTCTTATATTAGATGATTCATTAATATTACTAAAATATTTAGAGACAGATATTTTGATTAGAAATTAAAAAATATTTAAATGTATATATATCCCGAAGTTTTTGTTACTGAGATATTTATTTTGTTAAATTCGGTGATAACTTTTTTGGTTATTAATATTTCAAAATTGATTTAATTAACTGCAGCATTATTCTTGATTAGAACTTTGTAATTGAAGCATACACAAAAATATATGTTTGTAAGCTAAAGATTTCCAAATTTGTATGTAATGTGTGGTATGTAAATATTTATATTTTGTAGAGGTAACTGAAAGAGCTATGCAAGCAGAAATAGTGAAGAACCAAGTCCAAAAAGTAAAGGAAAAAGCTGAAGCTCTGGTCTCTTCAATAGCAGCAGAAAAAGCTTTAGCGGAAGAAAAATTAGAAGCAGCCAAGCCAGCGCTTGAAGAAGCCGAAGCTGCTTTGAATACTATTAAGCCAGCCCATATTGGTAATTAAAAAAGGAACTATGGAAATATGTAATGAAATTTTTGTTTTCGATAATTTACTTATTTTATAGCTACTGTCAGAAAGTTAGGTAGGCCTCCTCATCTGATCATGAGAATTATGGATTGTGTATTGATATTATTTCAAAGAAAGCTGCATCCAGTTATACTTGACACAGCTGCTCCTTGTCCTAAACCTTCATGGGCCGAATCACTAAAGGTACAGCATACAGTAAACATATAGGATCATACTATGTCGTCTACAGATACAAAATATTACTGATTATATAAGGAAAAGTTATTTTTATGTTTTATATTTAGATGATGGCTTCTACCACATTTTTATTACAACTCCAAAATTATCCGAAAGATATCATCAATAACGAAATGGTGGAGCTTCTTCAGCCATATTTTCAAATGGAAGATTATAATATGGATACTGCTAAAAGAGTTTGTGGAGATGTTGCAGGTATAAATATTTATCGTTAATTTGAATATTTACAGATATTCTTCTTCTGCTGCTATCCATTAATGGATGTTTGCGATCAGTTCTGACCATCTTTCTCTCTCTCCGGTGGCGTGAATTAATTCTCCTGTAGTTCTTATTCCCGTCCAATGTTTAACATTTCGGAGCCACGACATCCTCTTTATGCCCAATCCCCTTCTTCCTTCTATCTTTCCTTCTATTATTAGTTGGAGTAAATGGTATCTCTCATTGCGCATAACATGTCCCAGGTACGCTGTTTTTCTGCGTTTTATTGTGCTTAGCAGTTCACGCTCTCTCCCCATCCTCCTCAGGATTTCCTCGTTGGTCTCTCTTGCTGTCCATGGGATTTTCAAGATTCTTCTGTAGACCCACATCTCGAACGCTTCCAGCCTGTTCATGTTTCTGACTTTCAATGTCCAGCCTTCCATACCATATAGTAACACGGACCATACGTAACATTTTGTAAATCTTACTCTAAGGTCAAGGTCAAAGTCAGAGTTGGTTAAGACGTTTTTAAATTTCATAAATGCGCTCCTCGCTTTTTCTATACGGCACTTGATTTCCACGTCCGAAGACCAGTCTTCACATACCCAAGTTCCCAGATAGCTGAACTTTTTTACCCGTTCTATGTCTTCCCCATTGTGCGTTAGTCTTGCATTCTGGTAGTCATCTGGTTTGCGGGTAACTATTAGGAATTTTGTCTTTTTTGTGTTGATGTCAATTCCCATACGTCGGCTGTGTATTCCAATCATGTCCAAGAGTGTTTGGAGGTCATTCATGTTATCCGCTATCAGGACTGTGTCATCTGCGTACCGTATATTGTTGATCCGTATGCCATTTACTTTGATGCCTATTTCTTGTCCTTCGAGCGCTTCTTGGAAGATGTTTTCTGAGTATAGGTTAAACAGGAGTGGGGAGAGGACACATCCCTGTCTTACGCCTCTAAAAATTTGCTGTGCTCCTGTAATTTCATTGTCAACCCTAACTGCAGCTGATTGGTTCCAGTACAAGTTCTCAATACAGCGCACATCCTTCTGGTCTATGTCTAGCCGTCTCAGTATTTGAACGAGTTTCTGATGTCGTACTCTATCGAACGCTTTTTCGTAATCTATGAAGCACATTGCTACGTCCTTTCTCTGGTCGTAGCAGTTTTGGACCAACACCTGGGTTGCGACCAGTGCCTCTCTTGTACCTAGGCCCCTTCTAAATCCGAATTGAGAGGATCCAACAGCACTTTCGCATTTTGTGGAAATTCTGTAATGAATGACCTTCAGAAATATTTTCAGAGTGTGGCTCATTAAACTGATTAATCTGTGGTCTTCACACCTTGTTGTATTGTTTTTCTTTGGAAGTGGTACGAAAAGAGATGTAAGCCATTTAGATGGGAAATTTCCTGTATTGTAAATTTGGTTGAAGAGCCTTTGCATTATTTTAATACCTTCGTTGTCCAGTAGTTTGAGCAGTTCAACAGGCACTTGATCTGGTCCCACCGCCTTCTTATCTTTGGAGCTATTTATTGCTCTAGTAATCTCTTCTATTGTGATTGACGGTCCAGTCAGATCATCTTCTAGGTTATCCTTCAGCTGAGGTCTTTCATCTGCAAAGAGGCTGCCAATATATTGTTCCCAGATAGATTTTCTCTGTGCGTTATCTTGTGCCATTTGTCCTTTTTCATTTTGTATGTTGGAGAAAGTCTGCTTCCTATATACTCCAGCTGCTTCTTTTATTTTCTTATGTAGGTTATAGTCATCGTTCTGCTTTTGTAAACGTTCCATTTCTTCGCACTGTTCTCTCAGCCATTTATTTTTTGCTGATCTTACTGCCCTTCTTATAGTATTTTGCAGCGTTCTATATTTATCTCGACTGCCTTGATTCTTGTACTTCCTTCTTTCTTCAAACATTTTTAGTATTTCATTTGTCATCCAATTTTTCCTTTTGATGTTTTGTCTATATCCTATTTCCGTTCTTGCTGTATTCATCATTATTTCTTCCATGCTGTCCCATGTGTTATTAGGATTCGTCTCTTCAGTTGGCTGTGGTATGACTAATGTTGCCAGCGCTTCATTTAATTTTTTGCTTACATTATCTTTTATGCATTCGTTTTTAAGTTTTTCATAGTCTATTCTTGGTTCTTGCTTTTGTTTTCTTCCGTTGGTGATTTTAATTTTTATTTCTGTTATAAGAAGGACGTGATCAGATGGGACGTCGGCTCCCGGGTATGTACACGTTCTTGTTACTGATGTTCCAAAACGTTTATTGATTAAAATGTAGTCTATTTGATTTCTGATTAGGTGTTCGGGATTGTCTGCTGGTGCTCTCCATGTGTATAGACGTCTGGGTGGCAGTCTAAACCAGGTGTTTGTTATTTTCATCTGTTCTTCTTGACAAAATTGGTATAGCCGTTCGCCTCGTTCATTTCTCTCTCCCAATCCATAAGGGCCCAACCAACCAAACCAAACCAGTTCGTCTCGTATTCCTTTTCCAACCTTGGCGTTGAAGTCACCCAATATGAGGTTCATTTCATGTTTTTTAACGTTTGCCTGTGTTACTTGTCTTAGTTCTTCATAAAACCCTTCGACTTCATCTTCTGGTGCGTCTGACTGAAGATTGACTGGATGTGCTTTCAGTTTAAGCAGCGCAATGCGATCGGAATGTGGCAGGAAGTTAATTATTGACGAGGATATTTTTTCTGGAATTATTATTCCAACCCCTTTACGATGGTTTTTGTCTTGGTTTCCTGAATAGAAAAGAACTTTTCCCTGCGTTACACATTTTCCTACGTCTGGCCACCATGTTTCTGCCACCCCCAGAATATCTATTTTCAGCCTGTCCATTTCTTGCATTAAGTTAGCCAATTTCCCAGCTTCATATAGACTTTGTACGTTCCATGTACCAATCTTCATCCTATTTCCTAAATTCACCCTGATTTCATTGTTTTTATCATTTAACGCTGTTCCCCCCGGAGATCCGATTGGGGAACTATTTTTACCTCCGGAAAATTTCGAGTTAAATGAGGTCATTTTGATTCTCTTGGGATATCTTGGTGATCTTTAATACAGTGGTTTCCCGTTGCCTTCTGTATTCTTATGCCGTTGACCTGCCTCATGGTTCATCCGCCTTTAGGTCCTGTTTCCCAAACCCAGGACAAAGAGTGTTCCATTTACTAGCTCCTCCACCCGAGGCTGTTGGCCAGTAAATGGGGGATTGCTTATACCGGCAATCATTCGGACGTCAGAGCCTCGTCAGTCATCTAACAGGGAGTACCGGGTAATTAATTACCACTCGTGAAGGTGAGGTTGACATTTGAATAGGAGAGGCTATTTGAGACGCATCCTATCCCAAACTCCCCTTACAGATATTACAAGGTATAAATAAAAAAATAAATCTACTGTATTAACAGATATAATTTTTATACAGGGTAAGTTTCCTACGATTTTCTCTATGGGTATCGCGGAAACTACTGGAGATAGAGAGTCGGTTAAATGGGGAAAGAATTGCAGTTTTGTGGGGTCATAAAAATGCGCCGTTCAGATTTGAAAAACTTCATGGCTTACTAGATTTTACAAAAAAAAATTTTTGGCTATTTTAAAAATTGTCTCTAATTCCATTATAATCTATTTTAGACAAAAAGTTTTCAGTACAAATTTCCAGTAGATAATCACATCCCTAATAAGTTTGGGTTCTTCAATTTTTTCTAAAGCCTGTCATTTTTGACATATGACACAAACATATGTTTTTTTTAAAAACCATAGTTGGCCATGACTTCGTAAAAAGCGCATTTTTTTAAGCTTTTCAGTAATATAAGCTGTAATATCTTTTTTTCGAAAAATTCCTGAGTTATAGCCAATTATTATCTTTCTTAAATAATTTCACTTAGTTGGTATGGTATTCTTATTCTGTTATGATTTATAACTTATAAAAAGACAGAATATTTTATTAAACGGTTCTTTACAATTAGCATTACACAAAATAGAATTTTAAAAAACTAATATCACTACATACACTTTAAGTTATTTTAGCAAATGTTCAAAAAAACCGCCATTGTTTTGAAAACTGAATTACAAGCTTTTCCCACAGAACGGCCGGTCGATTTTAATAAACTTCTCCCGCTCCGTCTCTTCGAGTGCCTCTCTTAATTCATAAGTTCTTTTGTAAACCTTGTTGTTAACCATACCGCATAAAAAAATCTAAAATGGATAGGTCAGGTGATCGAGGATCAGGTGATCGATAAGTCAGGTGACAGAGATGCAATTGGTACACCTCTTCCTATGCCTGAGTTTGCATAATTATGATATAAATAATTTTTAACATTTCTTTCATTATGAGGGGGAGTGTCATAATGAAAGTCATGTTGAAACCACTCTATTGATACGCGAGTATCTAAATTTAACTTTTCTAAAAAACGTAAGTAACGTTCACTGGTCAACGTATCCTCGAAAATGTATGGCCAAGAAAAGTTGAACCAATAATCCTACACGCTTTTCTTCATTTGAAAAATTCATATTTACAATATTTGTTTATTTTAATTTACAAAGTTTGGATGTGACAGTTTCACATTACTGAGATCAACGACGATTGAACTTGTTCCCATGGCTAACTAAGTGAAATTTTTTAAAAATGATAAGAATTGGCTGTAACTCAGTAATTTTTCGAAAGAAACATATTACAGTTTATATCGCTGAAAAGCTTAAAAACGGCGCTTTTTATGAAGTCATGGCCAACTATGGTTTCCATTTAAAAAAAAAACATATTTATGTTTGTGTCATATGTCAAAAATGGCAGGCTTTGGAAAAAAAACGGAGGATGCAAACTTATTAAGGATGTGATTATCTACAACTTTTATCTGAAAACCTTTTGTCTAAAATAGAGTATAATGGAATTAGGGCCAATTTTTGGAAATAGCCGAAATTTGTTTTTTTTTCGAAATATCTAGTAAACCATGAACTTTTACAAAAATCTAAAAAGCGCGTGTTCAGGATCACACAAAACTGCAATTCTTTCCCCATTTAACCGACTTTCTATCCCCAGTAGTTTCCGAGAAAACATCACCCGTAGAAAACATCGTAGGAAACTCACCCTGTATTATATAATTACAATAATTAATACACTCATCGGCAAAAGTCTTGCACCCCCCAAATAAATTTATTTCTTTGCATAGCATATTGTTGTGGCTATGTGTACAAATACCTTAAGATGTGTCTACAAAAAATAGGTCCTAAAAGTAATGAAAGAAAACCTTATCGATGGAATGTGTATGATTTAGCTATTTACGGTCAAATTTTGTTTCTCAGTTCGAGGTCAATCTTGTAGTAAGTGTTGTGAAAGGCGACAAAAATACCAGTGCACGAAATTTCTGCCTTCGATAGGCCCGAATTATCGCTATGCATGAAGAAGGTCTCAGCAGGCATCAAATTGCTGATCGTTTAAATTTAGTGCGAAGTACTGTAAGCCGAATTATACAACGGTATATGGACACCGGAAATGTAAGATCTCGTCCTATGTTGGGCCGTACAAGGGTAACGACTGAATGACAGGATCGCTAATTGGCTCAATTTGCCAGAAGAAATCGGTCAGTTCCAATTCGAGGGCTACGATCTCAGTTTCAAAGAACTTACCACCGAGTGATATCAAGCCGAACCATTTCCAGGCGACTTTCTAATGCTGGATTGCGGCATAGATGTCCACTGCGAGTCCCTCTATTAACTTTACACCATAGGCAAAGGAGGCTACAGTAGGCTAGAGTAGTTCTAGAACACCAGAACTGGTTATTACCTCAGTGGAGAAACGCAATTTTTATTGACGAAACCAGGATAGGTTTGATCAGTGATGACTATCGTCAGCGAGCGTGGAGGAAGGCAGGGAGGCAGCATCGCTTGAATACAGCCCTTGCTGTTGCTCGTTATCAAGGAGGAACTGAGATGTTCTGGGGTGGCATCATGCACAATAGGCGAACAGAGCTCACTCATATTCCTGAGGTGATGAATGCCCATTTGTATGTGGAAACTGTAATCAGACCAATAATTTATCCACTGCGAGAAGAAATCGGCCATAATTTTATTCTCATGGATGATAACGCTCGTCCTCACAGAGCTGGGATGGTACAGGAAGCATTAAATAAAGGGGAAATAACTCATCTGGACTGGCCTCCACTCTCCCCCGACATGAATCCTATTGAACATGTCTAGGACTACATCACCAGAGCTGTATTTCGCAGAAATAACCCACGAAGAAATCGCCAGGAGTTGATCATTGTCGCTCAAGAGGAATATTAAAACTTACCTCAAGAAACCATAAACAACCGTAAAGTGGGGATGCCCCGACGACTTGATGCACTCATAATAAATCGAGGAGGCATTATTTCTATTAGTAACCTTAATTTTGTCAGAATTTATTATTTATTTATTTATTTTCTCTTTTTTGTCAAACATTTTTCTTGATGGAATCTGCATTTTTTTGTATTTTGGCAAAATATGTTATTAAACTTGGTGAAAGTTTTCCCTTTTTTGTGTTATTTTTTAACATAACTTTAACATCTATTGATTTCCACGAAAAATTAGTTTGAAATGTATTTTTTATTAAAATAGTAAGGGGGTGCAAGACTTTTGCCGATGAGTTTACTTCTTATTAAGAGGCCGGCTTTCTAATTTATTGATCGCTCAGAAACCTATGTATTTTGTCTGGTTAAATTAAACAAAATCGTCTGAATAAAATGACCAATAAATAAATGCTGATCATATCAACATAAGTTATGAAAAATGACAATTTCAATTTTTCAGGTTTACTTAAACAACTAAGACTTTATCTCTAACATCTTATTTCTAAAACTAATTTATGTAGATATTTAAACAATTTTAGAATTACATTCAAGCGAGAGTTTAAACATAAATATATTTATTAAATGCAGGTCTTCTGTCGTGGACTAAAGCAATGGCATTTTTCCATAGTGTTAACAGAGAAGTTCTACCCCTAAAAGCTAATTTAACTATGCAAGAAGCTAGATTAAAGGTAAAGCCAGTTATCTTTTTGTTTTGACTAATATTTATCTCATCATAGTTGGTTACCTAAAATTTATAATCATTTTTTTTTAATTTCCACTGTTTTTATTTAAAAAATTACATACCTTTTGAAAAGTACCAATGTTTATCTTAAAAATATTGCTTAAATAACTGGATTTCATTCATATAATTGATATTTCAATTGTTAAAATGTTGTCATTACACATTTTACTTACCTTGATGTAAAGATTTTCTGTAATACGGTTTCGTTGTACTAGAATGATTAAGTTTCTCACCCAGCAGGTTCAATAGAATATAATAACGTTGGACACTAACCAAACTAAAATATGATATTATTTTTGTTTGTCAAAATTAAAGACTATAATAATATGATAAACCGGTTTTACTATATTTTATTATTAATTTTGTACTAGATCGCGATGGAAGACCTCGCTGGAGCCGAACAGCAACTCGAAGAACGTGAACAATCTTTGAGACAAGTCAAAGAGCAATACGATTGCGCAGTAATGGAAAAACAAAGATTGACTGACGCGGCTAATACGTGTTTGAGGAAAATGAACACTGCTACAACACTAATTAAAGGTTTAGGTGGAGAAAAAGTCAGATGGACACAGCAGAGCAAAGAATTCAAAGAACAATTAGGAAGACTCGTTGGAGATGTGTTGTTAGCTACTGGATTCTTGTCTTATTGCGGTCCGTATAACCAAGAGTTTAGAGCGGGGCTGGTTAATGCTTGGATGGACGTTTTGCAATCTAGGTAATAATTCTATTTTTCAAAATTTTCCATTCCAAAAACACAAAGCAAATTTATGGTTAAATAAATCAAAAGAAGGAAACGAAGGAATCCTAATTACACAAACATCTTTAATAATTAAATGATGCCTGTCAGCTGTTCTCTTTTTGGTGAAAGGAGTGCTATCCGAGAGGACTTGAGTCTTGTTGATTATATAGATGATATACGTCTCCCCCAGGGGGACGTCCTCCCCCAGGGGGATTTGCATTGTCTTATACTTAAATGCTACAATTATGTTGAGGTTTCAGCCCTCGTGAAAATAATCCACAGGTTGTTCCTTCTTTCTTTCTATATTATTTATCTGTGGATATATCGATTAAACCGTGTCAACTAAAATTTGAACTAAAGGAGTTGTTATTTATGTACAGACTAAGATTTTTTTTTTTAATTTATAGGACGTTACATCTCTGTAAGGCATATTGTAATGCTCATTAAGTTTTAGGTTATATGATTTTTCATGCGCAGATATTCTGTTGATCTTTTTTTGAAATTTTCAATTTTAAAATTAAACTTTTATAAGTACACTAGCGTGTACTAGCGACTTCGTTCGCGTCGAATTAATCATTTGTAATGGTGATGATAAAGCAAGGCAAGAATTTCCATTAACATACAAACTGGATAAAATTTTCTCACATTTATGTCAGCATGAGAAAAAACAACGTAACAATATTGTTATATAACTTGGTAATATTTGAGGGGTAGTTTCATCTCGTTGGAATTTGACTTTCGAAAAATCCGTTTGCCAAAAATAAGCTTTTTACGTCAAGCAGTTTAAGCAGAATCGTGGTTAAGAAATTACCCAACTTTTTGGAACACCCTGTATAATTTTTTAAGAAATTTCAAAATATGTAAAAAAACCAAATAAATTATGCTTGTCCAAGCATTTTCCCGAAAGACTATCCGTTTTTTAAATAACAAATATTGTAATATTTGAGGGGCGTTTTCACCCTCTTGGAATTTCAGATTCGAGAAACCCCTCCTTATCGAACCTCTACACCCCACAGTTAATCCGTTTGCCAAAAATCAGCTTTAAACGTCAATTATTATTTCAACATATTTTAATATTTGAGGGATAGTTTCACCCCCTTAGAATTCGAGTTTCGAAAAATCCCTTCTTATCGAACCTCTACACCCTAAAGTCAATCTGTTTTCCAAAAATCAGCTTTTTACGTCAAGCGCTTTAAGCAGGATCGTGATTAATCAATGACCAGATTTTACATTTTTAAAAAATCTTAAAATACGTAAAAAAACAAAATAAAATATACGTGTTTAAGCGTTTTTTCGGAAACTTGACCGTTTTTTAAATAAAAAATATTGTAATATTTGAGGGGTGGTTTCACCCTCTTTGAACTGGAATTTCGAAAAATCCCTTCTTATCGAACCTCTACACCCTAGAATCAACCTGTATGCCAAAATTGAGCTTCTTACGTTGAGTGGTTCAGTCACTTAAGGATTTTATATATTAGTATAGATTTTTTTTTAATTTTACAGTAAATAGAAATCTAAACTAAAATTAATTGTATACAGTGTGTCCCCGGATTGTCTTTACAAGAGGAAACAGTTTTTTATTATTGACATTTTCAGAAAAATGCATTCTTCATAAAAACTTGCTTAAACATAACAGCTTATTCTAAAACAGTTAATCCCGTTTACATTTTTCCAAATTTCCGTTTTAGTTTTAGTTTAAATTTTATACCATATAGAAAATTTAAAAAATGATGAAAATATGGTTGAATTTTTGAAGGCCTAAACGCGTTTTTATGGAAATATAATTTTGTTTTTGTTCTTTGATAGATTGTTGTTAATGGAAGGTTATCTATGATGGAATTTTAATTAACGTCATATTTTTGCTGTTTTAAAATGTTAAAGAAGCACAAAATTTGGTTCAATGTTACGGAAAAGGTGATAATAGTTATCGGAAAATGTGAACCTGTAATAATAGCAAAAAGTATGACGTTAATTATACGTTAATCAAAATTAACTATAACCTAATAACCATAAAATAATTAACTAGAAAGAAGTGTCAACTCTGTGTTAAATCGTGGAAACACGATACGCCACCGAAAGCCTTCGTTGTCGTCTGGAGAACTAATTTTCCAATTGACAGGTTGACATAATGGCTTCATTTTTATTTCCATTTCCGGTTATTCAATGGCGGGCCCTCTTTTAGTTTAAATGTATTTTGTACTCTTTCTTATCATAAATAAAACAAAACAAAATTTTATTCAAACATATTTATTTGAAATATGAGACAACGTGACTAAATAAATATAAAAAATAAAGAATTGAATGATTTCTGCAGCAATTAACCTAATTTAGTAAGGTATAAGCATGACTTACAGTAATTTGTAAATAAATACACGTATTCATAGCCATCAGGGACAGAAAACGGGGGCAGGAACATGAAAACGGAAGCCTTATACAAAAACCTGAAAACAGAAAAACATTTTTTTTTATACTAAAATTAACAATGTAAAAATATCAAGGTATAAAATATAAATACATATACTGTTTAAAAAAAGCGTCCATTATTCCCAAAGAGACGTGGCTTATAAATCAAAAAGAATCAAAAAGAGACTTTTAGTCGGATAACATAATCAGATGATCAGTCCGATTTATTGCATTATTGACAATAAAGCGCACATAATGGAGATAACTAATGTTGGCTATAGTTAAAAATGATCTTACCTTGCTGTAAATTGTTTACATTTTCAAAAAAATCGCCGATCAAAGAGATTATAACACCATTTTCTTGCATCTAAAAAATGTAAAAACAGTGTTTATTTACTACCTATTTTTCATATACATGGGCACACCTACTACTGCAGAAACGTCGTTTTCTCCAGAATTCTTCATGTAATATATATTTTATATACTTTATTACCTTTATATTTATAAATTTCAGCCGAAATATTAAATTGAACTTCCAAAACGAAACTAAACGGAATGAATTAATTCACTGTCACATGACTGTCACCCCCCTGCTAATAACTATAACTAAATATAATTAAAGAATGAAATCGAAATTATATTACCATATTACCAACATCAAAATTCAAATTCAACCATATTTTCATGTCTTTTTTAATTTTCTCTAAAACGTTAAGGAAATTTGGAAAAGTATAAATGGGATTAACAAGCAAAAATTTTTATGAAGAATGCATTTTTCTCAAAATATCGATAATAAAAAAGTTTCCTCTTGTAAAGACAATCCGGGGACATACTGTATGTTGCCGTTACTAATTTTGGTTTTATTTATTTATTTTATTTTTAGAGCTATTCCATTCACTACAGAACTCAACATTACAAACATGTTAGTGGAAAGCTCTACTGTATCAGAATGGACCTTGCAAGGACTACCTAATGATGAACTCTCAGTACAAAATGCTTTGATCGTAACTAAATCCAGATCATATCCTTTACTGATTGACCCACAAAATCAAGGCAAAATGTGGATCAAAAACAAAGAGGCAAACAACAATTTACAGATTACAAAACTGAATCATAAATACTTTAGGACACATTTGGAAGATTGTTTGTCACTGGGTAACTATTTTTTCTGTTATTTTTTAAGCAATTCAAAATATGTGAGTGTGTCTTTGAAGGTAAACCGCTGTTAATTGAAGACATAGATGTTGAACTAGATCCAGTATTGGATAATGTACTTGAGAAGAACTTTATAAAATCTGGAAGTATTGAAAAGGTGATTGTGGGTGATAAGGAATGTGATGTTCTAAAAGGATTTATGCTGTATATCACTACAAAATTGCCTAATCCTCCGTATTCACCTGAGATCAGCGCTAAGACGTCTATTATAGATTTTACAGTAACTATGTTAGGTAAATAAAGTAGAAACATATCTACGAAATTGTTACTCGCACTAGCAGTATCATATATCAACATAACTACTCAAAAACTGTCATTAAATTATTAATAATAATTAAATTTATAACTATTTTTTTCAATGTTTTCACTATTGTCAGTATTATCATTTTAACATTTTATTACTTATGTAGGTTTGGAAGATCAACTTCTTGGAAGAGTAATCCTTATGGAGAAATCAGACTTGGAAGCTGAGAGAGTTGCTCTGTTTGAATCTGTTATGGAAAATCAGAAACGTATGAAGGAACTGGAAACGAATTTGTTAAGCAGACTGAATTCTACAGAAGGCTCATTGGTTGGTATAAAAAAGTATTATCTAGATCAAGAACTCAGATTATTGTGATTTCATTTAATTGTTGGAAATATATTTTTTATTAACTTTTAGTATACAGGATATCTTAAATAAGTGCACATATTTTCACACACCCAGGTTTGGTAGATCAGAATGAAAGAAACATATTTTCTTTTTACCGTTTTCCAAATAATAAGTCTAAAATAGCTGAGTTATTTTATCTTTGAAAATTAAAAAAAAAATGTGGTGAAGGGTTGTTTATTAAAAAATTAAAAATATTTACTCTCCCTTCCTTATTTATATTTGAATTCGTTTGCCTAATACGTAAGCATGTATCAGCTTCTCAAGAAAGGCCATCTCACACTTATCCACTCAGGAACGCGGAGCAAGATCTTTATCTACCTACCCCACGCTCAGAGTTAGTTAAAAGTTCAATATTATACAACTCGAAAAAAATGCACAATCACCTGCCATTTGAAATCAAATCCATAACATCATTTTCTTCATTTCGCAAAGTATTGAACTCTTATTTACTAGACAAGGCTTTCTACGCTTCTTTACTAAATGAATTATATTTTGAAAATCTAATTTGATCTTGTAAACACTGGTCTAATGTTTGCTATTGCTATATTTACTAATGACATCGAAATAAATTTATTTGGAGGTCATTGATATTTACTATAAACTAACTAAATATTTTTGAATGTTATTTTTATTTTTTTGTTCTTTGACATTGTAAACATTTATAAATGTTTATTTTAAACAATAAGACTGACAATATTATTTCTATAATGTTTTGTATTATCTTTTGTTTGTTTGTTTGTGTACCTTGTTTGTTTACTTTGTTTGTTTTGTTTACCTTTGTCTACAAATTGAAACATTTTTTGACAATAAAGGCATTTATTTATTTATTTATTCGGACTTTTTACTGGGTTTTTTTGCCATAGTATCAAGATATTATGTTTTTTTAACTGAAAATTAAAAACAAATCCTTAAATTTAACAAAAAGGGCAAAATTAATACGGTAATCGCAAAACATTTTCCAATGCGCGTCATCACTCATATCGAAATGGACACTAAAGCCTACAAACCTGACTAAATGAAACTTTGCCAAAAATGTTTAAATTTGTTGTATCATTTAAGATACCGAGCAGCTCATCATTTTACTTTATAGAGCAAATGATTGTAATAGATATTTTATTTAGATTAAAACTACAAAAATTAGTTTAAGGCGATTTTTATTATCGCCATGTTGGTGTCATTGCACCGCGATAAGCATCGCTGTCGTTTATTATTTGTCAATTATCATAATGCCAGTCATTATTTTGTATAATATCGTATTGTTGTTGAATCTTTAGGAGTAATTCTCGTTTTTGCCAATTTTCATAGTCTTTTTTAAAGTCGTAGTTTTAAGCGCAAATTTTCGAGTTTTTGTATTGCATTTCTTGAAATTTGTGTGTTGAAAATATGCCGAAGCATTTAAACAGTCGAAGCAAAGAGCTTTTATTTTTCCTGATAAACTATTTTGAACGGGAACGTGACAATAAAAGTCATTTATTACCCTTGACTACAGTCAGAGAAGTAAATCTGATTGATAAGCACAGCATATCACTTTCAAAGTTATTTCTACTTATTTCGATTTCTCGCGAGTAGCTGCTACCTTAAATTTAAATATTTATACTGTGAGTGTTAGTGAGTACTGTTCATAAATAAGTTAATTACTAAAATATTAATTATTAAATTAAAAATAAAAAAATGATATAATAAATATATTGTTACAAGAATATTTTTTAAGATTCATCTCATTAATTCATCACAATCTGGCAGCGCTGTCGCCATCGTCACTGTCACTCAAAGTTGATCACGTGCTCCGGAAATTGTTTTGCGATTATTTTACATGTTCCTAGGACCAAAATATATCCAAAAAAATCCTTTATGGGTATTTCGCCACTGCACTGCAAGAAAAATCTACAAAATAAAATAGTTATTTTTTGTAAACACTTCTGGCGTTAAACCTAAACGGACGCTGCTGTCAGAAGTTGTGTTTACAGTAATAAAAATTTGCCTAACAAAGAAAAAAATGCTTAACGTTTCGGAAAGTTTTCTCTTTCCGTCGTCGGAAGCAAAAAAATATAAAGAATCAAGAAAAAAAACTATTTAAAATATTTAAATTGAACTATTCGAGAACACTTTACTTTTTAAAACAGATACGTCTACAAGAAATCGTTGACGTTCTGTTAAAATGACATTATATTAAGTTAAACTTCAAAATTAACAATTACTACTTGATAACAATTACTTAATAAGATAAAACCAAAAAGCCCAAACTTTCTGTATGATTATTTTTAAATTTTACGTATGTTATGTTTATTTATGTTATGTTCTTTAAAATCAACGAAGCGATTGCCATACATTACTAACTCTACAGATGCATGAGCAATACATATATCAAAATATACCACACTTATAAATATGTGCACTTGTTTAAGACTCACCCTGTATAGAGCAAGTCCTTTTAGAGCATACATTGGAAAATAATATCAACAATGTTTACTTAGAAAATATTCTGAGATAATATTCAAATAATGCCCTTATGAATACTTTAGTTATAAGATTTCATAAAATACAATTATTTCACAAAACCTGAAAATATTATAATAACTTATTTATGTCAAATTCAGATGCCTTTAATTAAAAGTTATAATTAATAAATAAATATATTTTAGAGGCATCTGTTTTTTTTTGTTTGTGCATTTAAATGTCTTATTATTTTTTTTTACTAAAATTAGCTCAAGTATATTATTCCAGGTCGACGATGAAGAATTAATCAACGTTCTTCAAGTAACAAAATCAACAGCAGAAGAAGTCACCCAGAAACTTTCCGTCTCTGCGCAAACTGAAAAGAAAATTAACATAGCAAGAGAAGAGTTTCGCGCAGTTGCTGCTAGAGGATCTATCCTGTATTTTCTTATAGTAGAAATGAGCAATGTAAACGTAATGTACCAAAATTCCCTGAAGCAATTTTTGATCATCTTCGATAGCTCCATTACTAAATCGGAAAAGAATGCTGATACGTTTGAGAGGATAAATATAATTTTGAGATATTTAACTCACGAGGTAATCAACACAACTTTAATATTTTTTTTCTGTAGTAATAGATAGATAGATAAATTTTTAAGGTGGCTATCAACAGGTTCCACTGTGATCTTTTCACATCTACTGTTCCTCTTTTAATCTTTAGGTTAAATTATCCACTCCTATCCTTTTCAAAAAAATCTCGTATCTTGGAGACTGAACCCTTCATATAGCTCATTTGCCAGGCTGTCACACTGGCACAAAATATGTTCTGTCGTTTCTTCTACAGATTGACCGACAGTGTTGCCACTACCAAAATTTTATTTTCGGTAGATAACTTGGTCAAAATTCGGTAGAAATCGGTAGATGGGATATTTAACACGTATTTCTATTAAGATGTGCTAAAAGTAAGTCATTTTTGGGGTATAAAAAAGATACTTGAAAAATACAAACAACACAATATCGTTTTAGTTCCAAAAAATCAGAATTTTTTCCTATAGACCGTCTTGCAAAGCCCCTCCAAATATAGGTACATTGCCTAAAATTATTCCAACATATTTTTGGATACTTTTAGGAATTTTAATTTTAACCTAGGTACTTAATAATTCAAAGTTAATAATCGTTTAGCAACAGTGGAATTCACTAGATACATAGATAGTTTACTACTAATACAACTATTTTTTGGAAATTTGAGACTTTTTCATCCTTTTATCCTTAAAAAAGCACAACCTCTACTTAGTCTTCTTTATAGGTTTCAAAGATCTAGATTTCCTCCCGTAATGGAATAATTAGGATTAGGAACATCTATACAAAAATAAGTGTAAAAAGTAAAGAGGTTACCCTCAACAAAACAATGAAAATTTCTCTGATAGGGTATACGGTAATTTCCCTACGGTTGTTTATATGTCATTGGTCGTATTTGTGAGTCAAGAAAATTTAACTCATTAAGGTGCGTATTCATTATCCGAACGAACGAACGAACGAATGTTCGCTAGTGGTATGGACGGGGACCGTACGATAGAACCGCACGAGAAGACCGGAGGCATTTGTTGGCGAACGCCTTTGATGTACCGACTCGAAACGGATGGTCGAGCGAACGAACGAACGAACGGCCGCATGCGTTCGGTCCCCGTCTAAATATACCGCACTTTCATTCGTTCGTTCGGATAATGAATACGCACCTTTAGAAATTTTGTACAAATTGTACTATAAAATTCTTTTTTAATATCTATGACACTAAAATATTCCGAAGAATGAAAATCGGTAGAAAATATAGTCTTTTCGCTAGATCGGTAGATGGACTGCCAAATCGATAGATCTACCGAAAAATCGGTAGAAGTGGCATCACTGTTGACCGAATCTGCACATGGCTTTATCCGTTAATCCCATGACCTTTAGATGCCTATTAAGCTTACACTGCCCTGTTAGTGGTCCCACAACACAGTTTTAACTGTCTTTCTGTTTTTTCTTATCTATCTCCGTAAATATTGATAAATGTTCTATGTGAACCCCCTGTTTCGTCTGTCAATGCCTTGAATTAGGTTACGTCAGCTTGAATCCTGTAGTAATTAGTTGTATATTAAAACTATTTAGGAATACTAAAAGAATGAATAAACATTGAACCATGATCAAATAACTAATTTACATTTTCAATTCGTAATATATAACAATCGTAGTAAACTTTCAAATTAATTTAAGTTTCAATATTCCCTAACTTCCCTATTGAATTAATATAAAATTCAAACGTTAGACTTTTTCAAAACGCTTAGTTACTTTGATTTTGAATTTTATGTAAGTTCTCTTCTGAAATATTTTTTGTACGTCTCTGGTTTCTATTTTGTCGTGTACTACTTAAGATTTTTTTCTACAACTTAAACACATGAAACTAAAAATTATTGAAATGAAAAATTATGAAATTTAAAAAAATTATTGAATCTGATTCTTACTAAATTACATTCCTCAGAGAATATTTACCCACAATTTCATCGATCTTTATTATTTTTACAATGTTTAACAACAACACAACAACTGTAACGACAATTTTCTGCGACAAAGTTAGTCAAAAATGGTCAAAAATTTTATGGAACTTTTGTAATGGAAAATGAATGGCACATGAAAGAATGTATAGCATTCCATTTAAAAAATACAAGTTGAGTTTGAAATTATGATTGAATCGCCGAGTAATTTAACAAAAATATTGCTAAAATGTACACTGCCATTGTCTGTATACTTTATAAAAATAGGTGGTGTAAAAATCTTAAGTCAGAAAGCTGATATAGAGCTTTTTCGCACCATCCTCTATATTATAAATAATTATATTTATTATTAACATAGGTGTGGACCTTTACTCAAAGAAGTCTGTACGAACGTCACAAAGCCCTGTTCACATTGATGATGGCGATGAAAATCGACTTGCAAAACTGCGTCATCACTCACGAGGAATTTATGGTATTTATTAAAGGCGGAGCTTCACTAGACTTAAACGCTGTTCAGCCCAAACCGTTTAAATGGATTTTGGATATTACTTGGCTTAATCTAGTTGAAATAAATAAACTAGCAACATTCTCTGAAATATTAACAAAGGTAAACGTAATTTAAGTACTTGTAATATATGCTTCTGGAAATATCTACACTGGAATAAAATGAATAATTTCCAATAAAATTAAAGATATTGAGAAGAAAAAAACTATCGAAAAAAGATGCACCTCGTATAATATAGGTACAGATGAGAAATTTAATTTTAGAAATTAAAAGAAGGTTAAAAAGTGAAATAATTTAGCTACACATTGCATAAAAAATTATCAAAATCGATCCACTAGAACAAAATACAATTCCCCGTACATGTCCTCGTACAGTCCCCGTACATGTCCTCGGATTGTCTTTACTAGAGGATTTTTTTTATTGTGAAATTTTGAGAAAAATGCATTCTTGATGTAAATGAAAATGATTAATCCCGTTTATACTTTTCCGAATTTCCTTACCGTTTTAGAGAAAATTGAAAAACACGTGAAAATCATTGCCTGTTATTTATTGGTTGTATTGGTTTTTAGTTGTTATTTATTCCTGTTGAAGTATATGGTTGAAGTCTTATAAATTAAAAGACGTTTCTACGGTAATATAATTTCGATTTAATTTCATTAGTTACTAATTTTGATTAATGTCATATTTTGTAAAAAATGTCTATACCTATTATGTGTCCAAAAAAATCCTTTACGGTTTTATGTTTTTTTATTTTTTTAACAGTACGTCAACGGTTTCTTGTAGACGCTTCTGTTTTAAAAAAGTAAAGTGTTCTCGAATACTTGAATTTAAATATTTTAAATACATAGTCTTTTTCTTATTCTTTGTATTTTTTTTGGTTCCGACGACGGAAAGAGATAAACTTTCCGAAACGTTAAGCATTTTTTTCTTTGTTAGGCAAATTTGTATAACTGTAAACATAACTCCTGACAAGCAGTGTCCGTTCAGGTTTAACGCAGAAGTGTTTACAAAAAGTAACTATTTTATTTTGTAGATTTGTTTGCAGTGCAGTGTCGAAATACCCATAAAGGATTTTTTTGAAGTCATATTTTGGTCATAATTTTTGGTTTTGTTAAAGTATTACATTTTCCGATAACTACCTATTATTACCCCATTATTACCCTTTACGTAGCATTGAACTAAATAATTTTGTACTTCTTTAACATTTTAAGATAGCAAAAATATGACGTTAATTAAAAGTATATCAATAACAATCTATCAAAGAATAAGAACTAAACTTTAGAACTTAACCAAACCATATTTTCACATTTTTTTTCAATTTTTTCTAAAATATTATTGAAAGTTGGAAAAGTATAAAAGGGATTAACTATTTTAGAACAAGTAAATTTTTTGGTGAAGAATTTTTTTGTCAAAATGTCGATAATAAAAAAGTTTCTCCTCTTGTAAAGACAATCTGGGGATATATTGCATATTGAATTAAAATACATAAAAATTTAAAAAAATTACATGAAATTAACATTATGTATAATAATTAAATAATTAACAGTAGTTTATATTATAGATTGAATCAAACGAAAAAGAATGGAGAAATTGGTATGAAAAAGAGAAACCAGAGGAAGAAGAAATTCCTTGTGGCTACCAAAAAAATCTAGACGTGTTTCGAAAATTGTTATTGATAAGATCCTGGAGTCCTGACAGAACTCTGTCACAAGCAAGGAAGTATATCATGGGTAAAAACAACTAAATAGTTAACTTATAAGAAAACAATCAATTAACTAGTTTAATAAAATTTCAGATTCTTTGGGTCCAGAATATGGAGAGCCGACTATTCTAGATTTGGAGGCAACTTGGATGGAGTCAGAACCTTTGACACCTCTTATCTGTATTTTATCTATAGGTTCTGATCCATCACCTCAAATATCTGCTTTGGCAAAATCTAAGGAAATAAGTAAGTTATATATAATACCAAAATTTTCAAAGCTTGATACAAGCCAAAAATGTACGTGTTTAAGATTTAATTTTCACGTACTTCAAAAACGTAACTTCAACAACGCACTTCACAACTGAAATTAGGTACCAAAATAGGCAATTTTTGAAGAATTAGAAAAATACGTTTAATATGCAAAACGTGCAAAATATACACCTACTATATTTGTCTTTTCCTAATGATATCCATATTGAATAGGTTTTTAGTCATTATTTTAGTCATATTCTTAATTTTTTTAGTGTAATATCCTTCTTGGTCCTATAATATTGTTATACTTAAGAGAAAACTGATTTCAGAAAATATTTTCTTTTGTTCCTCAATGTATCCAATAAATTCCAGTTTCCTTCTTTTGGGGGGTTTTCAGTACTTTTAAGTCCTTATTCATTCATTAATCTGTTAAACACTTGCTGGACTATATGTAAAATATTAAAGCCGGGACCCCATTAGCCAACACTCGACGTGGGAATGGGTGTACACATTAGGTAACACGTGTTTACACGCCTGAAATTTTTATTAGAGTTAAAAAGTTATCAGAAGGGTTACAAAAATACTAGAAATATCGATACCCATACCGATATTAGATTATAATCATAATACCAGTACACCAATATATTCAGAATCGAATATCGATATTATTAAATCAATCTTTTGGGGATCAATCTTTTGTTGCCGATTTTTTCTGGATCTATCTTGTTATATCCGATGTTAAATCGATTCAAAATGTCGATTTATTTTATTTTTGGGGCATTCCTACATCAACTTCAAAAGTAGATAGCTGCGGGACTAGAGAGGCAAGCGGGGAATAACACGCCGCGCCGTAACACACGTCGGTGAGATCTGGGACCGACGAATCGACCATCACACGTGTCATAGCGTGTTATAGCGTCGGATGGCGTCGCGTGTTGCCTAGTGTATACGCAATACATTTAATTAAATGGAAAAACATACGCACATATCTTCATGACGTGGGGTAGCATGGCATCACGTGGCGTAGCGTGTTGGCTAATGGGGTCCGGGCTTAATACTTTTCTATAGTCACGCAGAAGTTTTAAATCTCGTTTGTGTTGCCTTGGTTTGTTACCCTGTTAGAAAAAAGATTTTAACATTGATTGAAGACAACTTCTTGCTTTATTTTGTATTTTATTTTCTGAAAATAGTTCCAGTTCTCATTTGTCATAGTTTCCTGGTAGGTAAATTTAATATTTCTATCTTTCTGGCGGGTTTATTTCTTCAAAAAAGTCTGGGTTAAGTCTGACCCTAACCGAAAAAAAATGTTTAACGTTTCAGGAGGTGTATCTCCCGTCCCGATAAAAAAGTATTTAAAATGAAACATAATTCTTTTTATTTCAGCATTGAAAGCCGTATCGATGGGACAAGGTCAAGAAGTAGTGGCCAGAGACATGATAGAATTCGCCCTACAGAATGGCGGTTGGGTTTTACTGCAAAATATTCATTTGTCGTTGCCCTTCGCCACTGAAACAATGACAATGCTGATGGATGCCGAACATGTCAACGACAGTTTTAGGATATGGTTGACAACTGAGGTGCACGAACAATTTCCTATTGGTTTACTTCAAATGGCTATCAAATTTACTAACGAACCACCACAAGGTAAACTAATAAATTTTATTAGTAATTAAAATTGTTAAAACTCATATATTTTTAATATAAAAATAGATACGATATAATAATTACTTAATTTACTTCGAAAATTATCATTTCAGTCTTTTTCTGGAATTCGCAATAATCTCACTGATAATTTAAATTCTGACACATTATCCTTCTATAGTTCATACCAAATAAACTATTAGTCACGTGATTAAGCTTGGCCGGTCCAGCGTTGCCCGCTTTTACATATTTTCTTTTATCCAAATATTTTAGGAAACAAAAATAAATTAATTATAAATATATAAACAGTTATTATTTACATAAACGAAACTCACCTCCTTAACAGCACTTAAGGGACATATAGGGTCGTTACTGCTGCTTTCCCGTTCAAAATATTCTAATAAAGCTGCGATGAGTTTTTTTACGGCTATTCAGCTATCCTGTACCACTTCGCACTAAAAGTGGTTTTAAAAGAACAATGTACTTCGACTGCAAGGTCTGCTAGTAAAAAATTTTTAAACTTAAAGTATCAACCAAACACAATTCGTTTAAACCAAAAACTTATAATACAAAACCAAAGTGTCAAAACGAATAACAATGTCAGGAAATAAATAAATAAATATGACTACTTCACATTTTTTACAGCAGAGCTATCACCTGAATCCTCAGCGGGAAATTTAAATTCCAGTTAGTCCGTCCGGCGCCGAATATGTTCACGGATGGCAACAATGAATTTAAAAATCGCGCCCTCGATTAAGTAATTAAAAGTTTAATTAGTATCGAATACGGATTTACTACCTTTGAACCAAACAAAATGTAGAATAAGTGCAAAAATAACACAAAATAAGCTCAAAAAAGCAAAACAATCTCCAAAATTTCAAATAAAATTCAAATGTGTCAATTGAAACGTCAAACAGAACTATCTAGGATGGGAGTTTATGATGTTAATTACGGCTATAATGTATGAATACATGGATAGCATTATTTAACCCCTGTCTTCATTTTTTTATTTGTCAAAAATAGTAAAAAGTGAATCATATCCTCATATATTATGACAACTTTATTTTAAAGTATTCTTCTACTGTAGATACTTAGTAAAACTTATTGTTTCTTAGTTACAGTTAATTGTAAAATACATTTAAAAAAACACAGTGGTTTATTTGTTTTCTCAGGGATTAGGGCAAGCTTGAAAAGAACTTACCAAAACATAACGCAGGACTTCCTAGACTACTCCTCACAATCCCAATGGCCACCGTTACTATTTGCCGTCGCGTTTCTACACACAGTGGTCCAAGAAAGAAGGAAATTTGGACCATTAGGTAACACATTGATCATATTCCCTTTTAATTAAAATAATAATCGTCAATACTTTAGGATGGAATGTGCCCTATGAATTCAATCAAGCTGACTTTGCAGCCAGCGTCCAATTCATCCAAAACCATTTAGACGATATGGACCCTAAAAAAGGAGTATCTTGGCCGACTGTTTGCTATATGTTGGGCGAAGTTCAATATGGCGGTAGGGTTACGGATGATTTCGATAAGAGACTTCTGACAACATTTACTCACGTGAGTAGACTAACACAAGTGATGTTTCTTTGTTCTAAAATATTGCTTAAACACCCTGTGTTTCTGCTAGATCACTGATGGCGAACCTATGAAACGCTGAGTGCTGACACGCGAGCTCATTTCTGTTGACACGCATTTTCAAAGACATAAAATTTCATAATTCAAATATTTCTCTCATAAGGGCCGCATTGGTTATTAATAATAATATTATTACTTACGTTAATAAAAAATAATTAATAATTTCATTCTGAACCAGACGTATGTAACAGTACAACTTGTATTTTCAAATAAAAGACTGGATTTCCCTCAAAACTCCTTTATTACATTTTAGTACTTAGGATTACGACACAAACATGTGTATCGTGCGAGCGCACGGTACCGACTGACTGCGGCGGGCGCCTCACTCACACTGTTATCTCCCGTAACATAAAAAACATGCATTATAAATAATACAATCTGACATATACATAAACCACAATTTGTTAATCATAACAATACACTATATAAACAAGGTACTCATAAAAATCATAACACGTACGAGACATACGCTACGAGATATTTCTCCGACACAGAGGAGAAATATCTTCGGTATGTTTGAGTCTTATGATACCAGTAATCAGTGCAACAATATTCCAGAAAGTTAATAAGGAAGAAACCTATCAACTTTTTATAAAAATAATTCCGTGAATTATATTGACTTCCTTTTGCATACTTGTGATGGAGAATCAAAAAAATTAAAATCGATAATTGATTGATTAAGGAATATAAGTATAGCCGTCCATTTCAAAACCGAATGTACCGAATTGTTGACAGAAACAACAGATCTCTACCTTTTTTAGTATTTAATTTTGTGATATGTGACACACATGTTTCGATTTTTTAAACTTTGACACACCGAACCCAAAGGGTTTGCCATCACTGGGCTAGATAATCGTAACTAACCGATTTCAAGTAAAAGCTAAAGCTAAATTGTCAAAAAAGAAACAAAACAAATAAGAGACAGTAGATAGTAGATACTCGTGATAATATGGTTCATAGTCAGTGCTGGAATTTCAGTACTTGGATAGTTAACCATTGTTATTTTATGTAATCTGCTTCTCTAAACTTGCCTGTCTTTCAGCTCTAAATAGTTAAATAGTTACTGATGGGAAGTCTTGCGCAACAGATATTAATTAGCTTTGTTCATGTATCAGAAATAATAAAAGGTGAATCATAATATCAAAGGTTATAACCGAAAGTATATTTTTTCAATCACAAAAGTATTAATTTTTGCGACGTGATTGACAATTTAAAAAGTTATTTTAACGCCTAGGCATAAAAGTAAAGCACTTTACGCCTAAGCACAAAAGTACGAAAATATAGTATTAAACTGACATAAAGTGTCAAATTCAACTAGCGTAACCATAGTTTCTCGATATATAATTACATACAAAGTATTACTTTTAAATCTTTTTATAGTATTTGGAATGTTTGAACATAACAAAAAATAGCATGTTCTATTCGGAGTAAAATGACTTTTTATGGCTCGCCTGTATGTAAAACGTACAACCTCGTCACAAAAAGTGTCATTTTTACTCCTAATATATAATATACTATATATAATATACAATATACTATTTTACTGAAAATCTTGGTTAGTAGTAGAAAAATACGCCCTTAAAGAGATATACACAATATTTAAAAAAAAATTATGATTAATAAACTAAATATTAGTAAAAGACACTCTTGAAGAGTAGGTTCACAATATTTTAATACTTTTTATGGTTAATAAACTAAATAATAGCTTTTTATGGTTAGGTTTGGTTCTGCGATGTACTTCTTCGTCCTGGTTTTGAATTTTACACTGGATACAGAGTACCGCAAACGAGAAATTTAACTGGATATCTCGATTATATAAACAATCTACCTACCACGGATACTCCTGAAGTTTTTGGACTTCATTCAAATGCAGATATAACGTACCAGATCAATACAGCAAAAGGTAAGTAATGCAGATGACAAACAGTAACAAAAGAGCAAGAAAATGTATACATATTTGTGATTAAATTTTTTGTTATATATTTAAATACGGACGTACCTTTAGACATTTTAGTAAATAATAATTTGACATTTAAAGAAAATAATTATTCTTTAAAAATTTGTGTGTTTCTATTACTACTTGCAGGTATCCTTGATACTATACTGAGTGTACAACCAAAAGAAGGCGGAGGCGGTGGAGGTGAAACACGTGAAAGCGTCGTTTATGCTTTAGCAGAAGATATGTTAGAGAAACTTCCCAATTTGTATAACAGTTTTGAGGTAAAAGAAGCTTTAAATAGAATGGGTCCTCTTTTACCCATGAACATCTTCTTGAGACAAGAAATAGACAGAATGCAAAAAGTTATTAAAGAGGTAAAAATCAGATAAAAGTTTTTTTTAATCAGAATCCTCAGTAAATGTTAATAATTTTTAGGTAAAAGTGACTTTATCAGATTTAAAACTGGCCATAGACGGTACAATTGTGATGAGTTTCAATTTAAGGACAGCATTGGATGCGATGTATGACGCTAGGATACCAGAAAAATGGCAAAAGGTATTAAAACTTCAAAAATAGATAAACTAATTATTCCTTTTGAACTCCTAAAAATAAATATCGATCATCAAAAAATTGTGTGAGTAAGAACAGCTTTGGAATTTGCATATAACTACTGTAAAGTTCCAAATTCGCCATGTAACATTTCAGCTTGTTGCCTAAATATTTTGAAATGTTTGTACGTTATAGAAATTAGTGTCACAAAAATAATATAAGGGATAAAAATAAATATAACATAATTAAGGTTAGAGATGAGCAACAAATCGCAAACTGCGACTCAATCGCAGCGATTTTAAAATCGGGATTGCAACCTGCGATTGGCTCTCATGGGAAACTGCGACTGCGATTTTTTCTATTTAGAAATTTCAATTTAGGCAACTAATATTAGATACTATAGTAGCGAGTTGCAATTTTGTTGCGAGTTGTGATTTTGCTGCAATTTGCAATTTCGCTGTGATTGTGATTTTGTAACCTTCTAACTGCGAGTTTGAATTTTTTGGAGTTGCGATTTGCAATTTTGTTGCGAAGGTAATTTTGTGGTCCATTGAAGCATTTTATAGTAAACTGTGATTGAATTTTTTCTCTGATTTTATTTATAGAGAAGGTATTATTTTCCAAGAGTGGTTCGCCCCTATAACTTTTTAATTTTTTCTGATAAAAAAGCGAGATTTGGTATGTTAGCATATGAAATACATTAGGATTGATTGAAGTATTCAATTCCTTTCGATCACTTCCTGTTTCACCGGAAATGACACAACTTTTAATTTTAAATTTCACCCTCGGTATTTTTTCACTTTATTCGATAAAAAATTACACTCTGAATAGAATGGCATATCATGTGTCAACTTTTGACATTTACGTTTAAAAAATCATCTGAACCCCAATGATTATAAAAGTTTTTGTTTAAACAGTGTGATATAATAAGCGAACTTAAAATTATTTCATTATTAAATATGAATGAATCTGACCACTTACTTGTTTAACCAAAACTAAATATTTCAGATATCTTGGGAATCAGCTACTTTAGGCTTTTGGTACACAGAACTACTAGAACGGGATATCCAATTTAGAACTTGGTGCAATAGTGGGAAACCAAACGTATTTTGGATGACTGGATTTTTCAATCCTCAAGGATTTTTGACTGCAATGAGACAGGTAAAATTATTTCATTATGAATATGTATTTCCATATAGTTATCTTGAAATAATCAATAATATAATCTGTCTAACGAGAGAGTCCACGACAGTGATACTTGTGTCTGTCAGTTTAATTCACAGGCAAATTGTAATTTCTGCCATTTTTTAGATGTCGTCTATCAAAATCTTTGTAGATTCGTCGGACAGACTATAGTCAGAAGTTAAATACTAATGAAAACTTATTTCGTACTTTTAGGATGTAACTAGAGCGCATAAAGGTTGGGCTTTGGATTCGGTGGTTTTGCAAAACTTAATCACACGTTACAATAAAGATGAAATTAAAGAAGGGCCTCAAGAAGGGGTTTATGTTCATGGATTATTCCTGGAAGGAGCAAGTTTGGATCGAAGAACTGGAAAATTAGGTGAAAGTAAGGCTAAGGTACGTTCATATGTTTATATAATAGATGACCCACTTCAATTCCAAAAATATCTTCCTTTTCTACAAAATTTTCCTCATCAAAGTTTTCCTGTTCTAATTGGGTTAGTTAACTAAAAAAGTTTCAATATTTCAATATGAGCCATGAAAAATTTACAAACTTTCTTAGCATTATTGAATTTCTAATCTCCTCTTTATTATTATTAATAATAAAATTTTTATTAATAATAAAACTTTAATATTATTATATCACCACAGCTTACAGAATAATATAGCTTGGACACTCGCCAATTTTTCCCACGCTCGAATTTAAAACGCCCCACTCAGACGATGCTTAACTGAATTAAGCGAGCGACAGTCACCCTCATTCAGTCGATGCATAACATCCACCGGTGACGTGTAGGGCCGTATTACGGAAGATTTTAATTCGATTTTTTCTTATATTTAACCATAGGTATTTGTGCTTTTATTTCAATTTTATTTTTATTGTTGGAATGGGAAAAGGTTTTCCGGGATGTGCGGCTGCTGGTTACACAAATAATTATGGAAATAATTCAAAATATAGTCTGTTTAATTTTCAATTGAATTCAAAAGTATTCACACTTTAGAGCTTTTCAAAACGATAAAGACCACTTATTTGGAGGCTTGCTAATGCCAAGTGACCATTTTTTTATTTAGTGTCCTCATTGGAGGCTATTTTTATAAGCGTCGTATGTAACTATCTATGTATTAATGTATGTTTTTGCGGGGCAAATCTTGTAAGCTAAATTAGAACCACTTCCTTTTATTGTAGGAGATTGAAATTTGGCATGTAGGTTCAGACCCGATGACCATTTTTTGCAAGGCATGACCCGAATTTTTGACAGCTGTCAAAATGGCGGCATTTTTGAGGTTTTTGATTTTTTAAAATTCTATTTATGAATGGATCGGGCTAAAGTTATATATATAGGTATATTGTGGGTATATACATATGAAAAAAATATATGGACGGCCATCTTGAAAAAATGACAGTTTAATGACATGTCAAAATTTCAAAGTCAACCGGAACCAGGAATTACAAGATAAAATTGTCGTACCAGATTTTTATGAGTGCAACTGTACACTCAAATCTCGCGGCAAGCTTTTGTATATTAATATTAAAATTGTGTAATGACGTTATAAGTTCATAATAAAAGTTTTAAAGAAAAAGTTTATTTTATTCTTTTTAGTGTATTTAAATAAAAACTTATTTTTAAAAAAGTTTTTTATAAAATTTATCTGAACAATTTTGTAGAACTTTCCTTAAATGAAAATATATTATGTAAATTCGTTAAATTATTTCAGACAATTAAATTCAACCATCCTTGTCAAAATTTTCTTATAATGTATTTTTTGTTAAAATTATACGCAAAAGTTAATTTATTAATACCTTAAAGAATATTAATAAGAACTTAAATGTAGCAAACAAAAACCGAAAGCTCCTAATTTGGAAACATTCGTAAATAACTATAAGTAATCAATGTACCTATTTCATTTTGCTGTTATTTCTAGAAATAAATTAATTAATTTGTTTTTTAAATGTTTTTCTTTGAGAATGCATATTTATTTAAAGTCAACAATTTAAAAAACGTGTATCTAAATTATGTTCTAGCACCAGTCGAATAATTTTTTTCGTCACGTGTAAAAATTTTTTAAACATCTCTGGGCTGACTGCCGCTTACGCGGCTATTGGTTGTGGCGAGAGAGCTCGCCGCTCTACTGTTCTACCTCTTTCGAATCGCAAATCCGAGCGTAAAAAGATCAAAGCGGTACGCTACACTGTCCGAGCTGTTTTTTACTTAAGCTGTGATATCACATTGTATGATCGAAAAATGACCGGCATTAAGTTACCTTAAAATGCCTATCGATTACGCTTAGAGCTATCGAGTACACTTAGTGCTATCGAGTATGCTTAGTGTAGTAAAATTATAGCAATTGTAGTGTATAATTGCAATGGCGGGACACCTTGTGGTATATTTAGAAAGCTCAGTAAGGTGTTCAGTAATTCCTAAGACCTTTTACAAGTAGCATGACTTCCTCTAGAAAAATGCATATCAAAGATTATTTGTATTTGTTCTCTAACAGTTGGATGCCTTATGGTCAGGGATTTTGTATAGCTCCAGCGAATGTAATTGATAATGTCTATTTTTTCTCAAACTAGAGAATATTACCTTACATTCCACATGGTTAAACCACCATCTTATTTCTAAAAAGACCGTTAAATAATGTATTTTGTTATTTTTGATAATGTTGCCTAAACTTACCTCTGTGTTGTTGCTCCTTTCATACCAGTACGATTTAAGCATTTTTTTTCGATCATACGGCATATTATACCGGGTGCGTCTCAAAAATGGCTCAGCCCTGTAACACAGAACAGATACAAAATTTGTATCTGTTCTGTGCCTGTAACCTTTTTATTTTTTCAGAGAAAAAACGAGATTTCGTATATGACATAAATTAGGATTGATATTGACGTATTCAATTGTTTTTGGTCACTTTTCCTGTTTCACTGGAAATGAATGACAACTTTTGATTTTGAAATAGCACCCGGTATTTTACTTTATTCGATAGAAAATGACACTCTGAATAGAATAACACATCATATATGTCAACTTTTGACATTTTCGCTTAAAAGAAAATCGTATTTTAAATTTCAATCTAGAGTGCCATGGCTGTGTCAAAAACACTAATTTTTAATCAAGGAGTCTTGGAAAAATAGATTTGTTTTTCTAATTTTTTCGTGCCTTGTCCTGGTCGGTTAAAAGATGCCCAAATCGTATTTTTAATATCTCAATTTTTTCAATGGAACAATGGTGACTCATTAGCATATTTGGAAAAAGCATTTTTTTACAAATAATTTGGAACCACACACATGGTATTTCGAGTCAAATTATCGTTATGAATCGCATTTTACAATTTCAAATAAGCCATATGCGAAAATGCCAAAAGTTGATATATGATATGTCATTCTATTCAGAATGTCATTTTCTATCGAATAAGGTAGACACATACCGAGGGTGCCATTTAAAAATCAACAGTTGTAGTAATTTCCGGGGAAACAAGAAGTAACCGAAAACAATTGAATACGTCAATCAATCCTAATTTATGTCATATACTAAAATACCAAATCTTGTTTTTATATCTGAAAAAATAAAAAAATTTATAAGTGTGAGCCACTTTTAAGACGCACTTGGTGTAATAAAAATTTTCCCCACAATTATTTAGCTAATTGACTTAAATTTAGTATATTAATTAAATTATTTATTTTCTATAGGTACTAATGTTTTTTTTCACAGATCCTCTATGAACAGATGCCTGTAATTTACATTTACGCAATTAATACAACAGCAGGAAAGGATCCAAGACTCTACGAATGTCCAATTTATAGAAAGCCCCAAAGAACTGATCAAAAGTACGTAGGAAGCATCGATTTTGAGACCGACCACAACCCTAGGCATTGGACATTGCGAGGGGTAGCTTTATTATGCGATATAAAATAATAATATGTATATGTATATCATAATTTAAGATTAAAATTAAACAAATATAAAATAAGTAAAGTCTGTCCAGTGAGAGGATACATGATATTGACAGTCAGTTTTGTGTGCCATTTTAATTCATTAATAAATTGTATTTTCTATCATTTTTTGGATGTCGTCTATCGAAGTAATATCGACTCCTTGGACAGGCTTTATGTATATATGTCTTTTATTTAGTAAATAATTCCTTGTAGCCTACTGTAAAAATATATTGTTTTTTAATTTCTCACAGTTTCTATTAGAGATGAGCAAAACTGCGATTCTCCAATCGCAATTGAAACTGCAATTGCGATTTTTAAATCGCTGCGACTGTAACCTGCGATTGCGATTTTAATATTTTAATAGTGTACCTACTAGGCATTCTATTCAGATTGTCATTTTCATCAAATAAAGTAGAAATATATACCGAGGGTGCAATTTAAAAATCAAAAGTTGTAGTCATTCCCGGTGAAATAGAAAGTGATTGAAACGAATTGAATTTGTCAATCAATGCTAATTTATCTTATATGCTTACATAGCAAATCTGGTTTTTTATCAGAAAAAATAAAAAAAGTTATAGAGGTGAACCACTCTTGAGAAACACCCGGTATATTATGTTCTTGTCCCTAGAAAAATAATACCTTCTCTATAAATAAATAAAATCAGAAAAATAATTCAATCGCAGTTTACTATAAAATGCTTCAATGGACCACAAAATTACATTTGCAACAAAATCGCAACTCCTAAAAATTTAAATTCGCAGATAGATGGTTATATCATGGTCCTAGTTTACGTGATTTTGTAAACTAGGATATATTCCCCATCGCAATAAAATCGCAAATCGCAGCAAAATCGCAACTATAGTAATATTGGTTGCTTAAATTGAAACACCCAAATAGAAAAAAAAAGTTGCAGTCACAGTTTCCTACGAGAGCCAGTGGCGCATCTAGAGATTGAGTGTGGAAGGGGTAGTGGGTAGTGGCAATATTTTAGATTTAAATTAAATTTACGATGAAGTAGTGAGTGTGGAAAAAAATAAACTTGGATTGGCCTGCATTTTCTATTTTGATTGGTATTATTAATTTCTTTTATGACGTTTTATCTAATGCCACATTTTATCTTATTTTTAAATTACTTCCTAGGAGGGGTAATTACCCCCATTACCCCTCCGCAATAACCAACCTGATGTCCGAACCGTGGCTGGATACGAGGTTGTGAGCCAGTTCAACTACTTAGGTTCCATGATAGCAAACTCTGGAGGATGCGAGGCTGAAATCAGGTGTAGAGTGGCAATGGTGAGGAATGCAACAACAAAGCTGACTAAGATATGGAAGACTTCAGCAATCACACGAAGAACTAAACTGCGCATTGCGAACTCCCTCATATTCCCCATAGCTATGTATGGCTCCGAAACATGGACACTAAAGGAAAGTGATAAGCAAAGAATAAATGCCTTGGAGATGTGGGTATATCGACGGCTGCTGCGAATACCATGGACGGCTCATCGAACAAACATTTCCATTATAGAGGAACTAAAAATTGAGACACGTCTGGTTACCAGATTAAATCAGTCAATCCTCCGATATTTTGGCCATATTGCCAGGAGTGGCACCTCAATTGAGAGACTGTTGGTGGAGGGGAAGGTAGAGGGAAGACGATCACGTGGAAGGTCACCTAAGAGGTAGGTAGACCAAGTCGAAACCCTAGTGGGCCACAACCTCCCCGAAGCTTCACATATGGCGCAGTGTCGAACAACTTTGTCCGAGGAAGTAAGGGGAATCAACATATGATGTCACCATACTCTCACGTAGAGTGAAGGACTGAAGAGAGAGACCCATCCCGTGTATGCGCCCCTGATGAGAGCCAATCGCAGGTTGCGATTTTAAAATTTAAAAAAAATATGAAAATTCATCAATCATTTTAAAAAAAATTACCCCTGTACTTACGCCAATGTACCTATGTCCTTGACCATACTCTGTATAAACAACAATATATTTTTGTAACACAAGAAATCAACAAATAAAACACATTTGCCCACCAAAAAACTTCAACTCACATTTATGCACCTGAAATACTTTAGACATAAGGCAGTTGTCACATATATTACAAATTTCCGTTTTTTTATTCATTTCCATTTTATTCATTCATTCGTTCATATTTCCATTCATTCTTCATTCACAAACATGTTCCACGTTAACCCTATACAAGTTGCAAGTTTAAGGAATATTTTCCGATATACTTTACAACATAGGGCACCCGTTTTTGAAGATATGAAAAAAGTCATTGAAAAGCAGGCTCAAAAAAGAGACCCACCGTCTTATCTTGAAACGGTACAATTAGAGCACAACAATTTCTATAGCAGATACAAAATTCGAGATAAGACCTCATATGAAGTAACAAGTAAAAATCTGGATATAATATCAAAAACAGCCCAAGAAAATCATTATATTTTAAATACGACGGCAAAAGAAAGGGAGAAATGTTTTAAAAACATGGAGAACTTGAGAAAATATTGGAAAATTGAGAATTCGAAAAATTATCTATCACCTCAAACCATCTATAACATAGATAAACCAAATCTATGGATGAGAATAAAAGATATGTATTCCACACCCTAAATAAAACATTTGTTATCGTTCTATGCATTAATATCTTAATTAAATCAAAGAAAGCATTAAACATAAAATACTTTACGATGTAACTAACACAATTAGAAAAACTAATTTTTATAGCAGATACAAAACTAAAGGCACAAGATCTTGCCATAATTTCAAAAACCATCCAAGAGATTGATTACCTATAACGTAAATAACAGTCTACCTATAACGTAAATAAACCTTATGTATAATAATTAGTTTATAGATGAGAATGATATGTATTGAGCATCCTCAAAAAAACACCTCTTATATTTCTACATATATTAACATCTTAATTAAATGAAAGAAAGCATTAGTATAAAATAATAATAAATATACTCCTCTAACAGTAGGAGTAGTATACTCCTCCTAACAGTAGGAGTAGTATACTCCTCCTAACAGTAGGAGTTATATTGTATAATAAAAACTAAGCATGTAAAGCTGCTTTCACTTGAGCCTGTTGAAACTGGTGTTGAAGTTTCTGCAAACCTTCTCTGTGAGTGTCTTGTTTCCTTTCTAAGGAAGCTATCAGGTCGTCAACTCTTTTCAGTTCTTTACTTATATAATCCATTCTTTTAGAGACGTTCTGCTTCGCTTCAACCAACTCGGTTTTGATTAACACAGGCCCTACTGATTTGAACACTTTACCATCAGCTGGCAAAAGATCTAGTTCTTTTTTAACTATTTCGTTTTCGTTTAATTGTCCATCTAGTTGTTGCCTTGTAGAAATTGCTTTCTGTAGTTCTAAAAACGAAATTAAAAATCAGGTGTTTACTTAGGTTAAAGCTTTATTTTGTGTGCTACCTTTTTGCACAGTTTTAAAACTGTCCAGCTCTAATTGAAGTTTTCTTTGAATATCTTCACCCATATTCGAATGATATAGAAGTGAAATATAAATCACTAAACTCTAGATCACTTTTCTTACCAAAAAAAGTAAAATGTGATTTAAAAACTTTTAAAAATAGAACAATTTTCTGTCAAGTGGTTGGGCAGTTGTCAGTTGTCACTGTCACGCAGACCGAGAAAAAATCTATTCATATTTTTCTTCTGTGGCTAAACCACGGAGGGATAGGAGAGGGGAGACGTAAGTATAATATTCGCTCGATAAAAACGGTATCAGCGGGCGGGGCAAAAGGCTATTTAGACAGAACCGGATTAAGTAAAACTTCAAATAATAAAAGCAAACAATAATTTAAATTTGCCTGGAGCTAACGTAATAACAATCTTCTAAATGTATATCCGTCATGCTGTAGCAGGGTTCGGAAAACTACATGTTACTTTTAAAAACTACATAAACTATATTACATGTAGTTAATGTAGTTTATGTAGAGGGTGTAGTTTATGTAATCTATGTATGTAACTTTCAAATATCAAAGGTTTGAGTTGAGGTTATAATAAGTCGAAGCTTTAGAAAACACAGTGTATTTAAGAAAACAGAAGAAATATGGCTTTAAATATAATATTCACACATCATATTATTTAGACCCCTCATACAAGCAATTCATAATATCAATACATAGTTTATTAACGTAGTTTTCATGTAGTTAATGAACGGGAAAAGACGTAGTTTTTGAAGAAAAACTACACTTAGTTAATCAGGTAAATTACGTCTTAATTAATTACTTTTGAACCCTGTGTAGAAGAGCTGTAGTAAACTTATGCCTCGTAATTCCGTTACCTAATTTTTATTTTTTTGTCGATAATTTTGTAGTAGCTGCGTTACGGACCTGTCCAGTGCATATTAACTGTAAAATTTACTTTGGTAAGTTTCTTCGGCTCCTTTCCTGCTCCTACAACTGCGTACAACACACGACGTCATGGTTTATTAATAAACAACACTCAAATTATCCATGAAAAATAAATATTTAATTTAGGGGAAAATCACAGAAAAACATGAACAAGAGCAAATGACACAAAACTACTACCAATATGGCTGGCTGATGTTACGCCCCTCTCCTCACTTACATATCTCCGTAGGCTAAACAAACAGCTGATATGTTCTGTGGATATGTTGACGTTTCACAAAAATAAACAGTTGTTGCAAAAATTGTTTATTAAATTATATTTAAGTTAAAAATGTTTAAAACAATATGCCTGAAATTTCTCAGGAACTTTTACAAAATGTAGTCAAAGAAGAGATACATAATGTGTTGGAACACTACCTCAAGTTGGAATGTTCACTAGAAGAGCTACAAGTTTCTATATTCTCTAGGAGACAAGAAAAACAAGAATTTAATAAGAAACGTATAGTATTAATTGTCTCGTTAACGTTTTTGCTCACTTCGATAATCTACCAGTTAAATATATTCAGCTTTATATTTGGAATACGATGCGTTATTCCGAACAATTATTTTATTTGGGAAGCAACAAGACCAATTTCAGACTGTAATTTTTGCTCAAATGTTACCAAACCTGTTATATTGCATAATGTTAGTAAAGAAACGTTTAATCCTTATGCATATTCCTCACAACCTATTGTTGCAAGGGGCGCTTTTTTATATTGGCCAGCTAAGACAAAATTCAGCTGGCATTTTTTTAAAGAACTTTATGCTGACATAGAAGACTCCTATAAAAGTGTGGAGGAGGAGTGCCAATTTCTACATTTTAAATCTGATTTTATTTCTATAAAGGATGTGTTTAGTATGAGTGAAGCTAGAAGTAATAATAAGCCTGGTGAAAGAAGTTGGTATGTTGGGTGGTAAGCAAGAAAATTGTTTTTTGCTAAAAACTACAAGTTTATAAAATCTGTTTTATTTTTAGGGGTAACTGTCATCCAGTAATTTTACAAGAAATGAGGAAATATTACTCTAAGCCTAATTTCTTGCCTGCAGATTCTGAAATACCTCATAAAGAGTATGTTTTCATGGGATACGATGATGGTGCAACTATGCATGTAGGAAAAATCTATGATTTGAAATATTGTTTATTATAAATTTAATGTTTTGTAGTTGGATTTTATAAATAGATTAATGTGGCAAGCTCAACTAAAAGGGGAGAAATTATGGAATTTGTTGCCACCTCCAGAGTGCCAAGCAGTCTGTAAACCAGTAGAGTTTAAAGTATATCCTGGTGATGGAGGTTAGTAATATTTGAAAAAATTGACAATTTGTAGTGATATACAGGATGATCTATATTTCCTAAATAGTCTAAAAATAAGGGTATGATTTTTCATGTGATTTTAGAAAAAGTTCATACAAACATGAGGTCTAAAATACTTCCTTTTTGATTTTGATCTACAGGATGTTAAAAAGATTAAAAACTTGAATTTCTGGCAATGTGTTGGAAACTATTATTTTTTAACGATATTTTATTTAATTTTGGTGTGTGGTTTCCAGTTAGAGTTCCAGAAAAGAGACCAACTACTATATTTTTATAATTTTTTATATTACCGGGATTGATATAATAAACAACTTGAAACACATTTGTTGCTTTGTGGGACAAACTGTATAAATAAGAGTTGATTTTTTATTCATTGTTAATGATTAATATAATACCGTATGATCGAGAAAAAACGGCGTCAGCGATGGCTATGTCATTTTAAATGTAAATTTATATGGGAAATGTCATTGATGTTCATTTCCCAGCAAACTGGACGTCGTTTTTTTTCGATCATACGGTACTTATATATTTACTAAGTAGAATTAAGATGAATTATTAAATGTTTGACGACATTATTGTAACTGTAAATAGTTCTTATATAGCTAAATGTTTATCTGAACAAATACTGCGGTATTTTCGCTTAGGGAGAAAAAGTGTCCGAAAGGTAAAGTCCTTTTGCTCGTTTTTTTAGACATATCTTATCTCACAGGCTATATCTGCAGAAGAATACCAAATCAGTTTTTTTTGCAATTTTTTTCCACGTATAAAAATTAGAAAATTCTTAATTATTATTTAGAAGAAAAACAATAAAAAATTAATAAAATCACTCAACTATTTTAACGATAACGACTGCACTGTTCTCCAAGCTCGGTCTACTACCGTTTTAATCGATCTTTCTGCTAAAAATTCAAAAATGAAATTTTCTCGAAAAAATGCAGTGGCGTACCATTTATTTTAAGCCGATTAAATTCGATTTTTTTTTATTTTTAACACTTTAGATCAACTGTGTTTTTAACAACTGTAGATTTTCATCTACAGTTGTTAAAAAGGGTAGTTTAGACCAAATGCAGTAAATAATTTGCCAAAATCATTATTTCGAGATAAACAATATTTTTTGTTATATAATCAATGTATAAGAAAGGGAGGTGTCTCTGTTGAGAATTTTTTTCAATATAATTTAATAGCCGTGGCACTTAGCACTCTATACAGGGTGGTCCGAACTGTATTCCGGAAACTTCAGCAGTATATCTGCAGATAAAAATAAGTAAAAAAGTTCGTATAAATGTATGTCCTAAAATGCTTAGTTTAGGAGATACCGGATGTAGAAGATTCATTTTTATTTCGATTGTTTCTAAATAATTTCTGAAGTGTCGTCAATATTTGGATGAAAATTGGGGTCTGGGAGTTTTTTGACATGAGAAATTTGATATTGATGTCAATATGATGCCGCTAAATGGCCCAGCAGCTGATGCGGCTTATATAAAATCCTTCTTCCTTCTTTCTTCTGATATCAATATGACTCCTACTTGTAAAGGGCGCCAACTACATGTTTTTTAACTGGTTTGAAGAGTAATAACTTTTCGTCCCTAAGTACCTGTATAAAACTACTGATTAAAAAAATATAAATTTACAATGTTTTTTACGCAAAAAACGTATCTCGGTAAAAATCGCTACGAATAATGGTTCTTAAGATATCTGGAATCTAAATTATCAATACATGTCATCATTGACATATATTAAACATGTTGACTAAATAGTTATTAGACTTAAATCATAAATTTGAAATGTTTTTGAGCCAAAAGTTCAACAGAAACTGTTTTATTGTCATTTTTTCGAAGAAAAATTTATGATTAATTTAAAGAAATAAAAAATAAATCTCAAATTTATCATTTCAGTCAAACAACGATCTACTCAACATGTTTATTAGCCGACCATATTAGGATCTAGGCCTATTAGGATCGGCAAAAAAAAAGTTTTTTTAATTTCACTCAAAATGAGTTACTTGGGTCATAAATGACCTAAATACAAAATATTTTCATGGTGTCTGTCTGTCTGTTTGTCTGTCTGTCCGTCTGTCCGTCTGTAACACGATAACTTAAAAACCGCTGAACCGATTTTAACCAAATTTGGCACAAAAATATTGTGGCACCCGAGAATCTGGCCATTAGTTTTTGGTGGGGGTGGGGGATTGGTAAGGGGGTATGGGAGGGGGTTAAAAATTTTAAAAAATCGTAACTCCAAAATTACAGTAGCTAGCAAAACGCGGTTTTCAAATTAAGATTAGGAATAATATTTGCAACAAAATTCATACATATATAAAAGCTCAAAGGGTTTTTTTGTTACATCCATCCCGCCGAAACTGCTTTACCAATCTTGATGATTATTTTTTTAAATGAAAGGTATATATGTCTAGATTTGTTATGAAGTATTTTTAAATTGTTGAATGGCTATTTCTTTGTGTAAATCGACTAAATATTAAAACATACCTGAAAAACACCTACACACAATACCTCCAAAAATAAATTATTTGTTATTGTCAGTGGTTTGTCAGTTAGATTATATATCAAGTTTTTAGATATTTTAGGGATCAGTTCATACAGCCAGCTTTAGATACATAAATATTAGAACAAAGGTTCGTTTAAACGACATTAGTGAATTAGCTACACAAAGCGATTTTAGGAAATTCATCCTCTTAGAGAGTAAAATTATGTCGGAACAATTTGTTGTATGAAAATTCCTTACTATGTGGTCTAGAAGAATGAAATCCTACAAAAAGAATTAGAAGAGATTTTTGAAATTCATCAACCAAATGGGTAAAGTTAGTAAAGATTTATATAAAACTTGGTGACCTCTGGATTATACACATAAAAATTGGCACAAAGGATCATTTAAAAGACATGAGTTAATTATTTGGATAAAGCGATTTTATGAAATTTATAATCTTAGGGAGTAGAATAGGGAATGAAAGTTTGCTGTACTAAAAAATGCGTTACTATAACATCTAGCAGTATAAAATTTTATACAAGGGTTTATTTAGTTGCACATCAATAATATAAACGAAATATTTCTTCTTCAATTATCCTTCAAGGAATAAAAAATAACTATAAATAAAGTATTAGTGCCCTTAATAAACCAAAGAAAGAGATGAAAAATAAAAAAAATATCAAGGGAGTATATTAAGTAAAGCCACAATTGAAAATTTCAAATATTCATTTGAAAAAAAACTTCATATTTCAAAACTATTTATTTTAGTAACACAGTTTATATGGGACCATAGGTAGGGGTTCTATCTATAGAGGGTAAATAATCATTTCACTATTTATTATTTTGGAGAGATTTTATTTTTTCAGATTTTGCAAAATTTCTTTGAAATTGACTTTGGTTCGATTTCGAAAATAATCTATATATAAATAAGAAATAAAAAACCGCCCTGGAAGATCGCCATCCACCCTCTATCCAACCATACATAATTAGTTTCAGTCAATGGAAGTAATTAGAAAAAATTGAAAAAAAGTGTTAAAAAAAGCAAGATTTCACAAACATTTTGTGGCCAAAATTGAACTTCTTTGAAATACTTTGATTTCGATAACTTCTAGAATTATTAAGATTTTGTATTTCAGACGGCTCTAATCAAAAGTTTTATTTTTGGTATACAAAGTGTGTCATAAAGTCATATACAGGCGATTAAAAAATAAAAAACGGTTTTTAAATTTTCGAATTTTCTTAAGTACATAATAATATTTAAAGAGAATAAAAATGCTCTTGAAATTTTGAATTGACGGCTTTTTATAAATTTTAAGTAAAAAATATGTAATAAGTCAAAAATAACAATATCGATTTTTTGTCGAGCGAGTCTTAAATAAGTGCAATTATTCGCGGTAGTAGGTATATTTGACCCCAGAAACACGATTATGAGTTTTTTCGCGAATTTTTTTTTTGAAAGTTTGGAATTTTTTGAAAAACCTTTTGAATTTTTTTTAGTTAAAAACCATAATTTGTTGATAATATGGCAACATAGATAGGCAGTAGATTAAATTTACAAGACAGAAAAATCCGAAAAGCTGCAGTGGTTCTCAAAATTTAAGCAAAAAATATTTTTTTTTGGAAATTTTTAAAGTAAAATAACTCAGTTATTTTGGAGATATTTGAAAAACGGTAAAGAGAAAATATGGTTTTTTAGGCCATTTTTTTTGTCAATAATGACATGTATTGACTAATACCATTCTAAATATCTTGAGAACGGTTGCTCGTATCGATTTTTACCAAGAGACATTTTTTACCTAAAAAATCACAGAAATGTATATTTGTTCACTCAGTAGTTTTATACAGGTACGGACGAAAAGTGATTACTCTTCAAAGCAGTAAAGTTAAAACGGATGTAGGTGGCGCCCTCTACAAGTAGGAGTTATATTGACATCAAAATCAAATTTCTCATGTCAAAAAACTCCCAGACACCAATTTTCATCCAAATATTGCCGTCACTTCAGAAATTATTTGGAAAAAATCGAAATAAAAATGAAACTTCTACACCCTGTATCTCCGAATGTAAGCATTTTACGATACCATTTATATGAAGTTTTCTACTTATTTTTATCTGCAGAATAAGCTGCTGAAGTTTCCGGAATACAGTTCGGACCACCCTGTATATATTGTTGGTGTTATGGAACATTTTACAAAAAAATTTTACAAACCGATTTTTTATCACATAGAACATTATTTACTTGTAGACTTCACATGTTCATATAATCTTTTTGTTTTAAAAACATATGAGGAATTACACCCAAAAAAAAATTAAATCACTTAAAAAATACCTGTATGTATAGTTCTTAAAGTATTTTTTTATTAATATATTTTTTTTTCAGTTTTGGTGGATACCAGAGTATGGTATCATGCCACTACTATTCCCAATGGTCAGTTTAGCCTCTCAGTACAATCTGAATATGGTTAATTTCTTTTTAATATAAAACATTTTCAAGTACTAAGTAAAGAATGAAAATAGTTTATCAAAATAGTTTTTGATTTTTTGTATTTTGAACATTTCAGTTACTATATCCAAGTTTTGATCATTATGAATTTAAAATGTATATATACTTCTTTGTAAAGTTAGTCTTGCCATCACCCCAAATTATGTCATTTCTATACAATATGTTAATATTTATATAAAACTTATTTGAATCGTAGAATATACCAAGTGATTGCGACAAATATTTATCTTTATACCAAAGCTTACATAAGTACTATTTTATTTTAAAACTTTTTATTTTAGATTTTATTATTCACCTATTTCTAGTCTAAAAAATAATTTTCATATTTAGCGATACTAGTTTATTGTCAGTAGAGTACAATTTTTGTAGTTACCAGTATTTTGTATGCCATCGTATATTTATTTATTTTTGTTTGTAGTGCCATTTTTTTGCCATGCAGCTAATTTATTTTTATTTTAGTTTTATCAATAAATATTTTACTTAATATTAAAATGTCTTTTAATTTCTACCAATTTCTACAATTAAAAAAGATAATTTTACTTACTTTTTCCTTTATCGTTCTCCATTTATTATTTTTCTGTTTCCATTAAACTAGTTTTAAACAAGCATACCCCCTGCTACGCCTCTGCGTTGCTCAACTATAAAATACAAAAAGTTTCTAAAAGATGGCGCAGGTCAAGAATGTCAAAGATTTTAAATTTAGAGGTTATTAAATTGAATTTATTTTTTTCTTAAATTTTTATCGAAGACGTTCTCGTGTTCTAAACATAATTTTAAGGCGGAATAATATATTAAGTAATTAAATTTCGTCATTTTAAAAATAAACGACTTATGACACCGAGCTGTTAAGATAACTTAAATTTGCTACACCAACTAGACGGAATCCGAGAATCGGTCAGTATTTGAACGAATTTGTGATAAAAGCGGTCAAAATTTAATTCTGGTTTTCTTATCAGTTAAAATGGCAGTGGTTCCACGTATTTGGTGCAGTTTTTCAAAGGGAGTTTTCCACAACAACCAATTTTTTACGAAATCTTCTAACCTGAAATCGTTTCATACTTCTTTATCAGTTTTTTCAGGTGAGGAAGCACGAGTTCGTCTTTTTAAAGATGTGTCGTAATTTTAAGCATGATAATAAGATGCCTTATTGTAGTACATTCTAGTTTTGCCATGTTTAATTTAGAAAATATTTTCTAGAGAAACTATTCACCGCAAAGCATGAATGGGTGCAGGTAGATGGTAAAATTGGAACTGTAGGGATCTCAGATTATGCACAGGTAATTAAGAACTAAAAGCTATTGTAAATATTAATCTGTTAATTCAAGATAATTCTGAGCACATGTAGATGTTCATGTGTGCTAAAATTAGAATTTCTTATCCACATAATTTTAAGTTTGCAGGAGTTTCTAATAAATAAAAACAGTATTACAATAAGTATTGCATGTATTTTACAATCTTCATAGTTTTGCATTACATAACAATAATTATCTTGGAGGTTTTTTGTTCTCTAAACTTTGCATAAATTTTCAATAGGTAATCAAAAATAGTTCATATGTACAAGGTGACCCAGTGTTCCAAAAAGCTCTATATCAAGTTTTCTATTTGAGATTTTCGATCCAATTATTTTGGAAATGTGTATTGTATAGATGTGCACATTTAAAAAAAAATCATTGACTTACAGGGATCATACATTTTTTTTAAGAGAATGCTGCATATTTTGTTCTACACTCTTTTTTAATAAATAATAAATGAATGTAGTTTTCATCCAATTTTATGTTTTGATAAATAATTTTTATATATAAAATTGATGTTTATACCGGGTGCATCTCAAAAGTGGTTCACCCCTATAACTTTTTTATTTTTTCGGATAAAAAAACGAGATTTGGTATGTTAGTATATAACATAAATTATCTATTTAGTAATTTCTGTTTCACCAGAAATTACTAAAACTTTTGATTTTTAAATGGCACCCTCGGTATTTTTTTAACATAAAATGACATTCTGACATATCATGAGAATGACATATCATATGTTAACTTTTGACATTCTCACTTAATAAAAATCGTATTTAAATTTCAATCTAGAGTGCCATGGCTATGTTAAAAACACTAATAATTCTTAATCAAGGAGCCTTGGAAAAATAGGTTTGGTCGTCTAATTTTTGAATAATTTAACACCCTGTATCGTTAAAACTATGTATAACTACAAAATCCTTGACAGTTATAGATGTGTCATTTTAATTTCAAAGTAGTTTATTTTATTTTACAAAGAAATAAATTAATAGTTACTCCAAAATATTGCGAAAAAAAGACAAGTGATTACTCCAAAATATTGTGAAAAAACTATTGAAAACTTAAAAAAACTAATTGAGTTATTTTATTTAAAAAAAAACAGTATGTAATAATACAAAGCAAACAAGGATGTATTTTAAACAAAACACCACATACAAAAAAAATTTATAAAAAAGAACTATTTCTTAATTTCAAGCTTCGAGAAACTTCCTGCATTTATTATTATACTTATTGATATAACTTATGTATCTATGAAATAATTTTAAAATGTAGATTACTATTGCCAGCTTATTTTATAAACAAGATAGGAGTAAAAATATCAAACATATATAGAATTTTGATATAACCTTTTTTTGATACACTGGGGTCCTGACTCACCCTGTATACGAAAATTTTGATGATTTTGGTTTAGGAAGCCCTGGGTGACGTAGTTTATGCTCAGCTACCCGACGTAGGAACGGTGGTTAAACAGAAAGGTAAAACAAGCCATATGTCGTTCGTTTCGTTTATTCTTAAAATTAGTCTTTGGCAGATGAATGTGGGGCCCTAGAAAGTGTCAAAGCAGCTAGCGAAATCTACAGTCCGCTCAGTGGGAAAGTTGTTGAGAAAAATGTAGCAGTGGAAGAGACTCCATCTTTAATTAACTCATCTTGTTATGACAAAGGTACGTGGTTTATAGTAAATACAGGGTGGTCCGAACTGTATTCCGGAAACTTCGGCAGCATATTCTGCAGATAAAAATAAGTAAAAAAGTATATAAATGTATGTCCTAAAATGCTTAATTTCGGAGATGCAGGGTGTAGAAATTTGATTTTTATTTCGTTTTTTTTCCAAATAATTTATAAAGTAACGTTAATATTTGGATGAAATCTTGTGTCTGGGAGTTTTTTGACATGAGAAATTTGATTTTGATGTCAATATGACTCCTACTTGTAGAGGGCGCCACCTACATATGCTTTAACTGGTTTGAAGAGTAATAACTTTTCATCCATACCTATATAAAACTACTGAGTAAAAAAATATACATTTAGATTTTTTTTACATAAAAAAGGTCTCTTGGTAAAAATTGCTACGAGTAATGGTTCTCGAGATATTTGAAATTGAATTTACCAACACCTGTCATCATTGACAAATTAAACATGTTGACCAAATAGTTATTAGACTGAAATATTAAATTTGAAATCTTTTTGAGCCAAAAGTTCAACAGAAACTGTTTATTCATCATTTTTTCGCAGAAAAAATTATGATTAATTTCAAAAAATAAAAATTTATTATTTCAGTCAAGTAACTCTATTCAACGTGTGCTTATTTTTTGTCAATAATGACATGTATTAACAATTTCCATTTTAAATATCTTGAGAACGGTTGCTCGTAGCGATTTTTATCAAGAGACATTTTTTACGTAAAAAGTCATGGAAATGTATATTTTTTAAATCAGTAGTTTTATACAAGTACCGTCGAAAAGTTATTATTTTTCAAAACAGTCAAAATGCATGTATGTAGGTGGCGCCCCCTACAAATAGGAGTCATTTTGACATCAAAATCAAATTTCTCGTGTCACAAAACTCCCAGACACCAATTTTCATCCAGATATTGACGTTACTTATTTAGAAAAATTATTATTTAGAAAAAATCGAAATAAAAATGAAACTTCTACACCCTGTATCTCCGAAACTAAGCATTTTAGAACATACATTTATACAAACTTTTTTACCTATTTTTATCTGCAGAATATGCTGTCGAAGTTTCCGGAATACAGTTCGGACCACCCTGTAGATAATATTAATAAATAATTTTATTCGCTTTCACCAGATTTGTACCGTATGATCACAAAAAAACGGCTTTATAATATCTCCGAAAATTTTGCGAGCTATAATAACATTGTGAATGTCAGGAGAGATGGCAAACTGCGATTAAATCGCAGCGATTTTAAAATCACAATCGCAACCTGTGATTGTCTCTCATAGGAAACTGCGATTGCGATTTCTTCTATTTGCGAGTTTCAATTTAGGCAACCAGTATCACTATAGCTGCGATTTGCGACTTTGTTGAGATGTGCGATTTTGCTGCGATTGTGATTTTGTAAACTGTTAATACCGGGATTTCTATCTGAGAGTTTGAATTTTTAGGAGTTTCGATTTGCGATATTGTTGCGAATGTAATTTTGATATTATTTATTTATAGAGAAGGTATTATTTTTCTAGGGCCACGATCATAATATACCGGGTGTTTCTCAAGAGTAATTCACCCTTATAACTTTTTTATTTTTTTCTGATAAAAAAACGAGATTTGGTATGTTAGTATATGACATAAATTAGGATTGATTGACGTATTCAATTGTTTTAGTCACTTCCTGTTTCACCGGAAAGGACTACAACTTTTGATTTTTAAATGACATCCTCGGTATTTTTTTTTACTTTATTCAATAGAAAATTACACTCCGAATAGAATAGCAATCATTGGCAACTTTTGACATTTTCGCTTACAAAATCGTATTTTAAATTTCAATCTAGAATGTCATGGCTGTGTTAAAAACGCTAATTTTAATCAAGATGCCTTGGAAAATATCGCTTATTGTTTTTTGCATCTTGTTCTGGTCAGTTCAAATATGCTCAAATCGTATTTTTAACATATCTCAATTTTTTCAAATGGAACGAGGGTGGCTCATTGGCATATTTAGAAAAAGCATTTTTTAAGAATAATTTGGTTTGGTAAATATTAAAATCGCAATCGCAGGTTACAGTCGCTGCGATTTAAAAATCGCAATCACAGTTTCAATTGCGATTGGAGAATCGCAATTTTGCTCATCTTTAGTCAGTCAGGACAGAGGAGGCCCTTTTAATAAGTAGTACGATTAATGTAGGATTAAAAAAAATTAAAAACACAAAAATGGCTGAATGGTGACTGATGCCCATTTAACAAATCACGATTCATATTCTTTCACCGGATATACTGTAGTAATAATTTGGGAACACGCCATTTAATAAACGAACCAAACAATTATTTTTCTTCATTATGTTATCTTATTTACTAGCGATGGAATAATCTGAACAAATATTTTTTTTGGTAAAGTTGAAAAGTTCATTGCTGCAGTAATTTGTTTAAGCGGTCTACAAATATTTGATTGTGATGTAATTGATTGATATGAGATGACCCCCTGCGGCTTTGCCAAAACATTTTAAATAATATTTTGTCGCAACATGATGTATTGGTTTTCGAAATTTGATTTATTCTCATTAAATGAGGAAAAAACATGGAAATATTTCGTAAAAATATTTTTGTAATTTGATGTTTATTAATTTTATTTCCCCGGAGAGGGTTGATAATTGTTTTATTATCTACCGGGTGCGTCTCAAAAGTGGGTCACCCCTGTAACTTTTTTATTTCTTCAGAAAAAAAAACGAGATTTAGTATGTTAGTATATGACATAAATTAGGATTGATTGACGTTTTCAATTGTTTTCTGTCACTTCCTGTTTCACCGGAAATGTTTGTTGAATAGTTTGGTACAACACATACTTAGTATTTTGAGTCAAATTTTCGGTATTAACACAGCCATGACACTCTAGAATAATATTTAAAATACTATTTTTTTTTCTTTAAGCGAAATTGCCAAAAATTGATATATGAGATGTCATTCTATTCAGAATGTCATTTTCTATAGAATAAAGTAAAAAAAATATCGAAGGTGCCATTTAAAAATCAAAAGTTGCAGTCATTTCCGGTGAAATAGGAAGTGACCGACAACAATTGAATACGTCAATCAATCCTGATTTACCTCATATTACTAACGTACCAAATATCGTTTATTTATCTGAAAAATAAATAAAAAAGTTATAGGGATGAGCCACTTTTTAGAAACACAAGGGGGTCAAAAAGAGTGTTGTGAATTGTTTCGAGAAAAGGATAGTACGGCTGTGTTTGCCGATTATAGTAAATTATTTTAGATAATAAAATATCAGTTGTGTTTTAATAAAAAAACGAAACCAAACCAAACCAAACATACGTAATTTGTTACAGGGTGGTTGTTTAAATTGGAGTTGACCAACGAGACTGAACTATCAGAGCTGATGAAAGAAGACAAGTACAAAGAATTTCTTAAAACGGAAGAATCTCATTGATACACGATATACACGTGCGTTTTTTTCTACTCAGTGAATAAATTATTTTAATAAGTACAATTATTCTTATCTCAGCGTTAAGAGAGGTTATCATGTTTTGTTTATATATTATAAAAACTAGAAGCTATTAAATTTATTAAAACTACCATTTTTTGTTAAATATAGTTATAGGATATATATGTTTTAAAAAGTTTTTATCTTGTTTTATTTAAATTATTTTTTGGCTAGATCGTATGATATACAGAGTTCGGCATTAGTGCCGGGCATCATCCTATAATAAAAAACTACTACAGGGTGGCTCAAAAAAGTTTGAGTGGATGGCGATGATTTTTTTTTAAATGGAACACTCTGTATATTATTGCATTTTTGGCTTCCTTTCTGATCACTTTACATATGTTTTGATAGTTTCAGCGATATTAAAAAATAAATAAAAAATATCTTTTACAACCTTTTTTTAAATACAAGAAATGTCCTGAAATCAAAACTATACTAGGTATGTACTATAGTTGGTCTGTACTTACTTTGCTATAAATATTGTAATCTTAAACCAAACAGGGTGTTCAAGATTCTATACCAAACTTTTTAAAATTAAAATAAATTTTCTTCGTTTTTATTATCGTTTCGGTATATTATTCTTTTATTTAGATGGAGAATAATTGAAAATGAACAACGAGTGAGAGTGAATGAGAGGGGGGGGGGGTTAATCACTGCGACCTTAAAGATCTAGATATTGTATATCTGTACCCTAGAAGCAAACTGCGTTAAGTCCAAAATTGGCATGTTTAAGTCATTCCAAAAAATGTTTGTATAATTTATTTAAAAAACTGTGTTATTTCATTTAAGTTCAAAATATAAGTTAGTCATATACCAAATATTACAATATTACAATTAAAAATAACTGAGTAATTAGGAACCTCAAAAAAGAGCTTCATTTTTTGAGGGGGAACTTCGTTCTTTCTTCATTTCAATTCGTTTTTCTCAAAACTGTGTTTTGTGACCTAACATACCTAGTTTGCTTCTGGAGTTCAGATATGGGTTTTAAATTATAACAGTATTTTTTGTTTGTAATGATTTTTGTCTGGTACTTTACCGTTGAAAGAGCCATATAGATATGTAATAAAAATGCAAATATTTGCGGAATAAAAATTTAAAATACTATAAATTTAAAAAATGTCCATTTTTAAAAAATTAGATAGGCATGATTTTTACTCTTTTAATAATAAATGCCTACTAGTAAAAAATGCGAAAGAAAAATAAAGAAGGCATAAATGCAAACAAGACCGGACTCAAAATATACAGAGTGATTCAGATTTTGCTAGAATAACTTCAGGAATCTCTCTCTCGATAGAACTAACCGAAATAATGATAGTTTGTATTATAAACCATTAGAATTAGAATTAGTGGGAGGGGGGTTAATCACTGCGACCTTACAGATCTATTGTGTCCCCCTTTCTTGAGTTATAACTCATCATACAGTCCCAGGGCTTTGACAAAAGCCAGTATCTGGGACGGTTTTATAGAGGGTAGTTCAGTACTCCAATATCAGTCGTACCAAAATTCATGGCACGAATGGTTGTCGTCTCGGCGCACTCAGTGATGAGGTGTACTGGTGTTTTCCCATCTTCCCCACAGAATCTGCATTCGCCGTTTCTTCTTAGTTTCAATCTACTGAGGTGTTCATTGAGGAGACAGTGTCCTGTTAAAAACCCCGTGACAATCCGAAGATTGTTCTTACTTAAACCAGGAAGATCTGTATTCAATTAACAATGTGAAAAACCAGGTGGGCAACACTCTTGACTTAATATTAACAAATATAACTGAGGCAGAAGTACATGAATGTAGTGAGGAGGAATCTTCCAAGTTCTTGAGTTCCGCCTTGAGTTGGTTACCACTTGGAAAGCAGAACGGTCCAGTTAGTGGAGTGTTCGCTCCTTTTCTAGCTAGATTATTTGCTTTTTCATTGCCTTCTATCCCTTGGTGAGCAGGCACCCAGAGTAGGAGGTCTTTGTTTTCTTTTTCGCTAACCTAATTTATTCAGCATCTCAGATGCATTCTTAAAACCAATTATAGAATTGATTATAAAACTGAGTTGATCGCTTTTAACGCTGCTTGATCAGACAAGATGGCTATTTCTTGTCTCCAATAGTTCCTATCTAAGATAAGTTGTACGCATCTTTCGATAGCGTAGATTTCTGCCTGTAGGATACTAGGGTAAGTGCCCATTGGTTCGGAGTATTTAGCTCTCGACCCAAATACTCCGATCCCTGTTCCCGTATTGGTTTTGGAAGCATCAGTATACCAAGTTATGGTATGGTCTTTTAACTGCTGGGCAAGCGTTTCGCTCTTCCAATCTTTTTATTGCTCAATACTTTTATTGCTCAAAGTTGTACGTTCTTGGAATCGTCCACTGGGAGTTGCAGGAGTGGTATTTCCTTTTTATTATAATATTATTATAAACCATACTCCAAAAACGCTTCCGCTTGGAATAAAATGGCGCTAAAATTTGAATTATTTTTCATACAGCGGCATGCTGCTAATTAAGTAACATTTTTCGAACGCAGTTGAGCTTTGTCCGGAATTTTGTGGAGTATCTCGAAAACTAATAAGCGACATATCAAAAAAATTTAAGAACAAGAAAAGTTAGCAAAAAGATGGAAGGTATCAGAAAAAAATACAAATTTATTATTATTATTATATAATTTTCACACATATCAGCCACGTTGTCCTTAGTATTTAACCAAACACTTGCGTATTTAGATCCTCTGGCTTAGGAGTAATAAAATAAAAACCTAAAAATAATTCAAATTTTGGCGCCAGTTTACTCCAAGCGGAAGCGTTTTTGGGGTATGGTTTATAATACAAACTATCATTATTTCGGTTTGTTCTATCGAGATACCTGCAGTTATTCTAGTAAAATCTGAATCACCCTGTATTGATTAAAAACAAGCGTAATTATTATGCTAATTGACAAACAACAAAAAAAAATTATAGCAAAGAAATGTCGTAGTAATTTTAAAAATAGACAATAATAGAGCAAAATCGATTTTTTATTATCATTACTTTCTGTTTCCAAACACAAGTAATTTAAAATTTAGACAATTTCTTTTCTGAGATTAAAACATATCAAAAATAAACATTGACTCACACGCCATTAGCGTTTCAATTTTTTTCACCATATGTCTCCATTGAAACTCAATTTAACTAATTATGTATATTTCTTAAATTTTTGATTTTGATCATGTCACCATATAAGTTTGTAAATGTTCATTCCAGAGGTCACCTACGTTTTGTACAGAACATGGAACTAACTACAGGATGAATAAAGTAAAATAATTATAATAAAAATAAATATATTCTTTTAGGTTATCTAATTAAAAAAAATGTAATTAGATTTAACGCCACCAATGAACCCAAGTACAAGTGTTTTGATTACATTTTGTCATTTAGAGTATGTCTTGAAACAAAGGCGGAGTTAATTAGTCTATGTGCTAACGACATTATTTAAATGTTGTTGGGGTAAGTGAAAAACAGAATAATTTATAAAAAATATGTTCCAGTATTATTAGGAAATAGGAAATATATGTATAAGGTGGTCGTAACTGTGTTACGGAAACTTCGGCAGCATATTTTGCACATAAAAATAAGTAAAAAAGTTCGTATAAATGTATGTCCTAAGATGCTTAGTTTCGGAGATACAGGGTGTTGAATTTTCATTTTTATTTCGAGTTTTTCCAAATAATTTCTAAACGCCAATATTTGGATGAAATTTGGTGTCTGGGAGTTTTTTTGACATGAGAAATTTGATTTTGATGTCAATATGACTCCTATTTGTAGGGGGCGCCACCTACATGTGTTTTAACTGTTTTGAAGAGTAATAACTATTCGTTCAGTACCTGTATAAAACTACTGTGAAAAAATATACATTTCCGTGACTTTCTACGTAAAAAATATCTCTTGTTAAAAATCGCTACGAGCATCCGTTCTCAAAATATTTAGAATGGAAATAGTCAATACGTGTCATTATTGACAAAAAATAAACACGTCAAATAGTTATTTGACTGAAATATTAAATATGGGAAATTTTTATTTTTTTTAAATTAATCATAAATTTTTCTGCGAAAAAATTATGATAAAACAGTTTCTGTTGAACTTTTGGCACAAAAACATTTCAAATTTATGATTTTAGTCTAATAAGTATTTAGTCAACATGTTTAATTTATGTCAATGATGACAGGTATCGAAAATTTTGATTCCAAATATTTCGAGAACCATTACTTGTAGCGATTTTTAGCAAGAGAACTTATTTGCGTAAAAAACGTCGTAAATGTATATTTTTTTTACTCAGTAGTTTTATACTAAGGTTTTATACAGGTTCGGACGAAAAATTATTACTCTTCAAACCAGTTAAAAAATATGAAGGTGGCGCCCTTTACAAGTAGGAATCATATTGACGTCAAAATCAAATTTCTCATGTCAAAAAACTCCCAGACACCAATTTTCATCCAAATAGTGACGTGGCTTCCTAAATTATTTGGAAAAAAATCAAATAAAAATGAAATTTCTACACCCTGTATCTCCGAAACTAAGCATTTTAGGACATACATTAATACGAACTTTCTTACTTATTTTTATCTGCAAAATATGCTGCCGAAGTTTCCGGACTACAATTCGGACCACCCCGTATATTTATGGAATAATTAAATAAAATATTACATTTAACTTTGCAATTGGATCAGTTTTAATAATTTTTGGCTATTCCAAGCGTACGTCCTATGTTCCAAAAGGACTAAAACCCCGTCTAAACATACTAATATTTACCTTACCTTTTGTCTGTTATTTAAAACGAAAAAACGTTTATAGAACTGACAGCAGTTCTCTAGATGGGCTTCTGTTTTAGCCTTCTGATTCTCAATAATACATACAGGGTGACGCACCTCATACGCCTGGATTAATTATACAAAAACGGAAAGATGTAGAAACAAAATATTTTATTGGTATATGTGGGAAGACAATGTGCATAATTTAAAATGACTTTAAAATGTATCGGGTGTGTCAGAACTAAGATCCATACCAAAGTTATATTTTTTCTTATGGAACACCCGGTATTTTATTTCATTTTTGAATTCCTGGACATAAAATAAGGCATTATATAAGGATTTAATATGTTTGGAAGCTTTGGTTTTTGAAATATTTAAAATATGCATGCATAAAAAAGTTTGCCTACACCCTGTACAGGGTGGGTCAAATTCAACGCTTTTAAATGGAAACACCCTTTTCTGTAGGAGATAGACGAAAACTAATATCGGTGTCTGGAGCTCAATATTCATCAAAAACATGATGGTGAAAACCGCACATCAATATCTGTTACCGTTTCGGAGTTACGGGGTGTTTTTCAAAAATGTGCATTTTTAACAAATCCCTGTAACTTTTTTGCTATGGAAAATTTTGTATTTCTATGAAAACATTTCCAAAGCACCTTTTTACGTAGAATTTAATGGTTTAAGTATAATTTTTTTAATTTAAAAAAGTAGAAAAAAAATTCAAAGTCTCGGTCTCAACGTTTGTTACAATGTTCGCTCTGCTATCACGTAAAATTCGCTCAAATATACGTTCAGCATCATTAAAACAACACTGTTTTGATTGGAACTTCAGTGTTGTTTTAATTGTAAAATGTGAACGGTGTATTTGGATTAATTTTAATTGTATTTGTCTGATGATGCTCGTATATGAGCGAAACACGTGTAGCAGTTAACATTGTATAAACGTTGAGACCGAGACTTTGAGTCTTTTTTCTACTTTTTTAATTTGAACCAGGTCTCTTTGAGAAAAATGGATGCCTTCTTTAAATTTTAATTTTTTTAAAATTAATAATTTAAGAGTTATCAACAGAAAAATTGATTTTTTATTTGGGACACCCTCTATATTTTTAATTAATTGAAAAGAATTCAAAATTACTTTTCCAAAAATATAGCACACTTGATATTTTGTTATAATCCCCTTCGAAATACAGAATTTTAAAAAGTTCGCCACTTTTAACTAGTAGGCTTTGGACCCCTTATTGATGATATGCCCTTAATGGAACTCGAAAACATATTTTTCCAGCAAGACGACGCACCGCCTTTGAACGCTGAAGTTATCAGCAAAATTTTGCAGCCAATTTCAAGAATAATTGGATAGCTAACCCAGATCCTAGCCGTTGGCCGTCGAGGCCGCCTGACTTAGTGCCCATGGATCTAATCCTATGGATATTTGCGGAAGAATAAAGGTTCCTTATTCTTCCGTATAATCTAGACAAGAATTAAAAATACCGTATGATCGAAAAAAAATGGCGTCCAGTTGGCTGGGAAATGAAGATCGCTGTCATTTTAAATGTAAATTTATATGGGAAATGTCATCGATCGTCATTTCCCAGCCAACTGGACGCCGTTTTTTCTCGATCATACGGTACTTAGCAGTTATGATAGGGTATCTTTCACCCCCACTGAGTTAATGAATTCCGCGAGAAATGTTCAAAAACTGCCCCGTCTGTCCATAACAGAAGACGGTCGATATGTCGAACACCTGTAGCAAAATCTCATGTCTTGATTTGCTATTTATTTTTATTGTTATTAGATATAGTTTAAATGTGTTGATGTGTGTTAAATATATTTTAAATTGTTAGAAAATTCTGCATCTCTCATAGCAAATATTATTTTCGTTTTAATTGACGCTCACAGCTAGAATTTTTTTTGCATTACAGCCGGTGCCGTTCAAAGCCTACTTATTTAAAGCAGGCGAATTTTTATATACTCTATATCTCGAAGAGGAATCGAGCAAAATATCAAGTGTGTTATATTTTTGGAAAGGTAATTTTAAATTCTTTTCAATAAATTAAAAATATGCAATATGTCCCATATAAAAAATTAAATTTTCTGTTGACAATTCTCAATTATTAATTTTAAAAAAATTATACTTAAACTATTAAATTCTACGTAAAAAGGTGCTTTGGAAATGTTTTCATAAAAATACAAAATTTTCCATAGCAAAAAAGTTACAGCGATTTGTTAAAAATGCATATTTTTGAAAAACACCCCGTAACTCCGAAACGGTAACAGATATCAATGTGCGGTTTTCACCATCATGTTTTTGACAAAAATTGAGCTCCAGACACCGATATTAGTTTTTGTCTATCTCCTATAGAAAAGGGTGTTTCCATTTAAAAGCGTCGAATTTGACCCACCCTGTACATTACTTTTTAGAATTAATTCTTGTGCTAACTTTTAAGCCAGAGAAATAAACTTTACTAAAAAATTTGACTGCTTCCTTAAATATATACAGGGGTATCAAAAATTTCTGGTGTATTTTAAATATTTATTTTACATAAAAACTTCGTTATTTCAAATGCAACTCTATGTATTTTTTTAAATAAGTCGAAGCAAGAAAGAGTTAAATGCTCTTTCAAACTATATTAGGGTTTCCTATACCTATCTGGCTCAGATTTGGAATAAAAAGCGATTTTTCAATAAAATAGCAATCAAGATGGCTGGTGTCGCCATGGCAATTTTCTAGTGACAGTTAGTAACTATTTTCAAAATCGACATTACTTTATGGACTTTAAATTTATAACAGCATACTTTTGTTTAATTTATCTACAATAGTTCAATAAGTAAGTATTTATTATTTTATTAAGAAAAACGAAGAAGTATATAGTTCTTTGATTTATGTTAGGATGACTTGTAGATATATTGAATTTTCTATAAAAGACCCAATTAAGGCAAATTCATTTTCTTCACTTCCAACGACAGGTTTCTGCCTAATTTTTCATATACCACACTATCAGCTCTGCGAAATAGGAAAAGTAGTTTTTCAAAGGAACAGTTGTCAAGAAAATCCCTATTTCAATATCTTTGAGCATAAACCCTTTAGGCCAACAAGCAATTTTCCTCACAAAATAAAATCACTAGTAACATATCAATTCCTTCCGCCAGCATATACCGCTTCATTTTGCTTCACATTTGCTATCCTTCATGCGCGGATTTCAAGTTCCAGAGCTTACGCCCTGGGCTACTCAGAACGGTTCTGAAAGGAGCTGTGCGCGTTAGTCTGGTGCCTCCATATGGCGCGGAACAGTTCTGAACGTTATGACTCAATTGAATGGAATGAGAGTATCGCGTTCTTGAACCATCGAGGCGAATGGAAAGGTATACACCACATGCCAATACAAAGGCATACACATGCGGGTGTTTTTACGACTAGTTTCGTTTCCCATTTTTTCATTTTTTTCATTGGATTCTCAATAATTTCCTCTAATCTAAAGGGGATTAATATGCAGAATCATTAGGAAGAAGCAGTTAACAATATGGAGAAGTGTTTCTTAACTCAATGGAGAAGAATTGTAAACTCGATTAACAGCGACCACCAAAAAGTAAAGAGGCAACAAAGCAATGCGATTTTTGAATGTCCGGAGTGCGGTAGGCAAATAACATCACGTATCGGGCTTTTCAGTCACAGAAAAGCTCATGAAAGAAAACGCCTTGCGTGACCATCTTTTGATGCGTGTCGAATACTCGTCAGCGAGTAATGGCAGTATGTATGTATGTATGTATGTATCTGCTGATGATGCTAATATAGTTAGAGAAACGCGCGTTCGGTGTTGAAAATAAAGTTTTTTTTGGAATGTTGTGTGTTTTATTTTGCTTGTACACATAATACAAAGGAATATTATAAAATGAAGAAGTAATACAAAATAAATAGAGAAGCACAACCAACTCATTCAAATTCACATTTTACAAGTACTTAGTAACCTTTCTTAGTATTTTTATTCATTACTAAGTATTAAAAGTGTCTCATGTATTTTTATTAAAAAATGAAATACAATAAAAACAATAATTTGAATATATACAACTTTATTAGTTAATCAAATTCACAAAAATAGTTTTTATAATTTTCTTCAATAAGATCAAATTACAGAAGTTTTTCTTCTGAATCTAGTTCAGAGATATCATTCTGAATAGAGATCTGAGTATCTGGACATTCTGAAGGTGGGATGTCTTCAATGGTACTCTCACTTTTCTGTAGTTTTATCACGAGTTTTCCTTCTTGGAAATTATCTTCTTCATTGTAAGAATTTTCGATATCTTGTTCAATACTTTCTTCATCCGTTTCGTCTAGTAAATAAAAATTTTAATGTTTTTTTACATACAAATGACATATGTTTGTAACTACCATGAACTTTATATATGAAAAAAAAACGGGATCAAGTAAACTTAGAAATGAGGATCTATGACACTCATCATAAAGTAAACTAATATATTAGTAATTCTTTTTAACGCAGATCCCTATGCAAATGATTATAAGTCAACAGGTTGGTTATGAAAAGGTTATGCAATAGTTATTTAAAAAATATACCTTCATTTGTTTCGTCGCTATTTAGTTCATCAGCATTATCTTTCTTTTCATTCTTTTTTCTTTTAATTGCTAGCATACCTATAAAAAGCAAAAATTAATAAATAAAGTAGAGATGGGCATATATTATTTTGAATTACATTTGATTGTTTGGAAAAGCACATTTCTGCTTTTAGGTTTTCTTTTGGACATCATCCTAAAAATAAATACATTAATCTGTAGTTTTTTTATATATTGCGTCTCAAAACTGGTTTACTCCTATAACTTTTTTATTTTTTCAAATAAAAGAATGAGATTGGATATTATATGACAAATTAGAATTGATTGACGTATTCAATACTTTTCGGTCACTTCCTGTTTCACCGGAAATGACTACAACTTTTGATTTTTAAATAGCACCCACCGTATTTTTTATTTTATTCGATAGAATAACACTCTAAATAAAATGACGTATCACATGTCAACATTTTCGCTTAAAAAATCCGTATCTTAAATTGCAATCTAGAATGCTATGTTTCACCGGAAATGACTACAACTTTTGATTTTTAAATGGCACCCTCGATATTTTTTTAGTTTATTCGATAGAAAATGACACTCTGGATAGAATGATATTCGCTTAAAAAACAACGTATTTAAAATTTAAATCTAGACTGCCATGACTGTGCTAAAACACTAATAATTTTTAATCAAGGAGCCTTGGAAAAATAGATTTGATCGTCTAATGTGTTTAGTGAATTATCATGGCCGGTTAAAAGAATAGTATTTTTGATAATATCTCTTTTTTTTCAAATGGAACAAGGGTGGCTCATTAGCATATCTGGAAAACAACATTTTTTTTATGATTAATTTGGTACCACACACTTGGCATTTCGAGTCAAATTGTCTTTCTGAACCGCATATTACAATTTCAAATAAACCATATGCAAAAATATTAAAAGTTGACATATGATACGTCATTCTATTCAGAGTGGCATTTTCTATCGAATAAAGAAAAAAAAACGAAGTCATTTAAGAATCAAAAATTGTCCGGTGAATCATGATCATTTCGGGTGAAATAGGAAGTGACCAAAAACAATTGAATACGTCAATCAATCCTAATGTATGTTATACAGGGTGGCTCATCGAAAACGTTCCGCAAGGCATAACGGCCAGGGTAATTTTTTTTCAGAAAATTCAAAAACACGTCAATTTTGTTTGTGAGGGGGACAACTTTTGCCCCAAAAATGATTGCAAAATCTTCAACCCTCTAAGCGGGGGTGTCATCCCCCAATTTTTTTTCAAATGGGAAGGGGGGTCAAGTGGTACCGCAATGAAAAGGACTTTCTATTCTCTATACTTTCCCGTTTCGTTTTTGAAAATCGGTCGAGTCATTGAGAAAATATGAAGGATTGAAATTTGAAAAGTTTATTTAAACATTTATCAGAGTAAATGATAAGGATAAATTCCTTGGACCATTTTGCTGTTTTTTCTTATTATTTCTAGATGTTTATGCATTTTTTCACTTGCCACAAGGTTGAACGATCAGATGCGGTAGTTGCTAGATAGCTGTTTTGTGATTTGTGCGTTGAAGTTCTTCTCAATATCGTTAAACTTTTTAGCAATTATGGTGTATTCACTTGCATAAAAAGTGGAAATAATCGAACTTTATTTTAAAAATAATGAATGTATCGGGTTGCGCAGATGTTCAATGAAGGCTATCCTGACAAACACCTTTATGGCAAAATTGTTCTCTAGTTCCACCCTTACAAAATTTAGTTGGTACAAGAACTCAACGAAGACGATTTTGATTGTCGCTTGCAATTTTGTGAAACTATGAATGAACGAGTGGCGAATGATAATAATTTCCTATTTAATGTGTGTTTTTCGGATGAGTGTACTTTCTTTTTGAACGATGTAGTTAATCGGCACAACTGTCGGTACTGGGCCGAGAACAACCCTAGGGTTTTTCACGAGGTGCACACACAAAACCCTCAGAAATTGAACGTGTGGGCTGGTATTTTTGGAAATTCCATTGTGGGTCAGTTTAACGATATTGAGAAGAACTTCAACGTACAAGTCACAGAACAGCTATCTAGCAACTACCGCACCTGATCGTTCAACATTGTGGCAAGTGAAAAAATGCGTAACCATCTAGAAATAATAAGAAAAAACAGAAAATTGGTCGAAGAAATTTATCCTTATCATTTACTCTGATAAATGTTTAAATAAACTTTTTAAATTTCAATCCTTCATATTTTCTCAATGACTCGACCGATTTTCAAAAACGAAGCGGGGAAATATAGAGAATAGAAAGCTCTTTTCATTGTTGTGCCACTTGACCCCCCTACCCATTTCAAAAAAGTTGGGGGATGACAGCCCCGCTTAGAGGGTTGAAGATTTTGCAATCATTTTTGGGGCAAAAGTTGTCCCTCTCACAAACAAAATTGACGTGTTTTTGGATTTTTTGAAAAAAGGAATACTCTGGCCGTTATGCATTGCGGAACGTTTTCGATGGGCCACCCTGTATACTAACACATCAAATTTGGTTTTTTTATCTGAAAAAATAAAAAAGTTACAGGGGTGAGAGGTTACTTTTGAGACGCACCCGGCATAACTAAGTAGATATTATATGTTCACCAAGAATAAGTTGTTAAATCTTAAAACTCTAAAGTAATTACAATTTCGTCACAATTATTCTATTTAACAACTTATTCACAGGAACGACGCGTAAAGTACCATCAACACACAACGTTTTACCTGTCAGTTAAAACGGAGTACCGTGTCTAAAGAACTAACGACAATTCTGGTAGACGGTCTTCCGTCTTGGCTCCAACTGTCATGTAACACGGATTAAAGACTACCCTATACACTTCAATTTTTACCTGTCCTATCAGTTATAGCATTGCGTTTAGTGAAGTTCAAAAAAAGTGGATATTTACTAAAAGTATATTAATTTATAGTTTAAATTTCGTTTGTGAACACGGCACAGCTAATTTTGAAAATAATATTCGTTTAATAATAATCATAAAATATCTGTTAGGGCTCCTTATTAAACATGCTGTAATATATCCACACAGATATCCATGTTATTTTTTGTAAATTTACATATATTTTTTCAGTGTATCCAAACCAATAGTTTTGTTGTAAAACCTGAGATTAAAACTGAACGATCCTGTAACTTCTCTAAACGGTCTTCCATCTTATTTCGGTTCAAGTAAAATGGTCCCTTAAGTCACCCGGTAAGACGGACAGGTAAAATGGTATGTGTAGACGGCGCTTAAGATTTGATACTTAACTCGTCTTCTCTAATTTTCATTTCGTTTCTCAAAATTTTATAGTAAAATGCAGAATCAGTACGCCTATCGAACAGAGCAAATTCTATGGCGTTTTCCGAGAACATGGAATACTTTTCTTCTTTGCTTTTTTCCAACCAGTGAGAAAACCATTTTAATAAAACCTTAAAACATAAAAATATATTGTATGTCCCTAAGACAAGGATTGTATTTACAAGAGGAAACATTTTTTATTATTGGCATTTTGAAAAAAATGCATTCTTCAGAAAAATGTTTGCTTGTTCTAAAATGCTTAATCCCGATTATACTTATCCAAATTTCCATACCGTTTTAGAAAAAATTAAAAATGAATGATGTGAAAATACAGGGTGGGTTTTCTACGATGTTCTCTATTGGTATTATGGAAACTCCTGGAGACAGAGAGTCGGTCAAATGGGGAAAGAATTTCAGTTTTGTAGGATCATAAATATGCGTCTTTCAGATTTTTGAAAAGTTCATGGCTTACTAGATATTTCGAAAAAAACAATTTCGACTATTTTAAAAATGGTCCCTAGTTCAATTATAATTTATTTTAGACAACAATTTTTCAGATAAAAGTTGTAGATAATCATATCTTTAATGAGATTGTGTTCTCCGTTTTTTCTAAAGCCTGTCATTTTTGACATATGATACAAACATGTTTTTTTTAAATAGAAACTATAGTTGACCATGACTTCATAAAAAGCGCTATTTTTTCAGCTTTTCAGCGATATAAGTTATAATATGCTTTTTTCGAAAAATTACTGAGTTATAGCCAATTGCCTTACTGTAACTAAATGAACTTAACCAATTTAATTTGCATTGAAGCATCACATGAAAACATATTTAATCAAAAAAGTTTTTGGCTAAAATTGTTTTGCTCTTTCTGAGTGCGTCCATGCGAAGAAATAGTAATCCAAAATCCAACTAACTACTTTTTTAGAATTGAATTGTTATATTTGTACAAAGTATATCTGAACTGAAATTGCCAATAAAATCAAGAAAATTATAAACTACTCACTGATTCGTATAAATTACTAACAAACCAAACCACTAAAACCGAAATTACTACAGCCTGGCAAAGTTTAAAATCATACCATAGTCTTTTCATTGGAGTAAGCATCAAACGCAAAGGAATTATTATAATATACATTACAATCCTGAAAAGAAAATAATTTTAGAATCAAGAAATTTTAACAGAAAAATATAATTTTACCAGACTAGATGATCAAAAAGAAACACTCCTTTTATACATTTGTTAGGCCACGTATCTATTTCTGTCAATAGACAGAAAACTACCCTTATTAGTTCAGTCAGAATCTCAGCACCACTAATAAAAACAGCTAAAACTAAAGGCATTTCTATTTTTCTGAAAAAAAATTGATCATCGTTAAAAATGTATACTTAATTATTAATATTTTTGCTATATAATCCATAAGTATTTCCATAGTATAAGGAAACGAGTAGCTCCACTGTCCCAAATATTTTCTGCCAGCCGACAAAATTCGGCAGATTGTTGGCAGCCTGTAGATCCGTCAGTTGGCCTACGAAGTTTAAGGCCCAGCGCCAACGGTGCGACTATTTTGAACCAAAAGTTGCAAACTAGTTTACTAGTTAGTTACAATCAGTTTTCAACTAGAATGAAACTCTTAAAGGCACACGGATGCATTACACGTCATTTTGAATCAGTTTCAATCAATTGATGTAACAGTTCAACTCATTCGGAAACTTTCGCAACAATTCGGATATATCTGTAGTTGCCAGTAATCGCGCATCGCGAATCGCGAGAACAAGATCATAGAATGCGACGGAAAAAGAACAAAGGATTTGACTATAAGTGAAGCTACTAGTTTTCTTATACTATATTATTTTCCCAATAGGACAACCTGTATCATTCTAAACATTTACTTTACTCACCCGCTAGAATAATATATCGTGTATATAGTAAACATTAGAAAATATCTCAATACTGATTCCGATTTGTCCAATCTCGTGATCTGGTACAACAGCATATGGAGATAAAACATGCTTAAAACTAGGATTCCTACTGAAATGTCAGCAGGTGCATTTGAAAACGGTTGTAGAAATTTGCTTTTCCAATTGAACACGTCTAGATGGTATTTAAGAACTAGCTTCAAGAAATAGGAAAAGAAGAAGATGTACGTTACCAGCAACCAGAGGCTGTTGGTCAGTCTGGAGCAAATATGCGGTTTGTAGTCATTTCTTCTCAGGATCTTCTGTAAAAAAATAAGAATTATATTAATAACTCAACTTAACTGTTTACAAATAACTTTAAACATGTTTGTGTCTTCATAATAACAAAATATCGCTATTATTATAAAATTAGTAGTTCAAAAATGTTAAAAAATATACAGAGTCGTCCAGTATTTCCAGCTGAGCTTTAACAGTCGATAAAAGCTTATTTTAAGAAGAAAAAATAAAATTCTAACAAAAATGTCTTAAAAAGAGTTTTTCTATCATTTGCTCATATTTTTTGCAGTTAAACTGGTTCAATCAGCATACAGAGTATACGTAAATTCATATTTAGGCATTTTAAAAAAATTACTTTTGTAGAAGCGGAATTTTTAGTTCTTAACTCAACAGAGAGGCGGGAATATATTTGATACCAATTAAACTTTTGGTTACGTAATCGAGGGCGCAATTTTTAAATTCATTTGCAGTTGCCAACCATGGATATATTCGGCGCCGGGCTGTCTAACTGGAATTTAAATTTCCCGCTGGGGATTCAGGTGGTAGAAAGGCTGGTAATTCTGCTGTAAAAAATATTAAGTTACACATTTATTTATTTATTTTGGTATATTCCAAGTATATTTTTTGTTATTTATTTCCTGACATTGTCATTCGTTTTGACATATCGTTTACTTATCGAACAACAATTTGAATTGATAAAAACCATTCTTTATTTGAATAATAACAGGATTTTCTGGAGTTAGTGTATTTCAAAAACCATCATATTTTTAACTATGTAATAAACATAAATCGTTTAAAAAAAATAAAAATTTATTCAATACTTTAAATACAAGTAATGAACACATTAAATCAATGGACAAAAACTGATAAATTTGCCTCGATTAAGTGAACTGTATGGTTCTGTTTACTATAGCGAATCTAATTAGTTATGCAAAATGATTACTTCAATTAAAATAAATGATAATATCTAACACACTTCATACACAGAGAAAACTATTCAGTTACTATCAAAAACTATTTACTTCAATAGCCAATACTGTCATAGCCAACTTTAAGAAAAGATTCAAATACATGATGTCAATCTGAGACGCTATATGCAAATTGAATAGTCAGAAATTGAACGTAAAATAAAAAATATTACTAGCCAGTTCGAAACTAAAATATAAACTTCTATTATAGCTTCACACACATGAGGAATAATAATTAACCTTACAGGTTGTTTATATATTTTAAATAAGTATCCCACACTGATGTATAAAGAATCTCCACTACCTAAAAATCTTAGAGTTAAAGCATAGTTGACACAGTGTTGTATTATTTATTCGAATGTCTTTTCTATCTACTAGTTTGTTGTACATTACTTTAGTTTTTGCTAAATTCATCTTAAGACCTACTACTACTACTGCCATTACTCGCTGACGAGTGACATGCATCAGAAGATCGCAAGGCGTTTTCTTCATGAGCTTTTCTGTGACTGAAAAGCCCGATACGTGATGTTATCTCTCTTCCGCACTCCGGACAATCAAAAATCTCATTGCTTTTTGGTTGTGGTTGTTAACTGTGTTTACAATTCTTCTCCATTGAGTTCTATTGTGAGCTGTTTCTTCCCACCCATTCTGCATATTAATCCCCTTTAAGTTTTCGTGGAAAATGTCCCTGTACCTTTTGAGTTGTCCACCCGGCCTTCTCTTGCCGTCTACAAGCTCACCGTAAAGCAGAGATTTTGGTATGCGGTTTTCTTGCATTCTGCATACGTGACCAGCCCATCTTAAGCGGGATTTTGTAACCATGACTCCAATACTCTCGCAGTTAGCTTTTTCAAGGACCGACACGTTTAAGACATGATGGAACCATCGGACTCTTAAAAATTGTCTAAGGCGTCTCTGTTGCAATATGTTTAATGCGTTCATGTATCGGCGGTACGGCACACAGTGGTTCAGATTGCCAAAAAGTGGCGCATAGGATATTTTTAATTTTATTACAAATTCTAGACTTATTAGGTTTAATCGCGGATTTATTAACATGACAAAGATAGTCCAAAGAATAAACAAAATATATTTCAGACTATGTTTTTTTAGTATAAAAATATTAAAAAAGGGGGATTTTCTATGAATTTAATTCAAAAATTATAGTTTTTAAAAAGGTTTGAAAAATGCTTCGAACCTAGTCAAAAAAAGAATACCCATTAGGTTACCTATCTGGTCTAAATTACAGGAAAAAACATAAATTGCAATATGCGTTAAATGGAGTCTTCAAACTCATTTTCTTCATGACATGATTCACCACCACTTTCTTCTAGTTCTTCTTCACTATCTGATTGACAATAATATTCTGTTGCCATATGAATGTCATCTGCGGGTAAATCTTCACCTATTTTTAGTGGAGACTACTTTCTCTGGAAATTCAAACCCTAGTTGGACTGCTTTTCCCGTCTTATTGTTATGTTCCTTCCTTAAATTAGAAACCAGATTCCGAGGTGTAAGAATCTCTAATTTCTAGAAATAAATTGATTTTTAATCTTTGCCATTAATTAAAAGCATTAATGCAATATTTGCAGCATTATGTAGATAAAAAAACATGTTTTTTTCTGTAAGACTTTATAAATTAATTCCTTTGGTCTCTTATTTTTTGGGACTTGGACAATTCTGAAAAAAAAATTCTTCTTGAAGGGCCAGGGTCATCAAAAGATTGATTCTCTTCCATTTGAAGTAAATTTTTATTCAGCCAGAGACAATTGTTGGAAATAAAACTGCTCCAAGTATAACTACATTTCCTCCACTTTTCTGACCATTTATAAACAAAATTTTCAATTTGCTTATTTTTCGATAATATGTTAGGAAATTATCACACAAAAATGAAATAATTTCATCAATAATATCCGCTTCTGACCTATTATATTATTAAAACCCATTTTCAAAAACCGCTCACATATTGATATGCGGCTTATTGTTCCTAAAAATAAAAGGAATAGAGTACGGGAGGAACATGTGAGTCTCTGTAGTTACACTTTTACCACTCCAGAGTTATTCAAAAAATATTAGTATAATAATTTAAGAAATTATCCATGGAACAAAAATCAGACTACTAGTCAATTTAAAATTTTAATTTATATATCATCTACCTCGGGGTCTCTTGGGGTAAGATACTTGTGGTAAATTAAACTTGGTATAATACCGTTTCAAAAATTATAAAATACAGAAGCGGAGATCTGCAGAGTTCTAAAGGTACGCAATTTCAAAGTTTAATTTTTTTCAGAAGAACGCTCTGCTATGTTTGTGGTAACCACTAGCTTCATAAAAAAATATTTAAGTTAATAAAATTCTCTTAAAAAGTACTTACCTTGATCTTCAAAATCCATTATAATTAAATTTATTTCCAAGTCTCTGAACTAAGAACCAAAATATATTAGCAACACAAAACCATTAACAGCAAATAACTGATATATTTAAACTACAAAATCTAACGAAAACAACATTCCTGTACGCTTTTTTATTACGATTAAAAAGTGGATCGTGATAAATTTGAATAAACGGACCCATCATCTGTTGAAAATAATATCATTGTTGAAATTTTCGAAATTTTTTTCTTGATCCCTATGCGTCGATTTTATTGAATCTGCACCAATGTGCGGCACCCAGGTTTCGCGCCCATATAACATGGTGGGGATTATAATTGCTCGGTACACTGCAAGTTTCGTTTTTGTACTCAAGTTATGATTGTAGAAAACCCTGTCTTTTAATTTCCAGAATGCTCTTGAGGCACTGCTAATCCTGTGCTGAAGTTCAGAGTCAATATTGGCCTTTTCCGAAATCAAACCTATATACATCTTAAGACCTACTTTATTGCTGGCTGTATTTCGTTAGTTAATTTGTGCTTGTAGTTATTCAGAACTTTGGGCGATTAGGACTAGGTCATCAGGGAATCTTAGATTGTTAAGGCACTATTCCCGATCCCGGTATTATCCACTATCTATTCCCGATCCCGGTATTATTTTGAATAGAAGAAATCAATTAAAATAGAAGATAAGAACTTTTCAAGCTTAAATATTTTATTTTTTAAATGTTTTAATCAGAACTCAGATGTTTAAAAAAGTTTTGTTGTTTGAATTTGGGATTTGAATGATTTACTAACACAATATTTTTCTCCGTGTACATCTATGTTTACATCACTCCGAGACCGCTTAAGTAATAACATCCAAACGTACTTACGTTAAAAGATACGTCAAATGCCAAGTGAAAAACAGACCAAATGAGGAAGATCCACAGCGCGCCGTTCCACACGCCGCTGTTTATTTTGATGCCGATTAGGTCGCTAATTGCGCGGGGCACAGGGGTCAATTCGAAAGCGAGCATTTCGTAAACGGTCTGCGACATTGTTTCGGTGTCGCACCATTATCTGTGCGATGGGAACTATTCGAAAAAATATCAGTCCCAGTCGCCGGAGTCTAATTTTAGCCGGTATTTTCCTTCTATATTTATCGTAAAATCAGCAGAGACAGAGCGCGCTACCAACATGAAACGATTGTATCAGAACCGATCGATAATGTAATACGTGGAAAGTTGACAGATGACGCGACATAAAGCAAAAGGAATTGTCATTTTTGTCTCGTGGAAAAGTCTGATTATACAGGGTTTTTCACACAAACCGTTCATTACAGGCGGATTTTTATTTGTAATTAGCAAATGCAAGACCAAAACCAAGACTCGCTTGGTGTTGGTCTTCCAGTCGAATAGTCTTAGTCTTGTAGATTGTATGGAAGGGGGGAAGTTAATCATCTCGCCTTTATAGATCTATTGTGTCCCCCTTTGTTGAGTTATAACTAATGAGTTATAATAATATATATCCCTAATATCCCTGAGTCTGTATAATGATACAGACTCAGGGATTTAACAAAAGCCACTATCTGAGACAGGTTTTACAGAGGTTAGTTCCCCATCTCTGATACCAATCGTACCAAAGTTTATTGCATGAATGGTTGTCGTCTCCGTGCATACAGTGATGAAACACATACTAGTGTTTCTCCATTTTCCCCCCAGAATCTGTATTCGCGCTTTTTTTAGCTTCAATCTACTGAGTTGTTCATTGAGGAGACAGTATCCTGTTATAAAAACCCGTGACAATCCAAAGATTATTCTTACTTAAATCAAGGAAAGTCTTTGATTTTTCTCGTTGGCTGAATCTCGTAATTGAGTGTCTTAGACCATTGGAAGATTCCTATTCCAGATTAGGAAGTCTTCCTCCAGCAGAACGGTTCTGGTCCAGTTAGTGGAATGTTCGCTCCTTTTCTAGCTATAGGTTATTTTATTTTTCATTACCTTTTATCCCTTGATGGGCTGGCACCCAGAATAGGAGGAGATTATTTTCTTTGCCTAATCGTGTTCAGCTTCTCTAAGCATTCTTTGGTCAACTTCGAATTGATGGTGACTGAGTTGATCTCTCTTAAGGTTCCTTGACTATCGGATAAGATGTAGAATGTTTAGGAGGGGAGTTAGTCACCGCGACCTTACAGATCTATTGTGTGTTCCCCTTTCCTGAGTCATAACGAGTTATAACTCATCATACAGTCTCAAGGCTTTAACAAAAGCCAGTATCTGAGACGGCTCGACAGAGGCCAGCTCTCATTACATTCTACATCGGATAAGATGGCTATTTCCTGTTTTCGATAAATCGTACGCATTTTTTCTTAATAAACTTAATTATTAATTATTTATTTTTTCGTGTTAGCGGACTTCATATTAATATATACAGGTCGACGTCTCCCAAGGCGTGTTCACCGAACACACAAATTGTTTATAAACGGTTTGCATGATCGGTGTGTCATCAAATGCACGCAAACGTGCGCAAATGTTTACAAACGTTTGTCAGGGTTTCGCTTACGATTGCCAGATTGTTATAGCTGAATTTCGGAAGGGCAAATAAAAGAGAGTAAGAAAAACGGCCAAACTCTAAAAAGTACATATCACCACCCCACCACCCCCTTCCACATTTGCGGGAACAGGGTGTGGAAACTATATTAAAACAAATAATAGTCAAAACATGTTTTATTCACACAAGACGAAACAACATAAACGAAGGTAGTTTCCTATATATAATTTATACAGAGAAGACCAGGCTACTAGTAACATAGGAAGTTGCCGGACGAATTTACGTTTACCCGTTTTGCGTTCGTACTCGAGAGTCGAGAGTCACTGCCGGCTAGTCGGCTGGTCAGGCAGTACGCAGTTGCAGTTGTGCTTGGACGGGTCGGTCGTGACAGACTAGGAATATGACGCGAGGAGTGCCGTGTATTTATTATTTTCATTTTAAGTGTTTACCTTCACTGAAGGTAACATTTAAAATAAACATACTTAAATATTTATTATTTGAGTATGTTTACAAGCCAAAACTAAAAATAAATAAATTCTCTAAACCCAAAAAAAACTATAATATTACTCTAAATAAAAAAAAGTTATAACAAGTGTTCAAAAAGACCACCTTCTTGTGCTAGACAGAAGCCTAGGCGGTCGTAAAATCCCCGTCTGACATTGGCTAACATATTAGGGCTAATAGTTTGGAAAGCCTCTCGTATTTTTACTTGAAGCTCATCCAGATTATTAGCCATATTATGACCATACACTTTGGATTTTACATAACCCCACAAAAAGAAATCATTGGGAGAAAGATCTGGTGATCTAGCGGGCCACAAAATAGTTCCATGTCCACTAATTAAATGGTTGGGAAAAGTATTGTTCAAATATGCTTGAACAATACGGGCATTGTGCAGGGCATCCACCTCAGCAATTTGATTACTTGAAAACGTGGGATTTTGATCCGCGGTAGCACAAACGAACACTTACTTTAACTCCTGTTCTTCATTAATCAACACATTAGGCTTTTTGTGTTTTTGTGGCGACACGCACCCATGTGTTTCAAAATTATTAATAACTCTTGATATAGTAGATAAAGATGGAATTGGCCTGTTTACAAAAGTTTGTGGAAAAATTGTTTGTATATCCCGATAAGACCTATTTTGGAAATACCATTTTACAATTTGAATTTTCTCACGAACTTCATAAACATCCATTATTTTACTTAAAAAATAAATTTTACACGAGAACTGTTGCGAGAATCTACGTATTCGTTTTGGCTATTAAAACACGAATAAATACAAATTCTGAAACATTCTTACTACATATCGACCTATTTTTATTTTATCGCATTTTTTCTCCTGCTTTTTATCGGGCGGACGGGCATACGCTAATTCGTCCGGTTCTGCCTATGTTACTACTACAGTGGTCCGGTCTGTATAGTCCAGCTTACCCAAAAGTCAACCTCACCTTCACGCGGTGCACCCTGTTTACCCAAACAAGGCTCTGACGTCCGAGTATTTATTAGGAGTTATTTTTCCAAAGTAAACCTAAGTACAAAATGTACAGGAAGTTCCAATCAAAAAGATTCAAAAATATAATTTGTGATACTAATACGAGTATAATATTCCATATTGTTGCTAACTAGAATATTAGCGCATTCTAGATTTTATAGCGCCTACTTAATATGCCAAGAAATATTTTTTGTTGTCTGACTTAAGTCAGTTTCGGAAAAACATTTTTTTCTCAAAAAGTATGCGCGTTGGCGTTCTGTTATAAGAGAGAAAAAATGTAGTGAATACTAGAAGGACGAAAAAAGAGTCGTCGGTGGAGCTGGAAAATGTTGTTTTCACCTTTCCCGTACATGTTCTTGTAAAAATCAAATGTTAAAGCGGCCTAGCAAAACATAGACATTCCAAATCTCAATCAAATCGGTCTATCGATTTTTAAAGTATCTTTTTTTTTAAGTTTCTACTGATAAGCGAGATAACTCTTGCTCTATACAAGATATATCTATAGTGCCGATTTTTTTTGTATTTGATTGAAAAAGATCTATTTTTAAAAACATTTAATAACGATAATTTTAAATAAATAAAGTACATAAAAAATACGCGTTAAATATAATATTTTTGTATTAGGTGGGGGTTTGGTTTTAACGCGTTTTTTTATTTTACCGCGCAAAACCTTTCATCAACAATGAAAAGTTATAGAAAACATACAGGGTTGTTCACCACATACGACACGGAATATTGTAGCTAAACGATTAGGTTTTTACAAATTGTAAGTTTTGGGTTCGTTGAAGGACTATTAGAGCTACAATTTAAAAATATTTTTACAAGATACAGAGTGTCCCAAATAAATAAAAAATATCAAAGTTGTATTTTTTAAATGGAACACCCTGTATATTATTACATTTTTAGTTTCTACGATTAAAATAAAGGTAAATTTGATTAAGGTCTATTACACTTAAACCTTACCGTTTTTGAAATATTTTCAATTTTTAGAAATTTGTATAAATTTTAAGGCTTCATTTCTCCGAGGGTATCAAAGTTTTTAATACTAAATATTTAGTGAAGTTTATTTATTGATCAGTTATTGTGTTGCAATAATAAATATTTTACTACTTTATACAGAGTGTCTAAATATTTATTTTAAATAATTATTAGCTTTAAACGGCAATAACTTGTTTAATTTAAATGGAACACTCTGTATATTTTATGAGAATCAGATGCACAATTTAATTGTCTATCAGATTGTATTATACCATTTTTTACCTGTATCTCTTCAAGTTTCCGTAGAAAATGCATTTTCTTGTAATTTAGAACTCATTTATCAATATACCCATGGAATACTGACATTTTAGATTATTTTTAAAGATGTACCTACTTTTTAAAGAGTACAGATACTAATATTGTCGATATAGTTCGTTTATTTCATTAAAAAATAAAAAAAACTGTTTAAATATTTGTTAAAGAGGACCAATTAATATGATTCGAGTATTCAAACTACATTACTTGACTGTTTGCGTTGATTAATAATAATTGCTCCAAATACTAAAAAACTGAATTATGTATGTGTATTAGACAGTGTGGTAAGAAACCAACACCTTAAAAATGATATTTAATTTTTTGACAAATGCTTATTTATAACAGAAACGTTGATTTTCATAACTTATTATTATATAGATTTCTGATTCAAATCCACATTTATTTAGAATAATTTATTAATGAACGCAATTAAGTACGTAATTAATTAGTATTTAGTCGTAAATACTGGTGGTATATTTAATTAATGGTATACTCTTTTATAAAGATTTACATAGTTTTCTTTTTGCATACAAATTGGCTAGTAATATTATCGTTTTACTAAAAACGATAATATTACTAGCCTGTACATTTTGTACATTTGTTGTTTTAAAAACAATCTAAAATGTCAATATTCCATAGGTATATTGATAAATGAGTTCTAAATTACAAGAAAATGCATTTTCTACGGAAACTTGTAGAGATAGGTAAGAAATGGTATAATACAATTTGGATGACAATTAAATTGTGCATCTGATTCTCATAAAAGATACGGGGTGTTCCATTTAAATTAAACAAGTTATTGCCGTTTAAAGCTAGTAATTATTTAAAATAAATTTTTAGACACTCTGTATAAGGTAGTATAATTTTTATTATTGCAACACAATAACTGATCAATAAATAAACTTCAGTAAATATTTAGTATTAAAAACTTTGATACCCTCGGAGAAATGAACCCTTAAAATTTATACTGCAATTTCACAAAATTGAAAATATTTCAAAAACTGTAAGGTTTAAGTGTAATAAATCTTAATCAAATTTACCTTTATTTTAATCGTAGAAACTAAAACTGCAATAATATACAGGGTGTTCTATTTAAAAAAAATACAACTTTGATATTTTTATTTATTTGGGACACTCTGTATCTTGTAAAAATATTTTTAAATTGTAGCTCTAATAGGCCTTCAACGAACCCAAAACTTACAATTTGTAAAAATCTAATCGTTTAGCTACAATACTCCGTGTCGTATGTGGTGAACAACCCTGTATACCGGTACTCAACAAGCACTATGTCTTTTTTGCTATGCAGTTTTATATACTAATTATGATTTTTTTATGAAATCTAGAGTGTTCAATCTTATTTACTTAGTTGAGAAAAAAACACCTGTTTTTTACCCACCGTATAAATACCAAGCAATGAAAGATATTTAAGTTAAATAAGCTTGAAAATACAAAGTCATTTAGAAAACATCAATAATGCACTGTTTCGCAATATTAAAGAAACTTTAGACAGCACTATAAAAATAGTAGTAGTTATATTAAAAAACACTGGGTAGAGCTTATAATATAAAAAATACAATGTAAAAATAAGTGATAAATATTTCTAGCAATAATAAAAATGAATAATTTCAAAATGAACACTGCAATAATTATTGTTGTTTACTTTTTAAAAATAATTTAAAATGTCAATAAACATTAAACCTTTCAATATCTATAAACTTATTATAAAATAGACTAAAAATTTTTGTTTCAACTATCATTTTAAAAACGATAATAAAAAAAACGATTAATGTTTTCTTCAATGTCCAAGCTCATCAGTTTGTTATTGATTTTCCGCGAAGCTCCGTCATGCGTATGAGGTGAAAATCCAGTTGGAAAAGTGCATTTTCCGAAGATTTTCACGACGTATTCGGTAATCTTGGTGAATCATGATGATATTTTAACGTTGTAGTGTTTAAACAAATTGTGACATTCGAAAATGTAGGTTTAGTGATCACTAATCTATTTATAATGTTTTATATGCAACTTTTCAAGCTAATGAATATGAAATGAAAAAAAAATGATCTGTCAGTGCTATGATAAAACAAGAGATTTTTACGTACTTTCTTATATTTTTTAAGTACTTATTTTACATTGATTGGCTGAAAAATGTGTGAAACATTATGTATTATATGTATATTAAAGTTATTTTTGTGTCTTAGATGTGGAGAAGGTCTCTAGAACGTATTCATGGGCCAAACTGAATCTCGTAAGTTCATCAAGAGGAACAAAAAATCTCTAGTGTTTCCAAAAGCATCCCCTGGATTTATGGAAACCTTTCCAGTAAGTTTTATGTCTTTAAAATACTTTTATAACATGAGCTTTAATAATAAACTATATTTATATTTATAATTATATTATAAATAGATAGTTTTAGTTAGATTATAATTCTGTTTGTACTAAAGGTCATGATGACAATGAGGTTTAATAGAATTACAAGTTAATCTGGGATTAAACTGGTAAAATTTAATTATTTAACTATATACAGAGTGTATACACGAAAACTTTACACAAAAGTAATATTACTAGTGATTCGTATACCTTTATGGTACCTAGGGTATAGAACCAATATAGCTTCTGTCTGGCTTTCCACTTATTATACAGGGTGGTCCGAATTGTATTCCGGAAACTTCAGCAGCACATCAGCAGCAGATAAAAATAAGTAAAAAAATTCGTATAAATGTATGTCCTAAAATGCTTTGTTTCAGAGATACAGGGTGTAGAAGTTACATCTTTATTCTTTATTTCGATTTTAAAATTGGTGTCTAGAAGTTTTTTGACATGAGAAATTTGATTTTGATGTCAATATGATTCCTACTTGTAGAGGGCGCCACCTACATGTGTTTTAACTGGTTTGAAGAGTAATAACTTTTCGTCCGTACCTGTATAAAACTATGGAGTAAAATAATATACATTTCCATGAATTTTTACGTAAAAAATGTATCTTGGTAAAAATCGCTACGAGCAACCGTTCTCAAGATATTTTGAATGAAAATAGTCAATACATGTCATTATTGACAAAAAATAAACACGTTGGGTAGATAGTTACTTAACTGAAATAATAAATTTGGGAAAATGTTTATTTTTTTAAATTAATCATAAACTTCTCTGCGAAAAAATGATGATAAAACAGTTTTTGTTGAACTTTTGGCAGAAAAACTTTTCAAATTTATGATTTCAGTAACATCTATTTAGTCGACATGTTTAATTAATGTCAATTATGATGGGTATTGATAATTTCGATTCCAAATATCTCGAGTACCATTACTCCTAGCGATTTTTATCAAGAGACATTTTTCACGTAAAAAGCTTCGTAAATGTATATTTTTTTACTCAGTAGTTTTATACAGGTACGGACGAAACGTTATTACTCTTGAAACCAGTTAAAAAATATGTTAGTGGCGTCCTCTACAAGTAGGAGTCATATTGACATCAAAATCAAATTTCTCATATCAAAAAACTCCCAGGCACAATCCAAATATTAACGTTACTTCATAAATTATTTGGAAAAAATCGAAATAAAAATGAAACTTCTACACCCTGTATTCCCAAAACTAAGCATTTTAGGACATACATTTATACGAACTTTTTTACTTATTTTTATCTGCAGAATATTCTGCCGAAGTTTCCGGAATACAGTTCGGATCACCTATCATCTCTCATTCTTTCTACGTGTTCCCTCCATTTGTTTTTATATATTTTAAATTTTTCTTTTAACGGTTGTATTTGTAGTTCGTTTCTTATTGTGTCATTTCTTATTTGATCTTCTCTACTTATTCCTTTTATTTTTTGTAAGAATGTCATCTTCGTTGTCATGAGTCTTTGTAACTTTTCTTTCATATAATGCTATCGATACCACTAATGTATTATACAGGGTGGGCCACTGAAAACTTACAATGGCTATAATTTTAAACCAAAAAAGATATAAAAAAAATACCGTTCCTATAATATCGAGGGGGAATACATATGACGTATTTTTTGAACCACCCCGACCTAGCCCTTAGGAGGCACCCCTACTCACTTGAAAATCTTAAATGGCAACACCCCACTTGTGGCGTCTTTTTGGAAAGCTCATGAAAAATGGTAAATGATGATCATTTAGCATTTTTCATTTTAGGGTGAAATTGAAAAACTACCCTTACACGAACAATTAGGTGGACATTAATGAAAAAGGTAATTTTTTCAGCATAAGTTACAAATTGGGACCCAGCTGAATGAAGTATTATTCAAACTACCCCAACCCACCCCTAGGTGGCACCTCCTCACTTCTAATCTCAAGATAGCGATACCCCACTTGTGACACTTCTTTGAAAAGCTAATTGCTAAAGAAGAAATTGCTAAAAGATGGTCATACAGACTTCAACTTAATTACTGGTTAGTGACAAAAAATGTAGGTGTGACAATTTGAAATAAACTTAAAATGATAATTTATTTTAATAATTGCTCAAAATGACAGCCGTTTTGTTCCATACAAAAATACAAACGATTTTCAAATTCTTCTCTCACTTTTTGGAAAGTCTCTCTCGGAATATTTCGACATGCTTCAGTTCTCCTCGTTTTGTCTTGTAGACTATGGATTTAGTGTAACCCCACAAGGAAAAGTGTAAAGGAGTGAGATCAGGTGACCTTGGCGGCCACTCGATTAGACCCCTTCTGCCAATCCATTGCCTTGGATAATATTTATCCAACCACCGCCTTGTGACAATAGAATAATGCGAAGGGGGCTCCATCTTGCTGAAAGTGTATGAGTTCTTCATTAACAGTTATAATACATTTCTTTGTACCAGCTTTTTTTTCTCACAATGGTTCATGGATACGAAAATAATTCATTCTCTTGATTTTGACACGTTTTGACATTTTTGTTTTATTTTTAGGCTCTATTTTTTTTCGTTCTTTTTTATGACAGTCGTTCAGCATTATTTATACGGTCTCCAAAGAGGTGTCACAAGTGGGGTATCCCTATCTTGAGGTTAGAAGTGAGGGGGTGGCACCTAGGGGTGGGTTGGGGTAGTTTGAAAATAACTCATTTAGCTGGGTCCCAATTTGTAACTTATGCTGAAAAAATCACTTTCCTCATTAATGTCTACCTAATTTTTAGTGTAAGGGGTAGTTTTTCAATTTCACCCTAAAAACTTTATGATCATCGTTTAGCATTTTTCATGGGCTTTCCAAAAAGGCGCCACAAGTGGGGTGTTGCCATTTAAGATTTTCAAGTGAGTAGTGGTGCCGCCTTAGGGCTAGGTCGGGGTGGTTAAAAAAATACGTCATATGTATTCCCGCTCGATATTATAGAAACGGTATTTTTTATTTTTTTTGGTTTAAAAATTATAGCCATTGTAAGTTTTCAGTGGCCCACCCTGTATAGTCCTACCTGAGTTTCTAGCCGTGCTTTGTTTTTAAAAGTTTTTGCTATTCTTCGACAAACTGATGCCATTATCACATGATGGTCTGCAAATAGTAGTATATTCAGAAAATATTGTAAGTCTATTTGGATACCTCCTGGGATATCATGTATATCCTGGTAAATTATCATATCATATCTTTCCATTCTCATATAACTTTGTAAAACCTATAACTCATCATACATGGGGATTTTTCTGTTGTAGGGAGAACAGGGTATTACTCATCCTTCTCTGACAACAGATGTTCTTCTTCCGAGGGTATACACCCTTATGGTAAGGGTTTGACTCCGTGCACTTCACAGTCGAGGACCCTGACTCCGGCTGAGGTACCCTTGAGTTGGAGGCTGGAGCATCTGTCTCCATTTTATCCACCTCTTTAACTTGGTCTCTCCTTAGATCTGATACCGCGATATCGTCCTGAATCTATAATAGAGGATATATCTGTGATAACAGCTCTTTAATACATGCATTCAAGGGGAATCCTTTCTTTTATCATTATTTTCCATATCTTGTCTCTATTTACATAATCGACGGCTTTTTCTAGGTCTTTAAAAGGTAAGTGGGTTTCTTGGTTAAATTCTCATGTTTCTCGTCTTGTTTGTTAATTTCTCGTCGCGTCGTCTAAAGCAAGGTGTTCACCCAGTGTGGAGTTGGGTGAAGACAGCAATTTTCTATTGGTTACCAGTTTAAGTGGTTATCATATCGTAAAACATTTTTTACTTGGATTACTGAAGATATTGTAGTTTGATTTTAAAACGGGCATCTTTAAATTTAAGCAGTTCCTTTTATACAGGATGTTTCAAAAAACTTGTGCCATCTCTCGTGGGGGGATTCCTCACGTAAAACTAAGACTTATTTTTTATATCAACATAGGTCTGATTCTGCTTTATTTTGTAGCTACAGGGTTAATAATAATCTTTCGATTTATTATAGTTTTCTTCCAAGTACTGCTAGTGATTCGAACGAAATTTTGGGGGTAAAAGTTACTGTAAGTGCTACATATTTTAATGCTATAAAAGTGTCTATGTTGATATGAAAAATAAATCTTATTTTTACGTGAGGAATCTCTTCATGAGAGATGGCACATGTTTTTTGAAACACCCTGTATATGAAATAATCGAGATATAGAGCATCATCTTCAGGTTGATGCATCAATGAGCTTGTCTTAGAATTCGATATAATATTGTCAAGGGCCATTTCAGAGTAACCATTCTGAAGCAAATCAATTTTAAAATATTATATTAGATCCAGTAGTTCTCAAAATTTTAGCAAAAAATATTTTTTTTTTGGAAATTTTCAAAGTAAAATAACTCCCTTATTTTGGACTTATTTGAAAAACGATAAAGAGAAAATATGTTTCTTTTATCGAGATCTACCACTCCTTAAAATATTTGCACTTATTTCTGGGACACCCTGTATATCACTGTAATCACAAAACTTCCATCTATTGTAACGGAATTTCAATTATGTCTTTATTTTCGAGAAAATTTAGTCCAAACATAAGGTATATTTTGTTGATGTTTGACCATCAAAATCTTAAAAATGAAGAAGTTATCTAAAAATGTGCCACAATACGGATATAGTTTAATCCTTTATCTTTAATTTCTTTCTTCATTTGTGTAAAAATACCTAGCCAGTTTTACATAAAACGTTAAATGCAAAACGCTTATTTTGCTACTTTTTCGGACTGGTGAAATGGACTCTAAAAACATACACCGACTACCGACTTTGCAGTTATAGTTTAACTAAAATTAAATTTTCTTTTTTACCAAAAAAGTCAAGACATACTCTAAATAATTAATAAAACAAAATAACAGTTATATTGTAATTTAAAAAGAGGAAAGTATAACTCCTTTGAAAATAAAAAATAACATATTCCTTTAATATCACTATGTTTTTATAAATATACTTCATAGAGCACCTCTTTGTTTTAGAAGAATAATTCTGAAGGAGAGACTAACGGGAAGAACAAAGATGGCACTGTACCGAAGAAAGCAACTCAAACCAAAGGCGTGGCTATGTCTTTCGGTTTTCGCAAGAGACCAGTAAGTGGACCTGCATCAATATCAACTGGTAACCCACAATAAAAATTCAATATTAATTTACAATAAATGAGACTTTCCTTTAGATATAAAAAAGCAAGAAGAAAAGCACGTGTTACCCAAAAGAACTATTATTAAAAAAGAACCCGTTATAGAGCGAGAAGAAGTTTCCTCAGTTACCCCTAAACAAAATGATATTAAAGTTGATGCAAAGAGGTATAAACCAAATTTATTTGCTTATGTTTCTAAATACTTAAATATCTCTGAATAGGTTTGGTTTTCGTGGAAATAAACCTCAGAACCAAGTTAGATTCGATATTACTACCAAGGATGAAAGTGGTTCATCCTATCAACCAACTCGTACCTCCATAGAACAGACTGCAAGTTTATCCAAAGCTCGAAATGTAAATAGAATCGAATTTTTGTATGGAACTGCGAAGACAAACACACAACCACAACAGGTAAGATATTGTTTCTGTTTTTATACTGTGATCTGCTATCGCAGCCCTATTGTGCTTCATAGTGTTGTTAATTATTAGTCTTCAGGCAGAGCTGCAACAAAGTCTTAAGTCAAATAATGTCAGTAAAGATATTTTTCTTACAGTTAGGAAAATATACATTGCAAAGCACAGAGTTGCCACAGCTTGAGCCAGTCAGAGTGATAGAGAGCAAAATTGAGAAAACAATAATTAATACTAGAAGAAAGAGCGCAAACAACAAACAGCAACAGGAGAGGAGTTTGAATAGTGACAATTTGCTTACAAATACAACTACATTTTCAAGTAATTTATTGTACATTCAGATGCAAAAAAACGCAACGGCGAAAGTTTTCGTCAAATTTAAAGTGTTATATTTTTGTTATTTTTAGCCCTATTTTTATGATTTTTTAGCAAGCTGTATCTAATTATATCAACTTTAATTCGTATACTCAGCTTTTTATAAACTTTAGTATTTGGAATATTATACAGGGTTAATCGAGGGGTTGTTTTTTATCCTAACTTTAAAACACCCTGTGCAATAATTTCGCGTGTCAATTTTCCTAAATTATAATTTTACGATTACAGTTGAGGGTTGGAACCTTTGATGTTACACAGCAAAATAAAAACACTAAATCACCACAATACACCAAAACACTTTTACTTTTACACTGGACGGGCGTTTCGCTAACCATGTTGGCATCATCAGCAGATGATTATAAACTGAGTTTATAATCATCTGCTGATGATTACGGTCAACGGAACTGAATCTTTATCGTAAGTTTAGTACTAAGATTAGGTTATTAGGAGCAGATATTTGGTTTCTTAAATCATGCAAAGCCAATTCAGACAGTTTATAATCATCTGCTGATGATGCTAACATGCTTAGCGAAACGCGCGTCCAGTGTAAAGTAAAAGTGTTTTGGTGTATTGTGGTGATTTAGTGTTTTTATTTTGCTATAATTTTACGGTCAGAACCATGTCTCCTGAGCATTTTGTTTTTTGTTTCATATCAGTACATGCTTTGGTTATTTTTTAAGAGCGAAATGAACTTGCCACCAACAATTTGTAACTTTTTTCAATTATAATTTCTTTTTGAAGTTATTTTTCAATATGACAAGATTATTGTGAACTATACACTACTATGAACTGACCATCATGTCGAAGTTTGGGAAATATTTGGTAAAAGGGTTAGAGGTCGCGAAGCGTTACCATCTGCATTAAATAATGAACTTCACTTGGTCCTTAAAGAATAATAGGAAAATATAAAGCAATATGATATACAGGGTGGCCCATCGAAAACGTTCCGCAAGGCATAACGGCCAGGGTATTTTTTTTTCAGAAAATCCAAAAACACGTCAATTTTGTTTGTGAGGGGGACAACTTTTGCCCCAAAAATGTTTAAGTTTATTTAAACATTTATCAGACTGAATGATAAGGATAAATTCCTTCGACCAATTTGCTGTTTTTTCTTTCTATTATTTCTACGCTATTTTTTCACTTACCACAAGGTTGAACGATCAGGTGCGGTAGTTGCTAGATAGCTGTTCTGTGACTTGTGCGTTGAAGTTCTTCTCAATATCGTTAAACTTTTTAACAATTATGGTGTACTCACTTACAGCAGAAAAAGTAGATATAATCGAACTTTATTTTAAAAATAATGGTTAATGAATGTAGCAATCGGTTTGCGCAGATATTCAATGAATGCTATCCTGACAAACACCTTTATGGCAAAATTGTTCGCGATTTAGTAGCAAAATTTCACGAAACTGGTTCCGTTATGAATAAAAAGAGGCAGAGGGAAATCCTGTAGTAAATGAAGCTATGGAGGTATTCGTATTGGGCCAAGTTGCCATAGGTAGTACGCTGAGTACAAGAAAATTAGCCAATGAGACCGCGACCGGCGTGAATCGTACAAGTGTCCAAACGATACTAAAAAAAACACAAGTTCCACCCATACAAAATTCAGTTGGTACAAGGACTCAACGAAGACGATTTTGATCGTCGCGGGCTGGTATTTTTGGAAATTCTATTGTGGGTCAGTTTAACGATATTGAGACCGCACCTGATCGTTCAACCTTGTGGCAACAAACAGCAAATTGGTCGAAGGAATTTATCATTATCATTTACTCTGATAAATGTTTAAATAAACTTTTCAAATTTCAATCCTTCATATTTTCTCAATGACTCGACCGATTTTCAAAAACGAAGCGGGGAAATATAGAGAATAGAAAGCTATTTTCATTGCGGCGCCACTTGACCCCCCTTCCCATTTAAAAAAACTTGGGGGATGACACCCCCGCTTAGAGGGTTGAAGATTTTGCAATCATTTTTGGGGCAAAAGTTGTCCCCCTCACAAACAAAATTGACGTGTTTTTGGATTTTTTGAAAAAAAAATATCCTGGCCGTTTTGTCTTGCGGAACGTTTTCGATGGTCCACCCTGTATGCAGCCTCAATGACAGTATGAACGGACGTATACAGGCAGTTATAGCAGCCAAGGGAGGCAATACAAAGAATTAGGGTATTTTTTACAATTTTTGTTTTTTGTTTGTATACTTGAGTATTACAGATTTTTTCTTTAATATCGTTAGTTCTGTTATCGTTATTAATATTTATTAAAATCCGGAGTGTATCGTTAGTTTTTAACGTTTTTTTTTATTCATATCCAATGCAATTAATACGACATTTTCGCAGTCATAGTTTTACTACACAATAGTCACCAAAACCATCCCGTCATATTAAAACATTACATCAAGAAGTACTGATAATTAAAAAATTGCAAATTAATCGTGATGAGTTCATTTCGCTCTTAAAAATTAACCAAAGCATGTATTGAGATGAATTAAAAAACAAAGAGCTCAGGAGACATGGTTCTGACCGTAAAATTATAATTTAGGAAAATTCACACCCAAAATTATTGCACAGGGTGTTTTAAAGTTAGGGTAAAAAAACAACCCCTCGATTAACCCTGTATAATATGCCAAATACTAAAGTTTTTAAAAAAACTGAATACGCGAATTAAAGTTCATATAATTATATGCAGCTTGCTAAAAAATTCATGAAAATAGGACTAAAAATAACAAAACTATAACACTTTAAATTTGACCAAAAATTTCTCCGTTGCGTTTTTTTTGCATCTGAGTGTATTATGCATTGTTAATTTATTATAAAGCAAAAAATATCTATACATAATTAAGAATTAGTTACTTAGAGAATAGGTAAAGTACGAGTCAGCCAAGAAAAAGCCACAAGCGTCATCCCAGCAATAATCTCCTTCTATTTTCGATCAGTCATGGATGCGCCAATACATGAGAGACAGACTAGACGACTATGGGATGACGCTTGTGACTTTTTCTTAGCAGATTCGTATTTTACAAGTTTTATTAATTTTTAGCTAAGAATAACAATGAGATTAATTACAAGAAATACGATGAGTTACCTATAAATAGAAGTTATGCCTCCCATGTTGGTCGTCGAATGGAAGAACGTTTCAATAATAATACACAATTCGAAGAAAAGGAGAAAACAACTACAAAAGTCTCTAATAACTATAATAAAGCGCATGAAAGGCCAACAACATGGAGAAATGAAGCAAGGTGAGTTAGTGTGATAAGAAAAAAAATTATTAGTTTTAAGTAATATTAAAATAAAAATAGGATTTTCATATACGATATATCCAAGTGAATTGTTCATAACCAAAAGCATTTTATATAGTTCTCAGAAATGTTTGAGTTTTTGCAAAAAAACAACTTTGCATCCAACTAAGATAATAATAGATGCTGGTTGTAAATACTGAGGGTTGTGAATAAAAGACTCTTCAATATATTTTTAAAGTAGATAGCTAATAACGTTAAATAACAATAACTGAACTCTGTTATTATTATTTTTTTATTATGATTTATTAGCAATCAGAATAATTGCAAGGAATGGGCTAATTTGATGACTTCAGAGGTCTTCTCCAGCGAAAAATCCTCCTTAATATTCTTTCAAATCAGATGGCTATTGTCTTTTAAGTCTTCTTCTAGGTACTGGTTCAAGTAGAGGTTGAAGTAAGGTATTGTTGTGATCATGTGGTCTATTGAAATGCTTTTTGCTCCAAGTTTGGATGACTTCTTTGACGTACGGAATTTTTAAGTCTTCATGTAGAGTAGGTATGATTGGAGACATACCATGGTGCGTCAGTTATCATCCGTAGAATTTTAGATTGGTTCCTTTGTATTATGGCTATATTTGATTTATTATACTAGCACATCCCCAGAGTTCTGCTCCATATGTCCAAATAGGTATTATTATGGTTTTGTATAAAAGAAGTTTATGCTCTAGCGATAGTTTAGATCTTCTTCCTATTAACCAATTTAAGTCTTTTATTTTTAAATCTATTTGCTTTCGTTTCTTTACTATGTGTTCTTTCCAGGTAAGCTTAGTATCCAAGTGCATGCCTAAGTACTTGGTAGAGGAAGACTGCGGAATTAGTGTGTTGTTTAAATATACTGGAGGGCACTGGTCTCTATTCAAAGTAAAAGTTACTTGGGTCGATTTTGATGAATTAATTTTTATTTTCCAATCACATAATCATGTCTCTATTACATTTAGATGTCTTTGTAATATCAAGGAAGCTGTTTCCGTTTTTTTGTTGACAGCCATAATTACTGTGTCATCTGCAAAAGTAGCCGTTGTTGTTTCATTGTTTGTGAGAAAGTCTGCTGTAAAAAGGAGATAGAGTAGTTGCCCTAGGACACTACCTTGTAGAACACCTGCATTTATGCTATAATTTTCAGATACATCGTCACCTATTCTGACTCTAAACACTCTACCATTTAGGTAGGATTTCAATATCAAAAAGTAGGACATGGGAAGATTATTTTTAATTTTGTAAAGTAGTCCCGTATGCCATACTTTGTCGAAAGCCTGACTAACATTAAGAAACACTGATGTGCAATACCTTTTGTCCTCAAGAGTTTGAGTTATATTGCTGGTAATCCGATGTATCTGCTGAATAGTAGAATGTCTTTCTCGAAACCCAAACTGGTGATGTGGTATCCAGTTTTCGGTTTTTGGATCTGAATTGATTCTACGAAGTATCAGTCTTTCAAGCATTTTGGAAACTAATGGTAGTAAGCTAATATGGCGATATGAGGAAACTCTGTTTAAATCTTTACCGTGTTTTGGTTTGGTTTGGTTGTAATAGAATAGATATGAGGAAACTCTGTTTAAATCTTTACCGTGTTTTGGGATCATTATAATTTCGGTTGTTTTCAGCGATCTCGGCCAGTAGTTTAATCTTATGATAGCAACCAAACCAACTCTGTTATTATAACATCTTAATTTTAAGCCAATAAATATCAGAAACTTTTTAAATAGCAGGTTTCTGTTCTCAAACAGTGAAAATATAAACAAACAAGTACCTATATTTTAATAAACACTTTTTCCTATCTGTAATTTCCTATTTATTTATGGATTATTCATAAATAAATAAATATGACAATAATGACAGATTTCTACCTACAATCTGTTAACAATAATAATAAATAGCAAAAGAAAGTCAAAATATAAAATCAGTATATCAATATCACAACGTTACATATAAGAAAAACTTGTTAAGTTGTCAGCGTACTCTTATATTATGGAATTACCAAAACTGTTGCGAGACTATCTCACTATTCATATCTGTTATTTTTGAAAGAACTGTTGAGAGTATGGTAGAATTATGGCGCAGCTATGTCGATATCACAACCCAAGTCATCGCTGTTAGTTCTTTATTATTTTCAGACCTGTTTACAGAAACTGTTGTCGAGCTTAGTAAAATTTTATAGCGCGTTAATGTCGACTTCACATCGCTAGCTATAACTGCCAGCGCTGTTATTTTCATAACTATTGGTTTTTGGAAACCACAAACCTTGAGAACTGTTATTTATAAATAACACTAGCGTATACCAGCGACTTCGTTCGCGTCGAATTAATCGTTTGTAATGGTGATGATAAAGCAAAGCAACAATTGCCATTAACATACAAACTGGATAAAATTTTCTCACATTTATGTCAGCGTGGTAAAAAACAATATGACGATATTATTATATAACTTGGTACTATTTGAGGGGTAGTTTCATCTCGTTGGAATTTGACTTTCGAAAAATCCGTTTGCCAAAAATAAGCTTTTTACGTCAAGCAGTTTAAGCAGAACCGTGGTTAAGAAATTACCCAACTTTTTGGAACACCCTGTATGGTTTAAAAAAAATCAAAATATGTAAAAAAAAACATATAAATTATGCTTGTCCAAGCGTTTTCCCGAAAGACTAACCGTTTTTTAAATAACAAATATTGTAATATTTGAGGGGCGTTTTCACCCTCTTGGAATTTGAGATTCGAGAAACCCCTCCTTATCGAACCTCTACACCCCACAATCAATCCGTTTGCCAAAAATCAGCTTTAAACGTCAAGCAGTTTAAGCAGAATCGTGATTACTCAATGGTCAGATTTTATGAAACACCCTGTATAAATTTATAAAAAATCTTAAAATATGTAAAACAACAAAATAAAATATACGTGTTTAAAAGTTTTTCCGAAAAACTCACCGGTTTTTAAATAAAAAATATTTTAATATTTCAGGGATAATTTCACCCCCTTAGAATTCGAGTTTCGAAAAATCCCTTCTTATCGAACCTCTACACCCTAAAGTCAACCTGTTTTCCAAAAATCAGCATTTACGTCAAGCGCTTTAAGCAGGATCGTGATTAATCAATGACCAGATTCGAAACACCCTGTATACATTTTTAAAAAAACTTAAAATATGTAAAAAAAAAATATACGTGTTTAAGCGTTTTTACGGAAACTTGACCGTTTTTTAAATAAAAAATATTGTAATATTTGAGGGGTGGTTTCACCCTCTTGGAATTGGAATTTCGAAAAATCCCTTCTTATCGACCTCTACACCCTAAAATTAACCTATATGCCAAAATTGAGCTTCTTACGTTGAGTGGTTTGAGCAGGATCGTGATTAATCAGTATATCAGTTACTTAAGGATTTTATATATTAGTACAGATTTGTGAAATAACAGATCAAAGAACAACAACCCATCTCTACAAATTCAAATAAGAACAAAAATAAAAAACAATCTTTTTTGTTATGTGGACATTTTATTGAAGACAGTGTATATGTGCATTATTTAATACATATTTACCGTATTTGTGTTAAATGAAATTTAGAGTAGGTTGAAGATAACAACAAATAACTCTTATTCATTGTCATTATGTCAAGAAATTCGGCAACAGGTACGGTAAAGTTCGAACTTAAATATTTTTTCGCCTACGTCGTATTTTAAAAGGTTGTCTTTTAATTCCATAACACGGTATTACCACTGCTAATTCAATATTTTTTTGTGTTATTTCAGTAGTACAGGAAAGGAAAAACATGACAAGCCACGTACGGGCTTCGGCCATGATTCCTTCTACGAGCCTGATCTTCAAAAAAACTTTTTCAAAATGAAATTGGAAGAAATAGCAAAGAACGACAACCAAGTAGAACTTTGGGTATGCTAATTTAATACTATAATAATGTTATAGCTAGTACTATGTAATTCTGAGAGGATACATCCTAGCTGCCCATCTCTTATTGTATTTAATTTTGTCATTATGGAGTATGATGCTAACAGATAATTTTTTATTATATAGGATAACGCTGGTGAAGCTATGGCATTGGATCTAAGCGAGATAGAAAAAATCAAGAAAAAGCCAAAATATAATAATACAGTTACTGCTGCTCCTACTTCGTTATTTCATAGTCCACTTTCATCATCTCCAAGAACTTCCAGTCCTTTAAACTTATTGCCAACAGTTAAATCTCCCGATTCGACGCTTTTGAATGAAGATCTAGGATTTGTAGCTTCTGTTACAGCTAGTAGCAACGGTAATATAGAATTAACTATATCAAAAATAAACGGAAAAAATCGTCAAATTATTAAAGTGTTCTACTTTATTATTTTTAGCCCAAATTCCATTATTTTTCCTAGCAAACTGTATATAAATATATCAACTTTAATTCGTAAGCTCAGTTCTTTATAAACTTTAGTATTTTGCTAGGGGGGTCCGAAGGAGCTCGAAGGGTTGTCAACCCTAACTTTAAAACACCCTGTGCAATAACTTCGTAAGCAAACTTTCTTAAAACAGTATTTTTTGGTCAGAACCATGTCTCCTGAGCATTTTCTTTGATAGTCATATCAACACGTGCCTTGATAATCATTAACAACAATAACAGAACTAACGATCAGAAAAAAAACTTGTAAAGAATTATATTTAAAATTATTATTTTATAAGTCAAGGGAGAAGGATGCGACAACTGCCCTTAGATGTCTGTTTATATTGACATTGAAGATGCAAATACCATATGATCGAAAAAAATCGGTGTCCCTTTGGCTTGGCAATGACGATCGATGATATTCCCCATACAATTTTACATATAAAATGACAGTGATCTTCATTTCATGGCCATCGCTGACGCCGTTTTTTTATGATACGGTATTATATCGCGTTATTTTTTCCCATTCTTTATATATGGTTCAGGTCTGTCGAACATGCTGGCCAGTTCATAATAGTATATAGTTCACAGTAGTCACCTAAGCCACTTCGTCATATTGAAAAATAACATCAAAAAGAAATAATAATTAAAAAAAATTACAAATTACTGGTGGCAAATTCATTTCACTCTGAAAAATTAACTTGTGTTGACATGAGCCAAATGCACAGGAGACATGGTTCTGGGCTAAAAATAAAATGTTAGGAAAATTTGCACATGGTGTATTAAATTTGCGGTAAAAAAATCCATGAACCCTCTATAATAAGCCAAATACTAAAATGTATAAAACACTGACATTACGAATTAAAGTATATATTTTATTTATATACAGTTTGCTAAAAAATCATAAAAATAGAGCTAAAAATACAAAAATACAATATAACACCTTATATTTTACAAAAAAAAATCCGTTGCAAGTTTTCCTTTATGGACTGGTTTACTTATAACGTACTTATATAAATATGCTTATTTATCTTCACATAGTAGGTATTAAAATAACTATTTTTCAGGTATGCTTTTAGACGACGAAATCCTGTCACCCATAGAAAGTTTCTCAATTTCCGAAGCAGACCCGAACACGAAAAGTTCTCTTTATAAAGATACCAACGATAAGTCTCCCGATTCCACTCCACCATCTCCAACGAACATCAGTTCCATGTCTCTGGTGGAGGAAAAAGATTTTCTTATCGACGACGAGATTGCTGACCAGCCTGGACTGACCTTCAAGCATACAGAAAAAGACGAAAGAAGCAGCAATTCATCAATTAAGTATAAATGTGAAGAGCCGCTGAGAAACCAGGTAGAGTCTGCTTAGTTATGTCGAGTTTGTGTCATTGCTAATGTCAGTTTTTGTCTGTATTTAGATTCTTTTTAAATATTTGCTTAACGATGCATTTTTTATAATAGAACACTTATTTTATAGTGCATTCCTCTTTTTTGATGCGTTTTCGTTTAATTTTAGATTCCGAACTATATAAGATACTCTAAATTATTACACTGACCTATAAAGACATACCTATAAAATATTCAATGCTAGAAATAATTAGAGATTGCCTTGATTTAAAATTGAACTTAAAACATATAAAATATATCACACAACATCCATAAATAAAGTAATCAGGTTGTCAGATATTTTGATATGACTTTTTACTAAATCTGTCTAATGAGCCAGGGAAGATTTCTGCACAAAATGTCCAAAAATGGGGGAAAATAGTAGGTTCGTTCCAACCGGACCGAGAACCGATCCTGGGACGGTAATTTTTAGTCGCCCACTTATTGTTTGAAAAGTTTGATCGTTTGTCAAGATTAACAAATGAATTGACTGATAGGAAATTACCTTTCTATGACGGTTCTCCTGTCCGGTTGGAACAAACATATAATTTATTTATGAATTAAAATGATAGAATACTTAAAATTAAATTTTCAATTTTCAATTCGCATAATTTGCACTGACATGAACTACACTTTCTTACTAATTTCTGTCATTTTCTGTATGGTTTCTGTCGAATTATTTCCTAACTCGTTCGACAGATTTGAGTAAAAATTCCTATCGAAATATCTGATAACCTTATCACTTTAGATAGAGAGATATGACTCAATGACTATCTATTGAAAAGTCTCCCATACTGGTGCGTCTCAAAAGTGGCTCACCCTTAACTTTTTTTCAGATAAAAAAATCAAGATTTGGTACGTTATTATGACATACGTCAGGATTGATTGACGTATTCAGTTATTTTCGGCCACTTCCTGTTTCACCGGAAATGACTACAACATTTAATGTTTAAATGTGACAATATTTTTTTACTTTATTCAATAGAAAATGGCACTCGCAATGAATAGAATGACATGCTTAAAACAAAGTTGTATTTGAACGGTAAATTTCAATCTAGAATGCCACGGCTGTATTAAAAGCACTAATTTTTAATCAAGGATCTTTGGAAAATAGATTTGACCTCTAATATTTTTAGTGTCTTGTCCAGGCCGGTTTAAAGATGTCCAAATCGTATTTTTAATTTTTTAAGTTACTTTGAAAATTGTTAAAAATGTTAAGGTGGTTACATCGATATTGAAATATGAATTTTTTGCTATAGTGTGTCCACTTAGCCGGCGATTTCGACAGAAAATATTTAAAAAATGACGGAAAATAGAATTTAATAGTGAATTAAGACGGCAGAATACTTAAAATTAAATTTTCAATTCGCTTTTCATAATTTGCATAATTTTCATAATATGTATGAACTACACTTTCTTGTTACTTGATAAAACAGTTTTCAATATAAACGTGTTTGTTTCAGTCATTTGCGATTATCTTAAAAGTCACAAAATTAAATACTCTGCGAGAGATATGTCTCAACGATTATTATCCATTGAAAAGTATCTCTGACTGGTTAATATGATTTGTATGACCTCTATAAACCTTTACAGTAATATTTTATAAGTTAGATAATCTTTTTTAATATTTTAAATTGTATTGTGTTTAATTTGTAAACCTACAGTTAATACATTATTTTAATAACATGCAGGAGTTCGTCCATATTCTTTACGCTTTTAATTTATATTCTTTATTATTTGTGGGAACTTAAAAAGGATAAAAATCAGTTATCTTGTGTGGGAACTTAAAAGAGATAAAAGTCAGATATTTCTATATGAATTTTACAACGAATCAGGGAAGATTTTGACAGAAAACATAAGAAATGTCAGAAAATAGAATTTAATTTTAAATTAAAGGTCAGAATACTTAAAATAATAATAAAGTTTTCAATGCGCTTTTCATAATTCGGAATGATATGAACCACACTTTCTTGTTATTTTGAAATATTTATCTTTGATAAAACAGGATATTATATAAACGTGTTAGTTTCGGTCTAGTACGATTAACACAGAACTCATCACAGAGATTTTAAATTAAATAAGTTTATATTTAATCACTTTTATTTATTTCCATTTTTATTGAAAAAGCACTTTATTAATGGTACCTAAAAAAACACACCATTTTTATTCCAGTTGTTCAAAAATCAGAAGAAAATGAAAAGTATGGAGTCCAGTCCAATGAAAGGCCGACGTGCTGTTACAAAATCTACCGGAAGTCTAGACAGCTTGTCATCTTGTGAGAGTCTCTGTAGCAGCGATTTTATAATGGACTACGACTCAAGCCATGCCAACGAAGTAAACGATCTTCAAAGGTATGTTCAAAGGGGTACTTGCTGCGCAACAAAATTTGATCGTGTTTTCAGACTTCAGTTCGATATTTATTGGGACTGAACAGTAGAACTCACTGCCAGAATTTCTTTAAAAATTTGAAAATACTGACTCTTCCTTCTTTATTCATTTTTGAATCCGTTTGCTTAATCCGCAAGCACATATCTGCTATTCCCGAAAGGCCATCTCATAACTATCCACTTAGGAATGCAGAACACGATCTTTATCTGCCAACCCCGAGCTCAGAACTAGTTAAAGGTTCAATACTTTACAATGCCAAAAAAATGTACAATCATCTGCCTTTGAATATCAAGTCGCTTTCATTCTTTCCCGCATTTCGCAAAGCTCTCAAATCATACCTACTGGAGAGAGCCCTATATGCTGTAAACGACATTTTACTTGATGTTCAATTATGAACAATTTTGAATTTTAAAATTTTGATCATCTCACACACTGGTCAAAAGTCAAGTATTTAATATATTATAACTCTAAAATTATATCTATTTACTGCGTACTGTTCTAAAATTGTCCATGTATATTCTTTTTGTAATTTTAAAGACTTAAATTTTTTTCAATTGTATTATTTGTATTGTGTATTTTTTTTTGTTTGTATTTTTTTTGTGATTTTGTTGTTTGTGAGTGCTTTGTCGATGAAGCTGTTTTGGCTTTTTTTACAATAAAGCGTTGTTTGTTGTTGTTGTTGTTATCAGAAGGATAATTATTAAAGCTATAGTTTTACAAGCAGTCCATTGCCATGGCATGTAGTTAAAGTAATTGTAAATTCCTGTCAAATACTACATCACAGAGGAATTGTCACAGTTAAAATTAATGCTACCACGCTGTTTCATTGCTGTTATAGTCTGTCCAACAATGGAAGAGATTATTTCGACAGACGACAACCGAAAATTGACAAAAAAATTATTTATTAAAATTATTTCCTAATTAAAATTAGAGAAAACAATTGTTACTGTCAGAATTTTATCGTTAGATAGAGTTATAAACACTAGATATTTTTATATATTCTGTCAAAGAAGACGGGGAAGATTTTGACAGAAGATATTAAAAAAATTAAAGAAAATATAATTTATTATGAATTAAAATGACAGACACAGCGGTCAATATCAGGGATCCTCTCGTTAAACAGACTATATTTATTCTATGACTGGACTATTATGTACACAACTGCTGCTTTAAGATTAAATTTAAGTATTCAAGTATTTTTGTTCCAAAATTTCAGGTCGCTGTCAAAATTATCTGAAAAAATCGCATTATCTAACGATAGAAACAGTACAGATTCGCCATGGTTGGAGAGAGAATTGGGTTACCCTTCGTACACTTCCAATTTATCCGATTCAAGGAACTTGGACTCGATAAACTATAACTGTAATACAACATTCTCTACGCTGAACTTTAACTCTAAACCAACATCACCCACTCTTCAAAAGGATGTGAGGAATATAAAGAAAATGTTGATCAAGCTGAAAATGGTATTAAACGACGTAAGTTTGCTTATTTTGTATTTTAAGTTCAACTCTTTGTAATATTACCACAGAAACAAAAACAAAATCATTGTGTGCCTAATTAAAAAGCCTAATTATTATACTCGGATTTATACAGGGTGGTTCACAAGAGATTTTCCATTAAATCAAATAATGTTTTAACATATTTTATTATTAACATAGAATTTTAATGCCCACTTGCACCGTTTGTATAAACTTTGTTTAAAGACTAAACAGTGATTAACTATAATGTTTTATTTGCACCATTACATAAACGTTATTTATACTTATTTAATTCATGTCTAAATTAAACGGTCATATTTGGTCGTTTAAAATATCAAAATAAGAGTTATCTTTTATATGATCAGCCATCCATTTGAAACCAGGAAAATATTAAAGCAAGATTTCCAATGGTATTACCTGTTTAATGCATATCTAACTTAAGACTTTTTCTATTCTGTTTTAGACCGATACTCAAAATCCATTTAGAGACACCATACTTGATAACGACGACCACTATTTTGAGGATCAATCAGACAGACTCAACGAAAATGTTGATAATGGCAATGTGATAGAAAAAGAGCTAGCCGATCTCAGAAGACAAGTATTATTTTTGCAGGTAAGATACCTTAATTCGTTAGTTTTATAAACAATCTGCAAATGAAAACTGATCCTGGTATGAACATTTGGCAGATTTGATAATTGTTATTCAGAATAGTGAATATATAAGTATAATAGTAGATAATAATTTTGGAGTTGGCTCAAACCGCAGTAACCGCATAGCGTCGTGTTTCGCTCCAGCCGTCGCGCTCCTAGAGTCGCGGTTTCTTCTGTCGCGGACAGATGTAACTGGTAACGACCTAGACCGCGACGTGTTTCGCTCCAGTTGTCACGCGACTGCTGGAGCGCTCCTTGGGTCGAGTTTTCGTCTGTCGCGCTTTGGTCGGTCGCTATTGGCGTTGATGCTCCCGTTACAGTCGTTAAGTTACTTTCGAGATAGCGATTTTCTGTAGGTCTTGGTACTAGGCATTTTTGATTGGTAATAAATACTTGTTAGGTACATTAGATAGTTACAAATAAACATTTTGACAAAGATAAGAATAAACAAAGAAGAAATATGTCCGAAAAAAAAGGAAATTTGTAAAGCTACTTTCAATTATTGGTTAAAAATATAATCCGAATTAGAGTTGCATAGTCTGTAAAGAAAGAGAATTACAGTTTACTAACACACGGGAATAAAGTAAGACTGATTTTCTTTTGATTATCTGACATGAATATTTTACTTCTAACTTTTCCACCAATAAGGAATATATGTAGATAAAAACATACACGCAGACAAAAAAAAATAAGCATATGACATATAGGCGAGGGGTGTCTCACTCGGGTAAAAAATGTACACGTACTGCCAAAATATCCTTCCACTGCTAAGCGACTGCCAATGACTATGAAGAAGACTGCCTATGACAGCCATGTAATTATTATAGGCGACTGCCATAAGACTGCCAATGACTGCCAAGAAAATGTACATGTAATTCCAGTAGTGAGACACCCCTCGCATATAGGTATCTTGAACAATGATTCAAATTGTTACTTTTTATTGTTTACACTAAAAATATTCTAACGGAAACAGATTTTAAGAAAATCAGATAGTAAAATATAATTATTTCAGGTTCAGTTGGAAAATAAGGAGGAAACAGTGACGTCATTACAGAAAAAAGTGACAGATCTTTCGGTGCAAACCAACAATGCAATAGCACCACCGGAACCTGACAACATAGAAACTGAGTTACGTAAGCACTGCAACGCCGCTACACAAACCAAACGAGTAAACGTGTAATAAATTATTATAAAATAAGAATATTAACTAGAGTAGATCTCAGTATGTCCTATAGGAACTCTAAAGATATTCAAAGTGATAAGATTTTATTTTGATGTATAAAAACTAGAGACAACTTGATATGGCGTATGATCTTGAGATACCGTCTATGTACTATCAACAGTGAGAAAAATGATTTATATAAAGTTTCTGAGAATTTTTTTATTACTGATAAGTCCAGAAAATTGAAAATAAACTGTCAAATTTCAGAATATTGCTTTGTATATCGGGTGTTTTTCAAAAAGGGCTCACCCTTATAACTTTTACTTACATACTTACTGCCATTACTCGCTGACGAGTATTTGACACGCATCAGAAAATGGTTACGCAAGGCGTTTCCTGTCATGAGCTTTTCTGTGACTGAAAAGCCCGATACGTGATGTTATCTCTCTTCCGCACTCCGGACATTCAAAAATCTCATTACTTTGTTGCCTTTTTACTTTTTGGTTGTAGTTGTTAACTGAGTTTACAATTCTCTTCCATTGCGTTCTATTGTGCGCTGCTTCCTCCCACTGATGCTGCATACTTATCCCCTTTAAGTTTTCATGAAAAACATCTTTGTATCTTTTGAGTTGACCACCCGGTTTCCTCTTACCCTCTACAAGTTCACCGTAAAGGAGAGATTTCGGTAGGCGGTTTTCTTGCATCCTACATACGTGGCCAGCCCACCTAAAGCGAAATTTAGTAATCATGACTTCAGCGCTCTCGCAGCTTGCTTTTTCAAGGACTGATACGTTTGAGACATGGTGGTACCGTTTGATTCTTAACAGTTGTCTAAGGTGTCTCTGTTGCAACTTGTTTAATGCGCTCGTGTGCCGGCGGCTTAGTACGGCATGGCACCCAGGTTTCGCTTCCGTATAACATGGTGGGGATTATTACTGCTCGATACACTGCAACTATAACTTTTGGTATGTTTGTATATGACATAAATCAGAATTGATTGACGTAATCAATTATTTTCGATCGCTTCCTGTTTCACCGGAAATGACTACAACTTCTGATGAGAAAACTGCAGTGTATTTTACTTTATTTCATAGAAAATGACATTCTGAAGAGTAAACTCATAGTAGTCTCATATGTAAACTTTTGACATTTACGCTTAAAAAATATTATTTTAAATTTCAATCTAGAGTGCAATAGTTCGATCATAACAACAATTTGACTCGAAATACCAAGTATGTGGAACCAAATCATTTTCTAAATATCCTAACGAGCCACCCTTGTTCTATTTGAAAAAAATGAGTTATAAAGAAAAAATACAATTGGCTCATCTTTTAACTAACCAGGAAACGCCACAAAAACATTACGTAAACTATCAGAAGTACTTTTCAAAGGCTTCTTTGATTAAAAATTAGTGGTTTTAACACAGTCGTGCCACTCTATATTAAAATTTAAAATACTATTTTTGTTAAGGCAAGATATCAAAATTTGACAATTGAATCAAATAAAGTAAAAAATATCGAGAGTACCATTTAAAAATCAAAAGTTGTAGTCATTTCCGTTGAAAGAGGGGTGGGCTAAAAAAATACTCGATATACAGGGGAGCTTCAAAAGTTTTATAGTGAATTTTATATTCACAAAGATTCTTTATTTACGAAATAACAAAATTGTTGGAAGCACTGTATAACACTTAATAGAATAAAATTCTATTAGGACTAAATAAAATATTAAAAAAGTAAATTGAAATGTTTTGCAGTAAAATTCTCAAGGCATATACAATGTCAAACGTCAGAAAGTTCTCATAAGGTATAAGAATAATAAGAATCTTCTAACTTTGTATATACAGAATGTTCAATAATTTATTAGATAAATAAAGATTATTAGAACACTCTGTACACACAATGCATTCCAGTATTATTCCAGAATAAGACCTTTAAAATCTAAAAGTTCTAAATACATAATTTATTCTTATAATCTAACATAGGGTTAACTAAAATTAATGTTAAAATCCTATGTATCTAAAGAAGATATTTATTTGTGGTTCTATATTTTTATTTTGGCAAAAGGGTAAATTTTGTTTAAATTTAACTAGCTTTCAAAATGCATATTTTAGAAGTTTACAGATATTTTTGTGATAATATTTTCTATTGTGATAATTTCCAAGTTGTGATTTTATTTTGTAAACATAAATTATGTCAATACAGTAGGACTAGATTAATTAATAAAATATTCAGTCTTAAAATACTCTGCTAATACTGTTTTAACTAAAAATCGGACATATATAATTGTTTTTACACCGAGAATCAAAAAATATTCATGAGAAATAATATATGTTTATTTGCTACTCTGAGTGTGTATAAAACCCAGATACAATTACTAAAATTTATGAAAAAATCATAAAAATTTGTAGAGAAAAATGACAAAGCTGTAACAAATTATATATAAATATAAAAAATCAAGAAAAGTTTTTTTTAATTTAGTTTCGCATTTACTTTTGTTTTTATATTTCAAAAAATACTCCTTAATTGTAATTAACTTAGTGTGGATTTCTTCCAAAATAAAGTGCTTAAGGAGCTCTGTTGCGTTTTATTTCACTTTATATTAGTAATGTTTATTTTAAAAAATTAATATTTCCATATAATATATTTGTATATTAATACTTTTTTATAATATACGTAATGGATTTTTCCATGTCATTGTTACCTTGAAGACTGAAGTTAAAATTCTAACAAACTTCCACAGCAATGTAGAGCTTGATATTATCGATAATTTCTTCAGTATTGATATTTTGTTAAGTCGATATTTTTGGACATCCCTACTACGAATTGTTTAGTTGTTACCCTTAGTTGTTGGGTTGAACAGCGATGGGCAAACACCCGGTATATTGAAATTACGAGTAAATATCCAAGATCCTGCACCTAGTATACAGGGTCCGGCAATAGTGCGTCGGGCATCTGTAGCTGTAGCTCCTAGAATAAAAAAAACTTGGGAATTTTGTTTAGTACACACCTAAAGTATGTACTTCGGGAAAATATTTTAACCTCTATAGGGTGGCTCAAAGAAGTGTGAGTGAATCAGGATGATTTTTTTTAATGGGACAACCTGCATATATTATTTCATTTTTTGCTTCCTTTATCACTTTACATAATTCTAAGATATGTTTAAATATGTTTTGATAGTTTCAAAGATATTAATAAATAAATTAAAAACATGGTCTTTTTTAAACAAATTATTAATTAAAAATCGTAACTGTGTAGTCATTATATAATTGCACTTTGTAAAATATTATGGTATATTTTACAAAATGTGCTGTGGTGTTTCTGAAGTATTATGGTGTATTTCAGACCCACTGCTCCTACTCTATAATATTGAGCCTATTTAGGACTATTATTGTCCCTTTGTTGCATTTATGTAAATGCTTATGCACTTTGTAGAAGATTATGGTATATTTTACAAAACGTGCTGTGGTGTTTCTGAAGTATTATGGTGTATTTCAGACCCACACTGCTCATACTTCTATAATATTGAGCCGATTTAGGACTATTATTGTCGCTTTGCCGCATTTATGTAAATGCTTATGCACTTTGTAAATAATAATCGTAATCTTAAATCATACAGGGTGTTTAAAATTCTACGCCAAACTTTTTAAAATATAAAATAAATTCGTTGTTTTTTTAATGGAAAACCCTGTATATTATTTTTTTAATAGATGAACATTTTTTGTATTTAGAGTATTTCAAAATTTTTAACGGTTTCGCAGATATATGCGGTTTTATATTTCATATGGCAATTAAACATTAAAATTTTTGAATAAATGGTCAGAAAACCAACACTTGGTCAAATAATGTACAGAAGAGTTCATAAAAACCAGTCAATTATATCAAAAACACGTCAGCATATCACTGACAGTGCAATTATTTAGATGAACACCCTAATTTTATAGGGGATTTTCCGAGAACCGCATAGTAAATACTGGGTATAATGCCAGGAATATATTTTTAATGCTTCTTAATGGGTATACACCCTACACCGTCTAGGTAGATACCCAGATTTTATTTATCTACTCATTAGATACCCACCGCCCATCACTGGTTGTTAATCGTCGTTGCTCTAAAAAAGAACAGGGATATAGAAATAAAAACGCAATAATTTAATATATGTAAAAAAATTAAATATATATTAAATAAAAAATAAAAAAGAACACATACAAAAATTTGTAAAAAACATTGTAAACTTCCAGTTGCCGTTCCGAAAAAAAGGTATCAACTGTACGTTACATTCGCCTATTATAAATTTAAAAATAAAATTTGCTAAGGACGAGTGACAAAAATCACTCACAATTAATTTATTAAATAGTAAGGAACATCCTTGAACGTGTAAAAGCATATTAACATGAAAACCAAACGTTCAGAAAAAAAATCTTAATAATTATACAGCGAATGCCAGAAAAGATAGCACAAACGTTCTTTTCTAATTTGTAATAACATTTGTTATGAAATTTATGACAGTCACTGTAGAGTTATTTTGATATTAGATAATTTAGACCGATTTTTTGTTAAAATACTTTTACTTTATTGTATTAGGTAATACTGGGACAAATAACACAACACGTTTTCCACCTTATAAAAACATTTCTTCAAATACTTATTAACATATAGGTATTTACCGCCCATAAAAACATTTCGACATCACAAGTTCTAACTTTCAAATGTCAAAATATTGTGTCTATACACCTGATAATGGTTAAAATCACAAAGACAACTTCATTAACAATAGAATAACATTTTTGATAACTCAATAATATTTACAACCTTTTTTGAACATACAGTTTATCAAAGTTATCTTTAAAACAAAATTAAACATTGTCATATACAGGGTGGTCCAAACTGTATTCCGGAAACTTCGTCAGCATATTCTACAGATAAAAATAAGTAAAAAAGTTCGCATAAATGTATGTCCTAAAAGACTTACTTTCGGTGATACAAGGTGTAAACGTTCCATTTTTATTTCGATTTTTTTCAAAATAATTTCTGAAGTAACGTCAATATTTGGATGAAAATTGGTGTCTGAGAGTGTTTTTGACATGAGAAATTTAATTTTGATATCAATATGACTCCTATTTGTAGGGGGCGCCACCTGCATGTGTTTTAACTGTTTTGAAGAGTAATAACTTTTTGTACGTATCTGTATAAAACTACCGAGTGAAAAAATATACATCTCCGTGATTTTTTACGTAAAAAATGTATCTTGGTAAAAATCGCTACGAGCAACCGTTCTCAAGATATTTAGAATGGAAATAGTCAATACATATCATTATTACAAAAAATAAATACTAGTAAACTTTTGGCACAAAAATATTTCAAATTTATGACTTCAGTCCAATAACTATTTAGTCAACATGTTTAATTTATGTCATTGATGACAGGTTTCATAATGTCGATTCCAAATATCTCGAGAGTGATTACACGTAGCGATTTTTACCAAGAGACCTTTTTTACGTAAAAGACGTAAATGTATATTTCTTTACTCAGTAGTTTTGTACAGGTACGGACAAAAAGTTATTACTCTTCAAACTAGTTAAAATATGTAGGTGGCGCCCTCTACAAGTAGGAGTTATATTGACATCAAAATCAAGTTTATCATGTCAAAGAACTGCTAAAGACCAATTTTCATCCAAATATTGACGTTACTTCAGAAATGATTTGGAAAAAATCAAAATAAAAATAAAACTTCTACACTCTGTATCGCCGAAACTAAACATTTTATGACATACATTTATACAAACTTTTTTACTTATTTTTATCTGCAGAATATGCTGCCGAAGTTTTCGGAATACAATTCGGACCACCCTGTATATTGACCTTATATATCAACTTAAAAAATTGTTAATATAAAGTATGGATATAAACAAGTTGGTAAAGGGATTGGAATATTTTTTTCCAATAATTCAATTTTAAAAGCATCATCAAATGCACAGACACTATGAGAATACTTGCAGAAAATTTGAAATTTTTTCAGTTGCCATTAACTTAGTTTTTATAGTCACTAAATATTAAAAATAACGCCATCAATTCCTCGAAAATGTTACACACGGAACCAATACTTAATACATTTACTATGTGTTAAAAATAAAAAAATGCAGAAAAATAATTAGCATGACATTTTTCTTATTTAACAGTTATTTAATCTTACAACATATATTTGAAAATACTGTCTTAAAATAACTTGCTAGAAAACATTAAAATTTTACATCGTCACATTCATTATTCTTGAGTCATAACTGAACTAAAATTGAACAATAACTTTACAGAATCCGACGAATATGTGATGTAGTGTTCTGTCACTAATTCCAGGTACTTGTATAATTTTTTCTTAGAAAAAAATAATAATAAAAAGGATTTTTACCTTAATTACTCCCTAATCTCACACAACCTTACTTCTGTTTCATTACTTCACATACAGGATGTGCAAAAAATTTAGTAACAAATGGCCAAGGATACTATATAGAGATAAGGATTGTTCGATTCCTATCCTCCTGCACTGTCAGTTTTTCTATGTCATCTAATGACCCAGTTGCCGCCAAAAGTTTTAGACAGTGACAGTTATTTTTGCATTTGACGGACGAGCGCACAGTGCGTTGGAAGATAAATTTAGCGGGACAAAAGCGTTTGGTTAGAAATAAGCCAAAAAATGTGTACTGTAAGAATAAATAGTAGACATTCCAATGGATATAAAAATGCATGAATATTCTTTGTATTTCGATACATTTTTATCAACCAAATTTGGTTGTTTTCTGCTCAGCAAGGCAGAGATCATACGAAAACAAAATATTTACAAGTGCTTATACATTTTATTCCAAAGACAAATTATGTTGAAGATTGCCAAAGGTATGTACTTTTCTACTGTACGTATATTATTTGTTAAAATTCTTTGTGCCTTTGTTCTGCAGATATGAAACTTTCATTTTTTTTCAAATATCGATATATTGAATGATGTAGATCTTTTGAGTTACCAATAGTTACCAACACAGGTAGTCACAGTCACAGGGAGTTCAAGCAACAGATGAATGCCCAAAAAGTTTCATTTCAATCGGATGGTATAAAAACAAAACAACTTCATCAAAAGGCACTGAGTTTATAAAATTGTCTTAGATACTTACTATATACGAATTTACAATTACCGAGTGTTAAAATTAAAATATCTATCTTAATTAATATTTTTAAAATAAAATATAATTTTTTAAAATAAAATATAGAGGGTGTCACAAGATTACAAAGTAATTAAAAAATAACTGCTAAAGAGTTTTTTTGTAAGTATTTCACCTGATATCATAATTTTATGTATTTGGCAATAGTTTACAATACGGTTTTTGTGTGTCATGTACGAATAATATCATAGTTTTATTATCTTGTATTTATTTATTAATAAATTAAGTTGTTAATAAATAAATAAATTTAACCATATAGTTGCTATATATTAGACCATTTGCTACGTTCTTAGATTTTAAGTCCCAAACATTGCTCTTCAGATTTTGTCCCGCTAGAATAACCATCCGCCGCACTGTGGAGCTCTGGTCAGCGCGTGACGTAGCATTCCATGGCGACTACGACAGCGGCGATTTGACGCGATAGAACAGTCCTTTAGAATATATACAGTCCTTGACAAATGGGACCGTTTTTTATTATTGACTTACTGAAAAAAGTTTATACAGAATTTTGACATATATGTCATGTGACAACTGTCATGATTGCCAAAAATATTAGGAAAATTGCAAATAACAAAAATCCTCTATACAGGGTGACCCAATATTCCGTGGACATAGAATTGCTACGTATTGTTGGAATCAAAATAAGTTCATTGGACACAATTTACCTCTATAAAAAAGTACTTCGTTTGTCCGTTAGAAGGCATCAAAACTTTAAAAAAATAAACACATTTCTTCAGATATTTTAAGAACTGTTACTCCGATTTGACTGAAATTTTGGGTATCTATATTTTGGCAAGTGCTTTAACATTTAACTTACACAAAAATCAAAAAAAGGTACGGGAAGGGTAAAAACTACCCCCACCTCTAGATAAATTTTAGTATAAATATTTTCCAACTCAACCGACGAACGATTTTTTTTCGCAAAATGGCCCTTCTAGTATTTACTACATTTTTTGTCTCTTGTAAAAAAAACCCACTGCGTATACTTTTTGAGGAAAAAAGAAATTTCCGAAGCTGACCTTCATAAAATGTTTCTTGTCACATCAAGCTATGTAGACGTATATGTTACAGTAAAAGTTGGAAATCAGTGATTGTTAACAATTACTAGTAAAAGCTCACATTCACTGATTTGCTAAAACTACGCCAGTAAAAGTTCAACAGCTATTTTTAATGGTGGGTTCATACAGCCAAATAAAATAAAATAAGAAATATATATTTGCTCATGCGCAGTACGATGAGGCTGGATAAAAGTTAACTTTTACGATTGTTTATAGTAATTTTACTATTTATAGTATATTTATTTATTAGTTGCCTACTATATTATACATTTTACTTATGTGAAATTATAAAATAAATTAAATCCAAACTGAAAATAATTGTAGGTTAGAATTAAGCGTGCGCAAAGCCGTTTTCACATAAAATAAAACAAGAAGTTAAAAGATAAAGACTTCTTATTTTATTTGTTATTTTATTTGGCTGTATGAACGCATGTACGGTATCCCATATAACCAATTTTCTTATTTTATTTTATTTTATTCTTATTTTATTTTATTTGGCTGTATGAACCCACCCTAAAACCAACTTTTACTAGTTCCCTGGACGGTAGCAGTGAGTCTGAAAAATTCAGTTAGCGCGGTTGCCACATGTTGTAAAATATAGGGATAAATAAGGATAAGTTGAATAATAGGCAATATAAGGATAACATTATATTGAGCTAAACGTTGGCAACGTTGACAGACATCTAGCGTAAATTCCCTTTGTTTTTTTGTGGTTATGTATAATTGTTGTGTTATCGTTGTAAAAAGTGATGTGCGGTATTTTCCCTATAGAAGAAATTTTCTATGAAAAATTAAGGCAAACTAGGCACTCGCAAGAATGTAATAGTGCCTGTTTTTCATTTTTGCAATATAATGAAGTCGGAGCAAAAATTAACCATGCAAGAGAAAAAGATAAAAGGGAACCTACTGACTATGAATTTATTAAACGTTTTGATATGCTTGAAGTAGTGGGTTTGAAAAAACGAATAGCTCCCGTTGAAGAAAATTCGGGCTTATTTTATTTTGTCCACGATGAAGAACTTTATTTAAAAAACCTTGTACCAATAAGTAATTGTAATTGTTTTGTAGGCTTTAAAATGTTTACTATGATTTCCCTTTTAATATTTAGAAGGTTATGTTATTTTCCATAAGTTTTAATAAATATACCAAAGAAGTAATTTGTAATTTTAAGATATGTGGATCAGCTTGAATATTGAGGTGATCCAAAATTCTTAAAAGTTTTATTTGTTCTAACTTCCATCAACATTCTTCCTCACCACACTCGCCCTGTACAATAGAATAACTTTTACTGGCACCCTTTAGTAAATGTTACTTTCACTAGTGAATGTTAGAAATTATTAGGAAAAGTCGAAAAATCTGTTTAAAATACCACATTCGCTGGTCCAATCCGTAATTGCTAGCATTTCCTAGTGAATGTTAACATTCACTGAATTTCTGACTTTCACTGTAACACATACAGTCTATTATACGCTAATAATCTAGCTGGCGAATATATTAAAATTTATATTAGTATAACAAATTATATTTGACAATATCTTGACTTCATAAAAAGCTTAAATAAATAAATAAATTTAAATTAACAATAGTGTTTATTTTTGATTGATGTCTTCTAATGGACAAACAAAGCACTTTTGTATAGAGGTACATTGTGTGCAATTAACTTATTTTGATTCAAGATATACATAGTAATTCTATATATCTACGGAATATTGGAACTCACTGTATGTTTTGTAAGCTGGCTTTAAAAAAAAAATTCTCCAAAATTTGTTTTCCTCAAAAACTGTGATGTAGCTTTTTTTTTACAAGAGACAAAACATGTAGTAAATACTGAAACAAAAATTAGTTGTTGGTGGAGTTGAAAAATATTTCTACTTAAATTTATAAGGGTGGGGATAGTTTTTACTCTTTCCGTACGTTTTCTCATGTTTAGTGAAAGCCAAAAGTTAAAATGCTTAGCAAAACATAAGTACCTAAAATCTCATTCAAATTGAAATATCGGTTCATAAAATATCTTAAAAAATGTGTTTATTTTTTTAAAGTTTGATGCCCTCTAGCAGACAAACGAAGCACTTTTGTCTAGAGGTAAATTGAGGTTAATGAACTTATTTTGATTCCAACAATACATAGTAGTTCTATGTACACGGAATATTGAGACACCCTGTAAACAAAAAAAAGTGACAAAATATCAAAAAAATGTCAGTTTCCTATTTGTTGTAAACTTTTTAGCACACCCTGTATCAGTACTTTTACAGAGCTTCAATAAATTGTAAACAATCTTAAATTGTTTTGGACTGGTTTTACCCATTATCCCTCACTTATACTCAACTATCTTTCTTTTGAATCTTCTTATCTTCTTATATCCCTTCCCAAACCATCCGGGTTGCGTTTTCCCTTTTTGTTCTTTGTCAAACGAACTGCTGCTTGCCTCCTTGTCACTGCTACTGTTTGTAGTAAACTCCACGTCCTCTTCTTCCGTAGAATAATCACAACACAGACATACATTCGGTTTATCTTTTTTCTCCACTTTACTATACCTCATTTTTTCATTGCAAAAGACTGAATTACTTTGCTTATAAAACAAACATAGCACTGACTTATACTTCTTGTGGCAAAATTCGCACAAAGGTTTGGCGAACACTTCTTGAGACAGGTTCAAAGGAAACGCTTCCTCTTTGATGACCGGAAGTGGATTTATAATGCTGTGAAGTCCGGGGTACAGAAAGCTGGTTTGATAGGGGTACAGAAATAGGTCAGTATAATGGCTGAACATACTAAAAAAAGTTAAGGAAGGATTTACTTCACTCAGAATTGTTTTGAAGCTATCACTACTAGTATCACAGTGAAAATTGAGATCAGATCTATTACTAAAACAGTCTTTTTGCACTTTGACTTCCATACAACAGTCCAATTCTCCTTTAATGTCTGGATCAAGCTTTAACATTGGTTGTGTTGTGGTATGCATTTCTAATTCGTTCAGTTCGGTGACATGATGGAATATTGGATCTACTGCTTTGTCATATTTCGGTACTACTATTCCCAACATATTCATAATCCTTTTAAAAACCACATCACACCTGCCATTAACTTTTATATTGGCACATTCATCTTTTGGAGTCCATTGGAGATTGACTATATAGAGGTTGGGTCTTTTCTTGGCTGGTTTATCCATTTGCCACAGCCATGGATATTTTTTCAACACCTTAAGACTAGACCCTGCAAAAATATTAAAAAATAGCATATACAGAGTTATTCGCCACTTAAGACACGGAGTATTGTAGCTAAATGATTAGATTTTTACAAATTGTAAGTTTTGGGTTCGTTGAAGAACTATTAGAGCTACAATTTAAAAATATTTTCAAAAGGTACAGAGTGTCCTAAATAAATAAAAACTGTTATAGTTGTATTTTTTTTAAATCTAACCTAACCTAACTAAACACCCTGTATATTATTTTATTTTTAGATTCTACAATTGAAATAAAGGTAAAGTTTATTAAGGTTTATCACACTTAAACCTTGCCATTTATGAAATATATTCAATTTTGTGAAATTGTAGTAAAAATTTTAAGGCTTCTTTTCTCAAATGGTATGAAAATTTTTAATGCTAAATATTTACTGAAGTATATTTATTGATCAGATATTGTGTTGTAATAATAAAAACAATACTTATATATAGTGTTTAAAAATTTATTTTAAATAATTATTAGCTTTAAACGACAATAACTTGTTTAATTTAAATGGAACACCCTATATATTTTACGAGAATCAGATGCACAATTTAATTGTCTCTCAAACTGTATTATACCATTTTTTACCTGTCTCTTCAATTTTTCGTAGAAAATGCATTTTCTTATAATTTAGACCTCATTTATCAATACAGCCAGGGAATATTGACATTTTCCCTGGCCCTGGTTTTTTTGAAGTACTAAAAAGGATAATATTGCAAGCCCATTTGTTTACAAAAATAAAACTATTTAAATCTTTATAAAAGAGTATTATCAATTAAATATACCACCATTATTTCCGCCCAAAAACTAGTTAAATACATACTTAATTGTTTTAGTTAATAAATTATTCTAAATAAATGTGGATTTGAATCAGAAATCAATATAATAATAAGTTATGAAAATGAATGTCATCACTGTTGTCATAAATAAGCATTCATCAAAAAATGACGTAAAATTTAGGTGTTACTTTTCACCACACTGTCTAATGCACATACAAAATCCAGTTTTAGAGCAATTATTATTAATCAATGCAAAAAGTCAATTAATGTAGTTTGAATAGATAGAATTGGTTCTCTTTAACAAATAATTAAACAGTTATTTTTGAATTATATGAACAATATTAGTATCTGTACTCTTTGAAAATTTATTACATCTTTAAAAATAATCTAAAATGTCAATATTCCATGGGTATATTGATAAATGATGTATAATTTATATAAACACTTGAACAGACAATAACCCTAATTACTACTATAAATAAAAATAACTTACCTAAACAAATAATTGTAGTAGCTTCTTTAGCATTTTTACAGGCCCCTTTCCAATTCAGTGGCCATTGCAAGCTGCCTCTCTCACCAAAGTGAACAATTGTATCCATTAAAGCCCCATTACATACATAACATCTTCTACAAGCATTTATTAAAATTTATTCAAAATGTATAACAGCGTTAAACAAAATCTTTACCTGTAAGTCTTATGTGAATATCTGGCAGTATTTTCAGTCACATCAAAAGCTCTCCAATATTCCCTGTGAGGTTTACAATTCTTACAAACTTCAATGTACATGTTGCCATGCAGTTCTGACAATGCAGTTCTTGGTAGACCTGAGCGAAGATGTAATCCATCACAGTTTTGAGATACAACATATTTTAAAATTTTTTGACGGTATAGTTCAAACAAAGCCATATGTGTAAATGTTGGTTCAGCTAATGATAGGTCGTGATCTCTAAAAAAATATAAGTATGGATTAATAACATATAAAACTGATTAACATGATTAGATAAGCATATAAAAAATCAGATTATATTTACCCAATTTCTTTGCCTTCCTTTAATCTTGTCCAAATTCCGTTAGGACCTCTATAATCTGGTATTTTTGCCGCTGTGCTGATGCCTGCCCCAGTATAAACAACCAAATGTTGAGACTGGGCTATGGCTTGTGCCAAAATTTGACACTTCTGCAATAAAACATCCTCTGGATCCTCAAACTCTTCAAGACGTTTCTTCAAAGCTTCCCTTTTTTTCATTCTTTCTTGTACTTCCTGTATAATGTTTGAACATTCTTCCAGGGTCTTCAAATCTTCATTAGTACGACTATCTTCTGACTTTTGAAGAATTGTTGAAACCTAAAATAATTGATCTTCATATTACATCACTGATCATTCGTTTCAAGTACGATTCCATATTAGAAAATGTACTATAATAAAAATAGATATAAAACTTACCTTTCTCAGATTTGCAGCTCTTTCTTCTTTGGCACATAACTTTTTAGGTTGAACACTTTGTGGTCGTAATAAACGAATTCTTTTTGCGCCCGATTCCTCAAATTCAGCTGACTCATTATCTGCATAGTCGTCGCAATCCATTTCGGTATCCATTTGCGAGAAAAACAAGATAAGTTCTACAAACTATTAAATAAAAACAATGCCTTTCATCGCTCCATTTCACCTTGTTTTGGTTCACTTCTTAATTAGTTTTTTCCATGTTGGCAAAAGTAGTTCAAATAATTTGACGTTTGAAAAGTACGTTCAGAAAACTACTAAATATAACGGATAAAATGTTTAAAACAATATTTCATTTAATTCATTAAAACTCTATTTACTAGTTTATTACATAAGAATTGCATTTAATTAATTGTAGGCAATAAATTATCTTGGGTAACTATTTTTAAACATGATTTTATGTTTTACAGGAACATTCTTTTAACTGTCAAAAACGTCAAAAACGTAATTGTTAAGTTGGCAATTCTATTCGTTGAAGTTTTTAGAGAAGCAAGTCCAAGGAAAAACAAAGTTTTTTATTTTCCCAAAAAGAATTTGAACTTAGATTTAAATTTTAACTAATTTAAGATATACTCTTTTTGATTTGATTGATTTTCTTTTATATTTTTGAATGGTATTTGTTCATTTTGACCAAACAACGATAGAATGCATTGAACTTTACAGATATGGCGGCGACTAGAAAACTTCAAGGTATTGTTTTTTGTAGTTTCGTTTTTTATTTCTATTTTCTTTTTTTGGATAAAAAATATCAAAATATAAACGTAACTAAAAATACACTGGTTCGTCCTCCCATAAGTTTTCTGTAATAAGAATTATGAGAAAAAAATATTTGAGTTGTAAACAGTACTATTTTTTTTGTTTTATTCAAGGAGAGATAGATCGTTGTTTGAAGAAAGTAACTGAAGGTGTAGAAACATTTGAGGATATTTGGCAGAAGGTTCACAATGCGACAAATAGCAACCAAAAAGAAAAATATGAGGCCGACCTTAAAAAAGAGATCAAGAAGCTGCAGAGGCTTCGAGATCAAATTAAAAGTTGGATAGCTTCTGGTGAAATTAAAGACAAAAGTATATTAATGGATAATCGAAAGTTAATTGAAACTGTAAGTATAACTGCCTCACTCTGTGCTAAATAATGACAGTCGGCCTTCAGCAAATGGAGAGGTTTAAAGTAGTCGAAAGAGAAACAAAGACAAAAGCTTATTCGAAAGAAGGTTTGGGAGCTGCCCAAAAATTAGATCCAGCCCAAAGAGAAAAGGAAGAAATGCAACATTGGTTGAACAATTCCATCGATCAGCTGTCTATTCAGGTTTAATTTATTTTTACGATTTGTGAAGCCAATCTAAAGGTCATGTAATTTTAGACTGACTCTTTTGAGAGTGAAATAGAACAATTGCTTTCAAAGGGCAAAAAGAAACTGGATAAAGACAAACAAGAACGAATGGATGAGTTAAAAGGAAGATTAGAGAGGCATAGGTTTCACATACAAAAATTAGAAGCGTTATTGAGAATGTTAGTTAATGAATCTGTTGAAGTAAAACAGGTATGTATTTAAATTTTAAATGTATATTTATAGAGTTATTGAAGCTTGTAAGAGCTTTTAAGAAATACATCTAATTGTGTTTTAATTATTTATATCCTTGATATTTACACACTATGATAAAATATATTTATTGTTTTAGATCAAACCAATAAAAGACAATGTGGATTATTATATTGAATCGTGGAAAGAACCCGATTTTCAGGATAATGAATTCATATATGATGATATAATTGGATTGGATGAAGTAGAGTTATCTGGAGTAGGCCTGCCATCATCGGGTACTTTTATATATTACAAAAACATATTTGTTAGAGTTTTGTTGATGCTTCTTTTTTTAATACATAAGCTTTAGTCGGTGACTGGGAGACCCCTAAATTTAAGTTAAACAGTGTTTATTCATAAAAATAAGTGATATCAACTTTAAAAAATCATTGTTATCATCTTGAATTAAATATTGACTATTGTAGCTAAAATTGTGAATGTCGAGTGTCTATGAAAGGCTACTAGAGCTACAATTTAAAATTATTCAAGTCTCAAATAAAAATTTCAGAGAAAAAGATGAGAAAAAGTTCAATTTTAAAAAATATCTACATATTATCTATATCTATATTGATATTATTTGTTAAGTTATACTGTAATGGTACTCGGTTAATCAAGCATATTTACTGAACTTCGCCAAGGATTATTAAAATAAAGACATTTTATTATTAGTATATACCTCTTTGGCGGATTCATTTCTAGAAAAAAAAATCCTATGGGTATTTCGCCACTGTAAGAAAATCTACAAAATAAAATTAGTTATTTTTTGTAGCCACTGCTGGCGTTAATCCAAATTAACTAATTGTCAGCAGTGGTTTTTTAATAAACAAATTTACCCAACGGACAAAAAAATGCTTAACATTTCGGGAAGTATCTCTTCCCGTCTTCGGTAGCAAACAAAAACAAACAAAATTTTAAATTGTTTTTAAAATATCTAAAGGTGCGTCCAGACCTGACGAGACTAGCGCGAGACATTCCAAATTTGCGAAGTGTGGCGGGTTTCGCGAGACAACCAACGGAGCCTCGATGCTAAGAAATCTCGCGGCACAGTCAGGACGTGTTTTTGGTAGGCTCGCTCGACTGCGAGATATTAACTCTGATTTATAAATTTCGACTATTAAAAATTAAATAACCTCAAATTCTTTAAATGGTACACCGTATGTATTATCATTTTGCTGATAGAATTTACAAATTTTGCGTCACTGATAATTTTTAGGGTACCGAAATCTTCAACATTTCTTTAATCAAATTAAATTATTACAAAATCTATTAACTTTAGATAATATCATATGCAAAAAAAAGTTACCTAATTGTACGTAGAATCTAATAATAAAATAAAAAACAGGATATTTCCATTAAAAAATATATGTTATATCCGCAACACTTTTTTGAAGCACCCTGTATACTCTACAGTAATTTTAAAATGTGCTTCTATATAACTTTTCTGTTTAAAATTTTGTTCTAAAAAACGTTAAAATACGTATTTTGTAAAAGACGTCGTGTCCTGAAACAAATGAAGGGTTAAAAGGAAAAATCGACGATGAATAAAATACGACGAACCAAATACCATGTTCGAGTTACAAACATTTATTACTCTATCCGTTATTATTTGGCCATCGTTTGTTATATTCAATTAAAATTTAATGTGTTTGGGTTCCTATCACTATGATCTAACTCGCTTGTCTCGTGGCATGCTTCCCTCAAAAAATAGATAGAAGATGTCTCGCTCTCGTCTTGCTTTTGTCTCGCTTTTGTCTCTTTCTTGTCTCGCTCTTGCCTCGCTCTCGTCTCGTCAGGCCTGGACGCACCTTTAATGCAACTATTCGAGAACACTTTAGTTTTTTTTAGATACGTCTGTAAAAGCCGTTGACGTTTGATTTGACGTGATTATAAAAACTAACTATAAAAGCCGTTGACGTGATTTTTAACAGAATTAACAGATTTAAAAATAACTACGTTCTCAAATACGTCCCTTTTCACAATAAGGACGTTGGCATCCTCCTGAGTTTGATTTGATACAATTTTTTCTTTTTCAATGAGACAGTAGGGCTCAGGAAACTATGATTCATGAGACTATATGGACTCAGGAAATTATATTGTAGCAGATTGCTTTCTTTACACTCTTGTCGATCTTTCTATGTTCTTGGTGCCTACACAATCTTCTCAGAGCTGTCAAAAATGACAAGAAAGAACTTATTTTCAACTGGTTGTTGAGCCCAAACGGCATATGGCAGTGCGATTCTGTAAACATGTTTTCTTTCTAGTCTAGTCACTCATTTTTTTTTACTAGGGATCTTACAGAATCCCACTGCTATTCTTCAGAGAAAAAAAAATAAATAACAAAAATTATAGGAAAATGTCTGTACTTTAATTTTATATAGAATGATTATTTACGAAAAGTTTATATTTGCAAAGTTATAAACAAAAAAGCACAAAAAAAACATTTTTTTTCACTCTATCGTATTTTTCTCCATGTTTCGTCACGAAATTTTGTTAGCAAACCTCAGAAACCCAAATTCAGCACCCCAAAAAAACAATAATAATGGAAGAAATTTAGAACTTTTTTCGGTACAATTTGACTAGACTATTATCCTAAACATATTTGTTGAGATTGCGTTTTTTGTGTTTCGTTTCATATTTTTTGTTCCTCTTTGTTTTTGTTGACAAGTATTAGCCAGCCATTTTAACTTCATTTCGGTGTTGTTTTAATGTGTAAAATGTGAACGTCTTGTGTGTGTGCTGTTATTTTAATTTACGACGACTTTTTATAATTTAGTATTTATTTAGGGGTTCTTTCCTATATTAGTTTAGGTATGACGATGCTCGTATGGAGCGAAACATGTGTCACATAGTTTTAATATTAATGTATGAGACCGAGACTTTGAGTTTTTTCATTTTAATTGACACAACTCGCAATTTTAACCTGGCAAAGTTAATCCAGCAGGATGGAGTCACCTTCTAACTGTCCACTCATTTATGTTTACAATTCTCACTTCTTCTAGATGATTTCAAAGGGAAACTTCAGTGGCCGTTCGATTTCTTAAAGCACCAAAAACGAGAAAGCGGTTATCTCTATGAAATGTTGTACAGGGTGAGTCAAGGATTGAGTAAAGTCCATTATCTCATTTGTTTTGAGATTTACGAAGAAAGGTTAGGTTATAGAAGCGTTACAAGAGGAAACTTAAGATGCACATTTTAAAACTATTACAGATTATACAGGGTGCTTCAAAAAAGTGTGGCAGATATATCATGTTTTTTTTAAATACAACACCCTATTTTTTATTTTATTTTTAGATTCTGCCTAAAAATGTATAAGTTTGTATATAATGTTATATACAGTAGCGTAGCGTAGGCCCCGCAACGGCGGGGGGACCTCCAATTTTATTTACTAAATGCATTATATATATGTGAACAGTGTCCCCTACAATCTCCAAAAATAAAAGGGCAAAAATTAAAAATATTTTGGACTTGATTTAATTTTTAAGCTACATTGTTACCTTAATAATGTAGTATGTTCTAATTTTAAACACGTATTTTTTAGCCAAGTAAAACCTACATAAAGCTATATTATGTTTTTTAGTGTGTTTTTTTTTATTTTAATATAAGGGCCCCAAAAAAATCTTACGGGGGCCTAACATTTAAAGTTACGCTAGTGGTTCTATACCTAATATTAATAGTTTTTGTAATATTTCAATTTGTTTAAAGAAATGTCGGATTTTAGAGCCGTCAAAAACTGTCAGTGGTGCTATTGTTCCTGAAATTGGATTAGTAAAGTTTGGTAGGATAGTTTTATAGATATGAAGAAAAAGGTATATGTAAAGATATTTGACTTAGATACTACGTGGTATTCTAAATATATTTATGAATTTCGATTATTTAAAATTAAAAAATCTCAAATTTTTTTAATGGTATACCCTTACATACTAAAAAGTTATAAAATTTTACGCAAAATTTAAAAATAACATGAAAAATAAGGTGTTGCATTTTAAAAAAACGGATGTTATATACGCAGCATTTTTTTGAAGCACCCTGTAATAATTTTAAAATGTGCATATTAACCTTCTCTATGACCTTTCTGTTTAATTTTTTTTTTGTAAATCTCGAAAAAATGAGATAATGGACTTTATCGTTGACTCACGCTGTAGTATAAGTCTTCGAGTGAGCAGATCGGTCTTTTGTAATTATCTTAAATACCATTACTTTATTTTGAATTTACTGTAGGTAGCACTGAACATTAGTGTTATAAATTTTAATAAAATTTAATTATAAATTAGATCAAATAAATAATTTTTTAATTTTATTTTAATTTACTAATTGCGATAATAAAAAATAATTCTATTTATCTCATGAAAATCGACAAAATGTCAAGATACAACTTTTAATTAGCATTAAACGGCCAACACAATTTTGGCAACAAGAGAAAAAAAGTCAGTGGCGCACATATTTTTTTAGAAAAATATTCCAATGATAACCCATATGCACGTCCTTGGTGAATCTGTCGATACTTTTTTAGCATTAAAATTATTAGCACTTATAGTAACTTTTACCCTCAAAATTTCATTCGAATCACTAAGCGCACTTGGAAGAAAATTATAATAAATTGATAAAGAAATGATGACTTTGGCCCCCCATAGCTACAAAACAAAGCAAAATCGGATCTATAAATCAGAAAAAATAATATAAAAAATAAATCTTATTTTTACGTGAGAAATCTCCCCACGAGAGATGGCACGACATGTTTTGTGGAACAACCCTGTATAATTAGGAACCTGCCACGACTGAAGAAAATCCAAAAAAATAAAAATATCTAAAACATATGCAAATTACAGGGAACTATATTATGACACTACTTAATATTCGTCTTGTAATTTAATTATTCCTATTTCAGCTACGACGGATAGTAATGATACAGGTGGTACACCGACGTCAATGATCTCTGGTTCGTCTCCGATACCGTCCCCAGCGCCATCTTCAGGTGGTTTGGCTAATTCGACAGCATTTAATCATTCCATTGAAACCAATGCCATTGAGGAGAAAAAAGCCATCTCTAAAGAAGTTCAACAGCAGCCAAAAGTAAGTTTGTATTTTATATTTTAGTGAAATGTCGATTTTGCTTATCTTTTAAAAAATGGGATATTACAGTTCATACCAAATAAACTTTTAGACACTTGACTAAGCTTGACCGGCACAGTGTTGCCCATTTTTATATACACACACCGGAAAAATCTAGAGATATAATTTTATTAAAGTTAAAAATAAATGTTTTGAATAAACAACCACATATTTGTAGGCCGATTCTTTCTACTTCGATTGAAACGAAGTAGTCACACTAGTTATTTCTAAATTTTCTTATATTTGCAGCATTTTTTGTCAAATGTATAAAAAGCACCTAGCATCAATTGTTCGAATTTAACCTGTACTGGCTATGTTTTTATGATAACTGGCCAGAATTCATTCAAATAACTCTGTTTAGTATTAAACGATTATGGAGCGTAGACATCTTAACAGAGACGAAATGCTAAGGGCCATGGGTATGCTCGAAGCTGGAATGCGCCAAATCGACGTAGCTAGAGCATTAAATGCAACGCAAAGTGTAATATCGCGATTAAGGCACACAGGGCGACATCGCATTACTACCCCTCAGCAAGATCATTTTTTACAATTAAATGCTCGACGCCGACCGACTCTTACAGCACCAGAGCTTAGTTTAATTCTCCAGGAAACACATAATGTAACAGTTAGTCCTGACACTGTTCACAATAGATCAAGAGAGGTCAACTTAAGAAACAAACGCCCCTGGGGAGCTCAACCCTTAACGAGAGGAAATCGAGAGGTACGATATTTGTGGGCTCAAGATCATGTTCAGTGGTCGAATGAACAATGGGCCAATGTTCTCTTCACGGATGAGTCATGCTTTGGAATTCATCCGGATTCGAGAAGGCTTAGGGTATAAAGAGAACCAGGAAATCTTATTCGGTTGGATCATGTTCAGGAAGTGCACCCTTATCAAGGTGGAACAGTTATGGTCTGGGGAGGAGTCCAGTTAGGCCGAAAAACCGATCTCGTTTTTCTTGAAAGGTTTCTAACAGGAATCACATATCGTGATCTAATTCTTGAGCCTATTGTGTTATCATATGCCAATGATTTTGGGAGAAACTTCATTCTCATGCATGACAATTCACGGCCATATACAGCCAGAGTGGTAAGTGAGTTTACCAATGCTCATCAATTAAACATCTTACCCTGGCCGGCACAATTTCCTGACCTCAACCCCATCGAGCACGTATGGGACGCGGTCCAAAGAAGAATTTTGAGGATGGGTATGCCTCGTGAAACTCGTAGGGATCTGGTTCGGGCTGTGAATGCAGCATGGAAGGCTGTACCTCAAGAAGAGAGCGACAACCTGATCAGGAGCACGGAGAGACCATGTAGGGCTGTCATGAACAGTAGAGGAGGCTATACCCTTTATTAAGTAAAATTGGTTTTATCTTTTTTTTTTTTAATTCACAGTTTAGAATAAAAAAAATGTGTGTATTTTTTTGAGTTCAATAAAAATCAAGGTAAATTTGAAAAATTCGGTAAATTTCGCATTTTTATTTCCAATACGTCCTGTAAACTATTTGTTTATTTTAATTTTATTATAGAAGATACATATATATTACAGAAATGCAAATAATAAAATTACTGGCGATAACTGGATAAAATTGTAATGTCCCTAGACTTTTCCGGTGTGTGTATTTTCTTTTAATCAAAATATTTTAGGAAACAAAAATACATTAATTATAAATATACAAACAGTTATTATTTACATCAACAAAACTCACCTTCTTAACAACACTTAAGGGACATAAAGGGCTATCGCCCATTGCTGTCGCTTTCCCGTTCACAATATTCTAATGAAGTTGCGATGGGTTTTTTACGGCTATTAAGATATCTTGTGCACTTCGCACTAAAAGAGGTTCTAATCGATTGCAAATTCTGCTAGTAATCATGTTTAAGCTTAAAGCATCACAACATTATTTATTTAAACTAAAAACTCATAATAAAAAAATAAAGTGTCAAAACGAATGACAATGTCAGGAAATTAATAAATAAATGCGGCAACTTGACATTTTTTACAGCAGAGCTGCCATCTGAATCCCCAGCGAGAAATTTAAATTTCACTTAGTCAGCACGGCGCCGAATATGACCAGCAATTAATTCAATAATCGCGCCGTCGATGACGTAACTAAAAGTTTATTTGATATGAACCGTATGTAAAAGTTTTACAAATAATATCAGTACAGTTTTAGCATTTTATTTTCTTCCTCTGTTATCAGGTTTATGTTTTTTTTATGTTTTACTTTATTATTTATTTTTTATAACTAACATTTCAAATTACAGGGTGTACCGAAAAATTTGCAACAAATGGGATTTTTTTATTGAGTTTTTTGAACTAAATAAAATGCTAACACTATACAAAGGTATTCAGTGTTTTCTATTATATATTTTTTTATTTTAATTTAGCCAGTCAAGCCTATGGCTGTTAGGGCTACGTCTGCATCTCTAAACAGTAGTACAAATTCGGTACTGAATTATAGTAGTGCTAGTGCAACGTCCACACCATCTGGTAAGGGTTAGTTGAGTATGCTGTTTTGTTTAAACATACACTTTAAAGAATTATTTATTTTTGAATTTTTTTTTATTTTAAAGATCTATGAAATATCTAATAATAAAAGGACAATTTTTAGTTTTTAAGAATGCTAATAATGTTAAAAATAATCACTTAGTCATTGAATAAAAGGACTAAGGATGGAGCATATCAACAAAAAAAAGCGCGACAGCGAGGGTACTTTAATATGGCTGTCTTGAATTCAGGCTTATCAGTGGCGTCCTAATTGTTTTTAAAATGTGTTTAAAAAGACATCTAAATGTAATAGAGGCATGGTTACGTGATTGGAAAATAAAAATTAGCCCATCAAAATCGGCCCAAGTAACCTTTACTTTAAATAGAGACCAGTGCCCCAAGTCTTCCTCCACTAAATACTTAGGTATGCACTGGGATACTAATCTTACCTGGAAAGAACACATAGTAAAGAAACGTAAACCAATAGATTTGAAAATAAAAGATTTATATTGGTTAATAGGAAGATCTAAACAGTCGCTAGAGAATAAACTTCTTTTATTTAAAACAATAATAATACCTATTTGGGCGTATGGAGCAAAACTCTGGGAATCCGCTGGTTAATTAAATATAGCCTTAATATAAAGGAGTCAATCCAAAATTCTACGGATGATAACAGACGCATCATGGTATTTCTTCAATCATACTCTAGAGTATGATTGAAGACTTCATCTAGATGAAGTCTTAAAAATTCTGTATTATTATTATAAAAAAATCCGTTAATTATTGCTTAAAATAAAACTAATAACAAACCAAACAAGAAATAACATAACAAATACAGAAAAACGCAACAAACCCTCAAAAGTTTAAGTAAAATTCAAACGTGTCAAGTGACACATCAAACAAAACTGACAACAGACGGTATTTCCATCGTCACCGTCGCCTCTGTTTTCTAATACATGAATATAAAATAGTATCAGACTCCTTCTGCAGTCTTTTTATTGAATGGTTAAAGTCAGCATTTTAAATGTGAAAGTCGAATAATTTACATTATTACAATTTTAAAGGTAAAACGACTACTTTAACCAGTAGTACGCCTAGTAAGATTATTCTAGCAGCGCGAGAGAACTCTCCCATTATTTCAAGCATGTCGACGGTCAGCAATTTCGCAGCTGCAGCAGCCAATAACCTCAGTTCGAAGTTGATAACTAGTAAGTCGAATTGACTAGTAAAAAATGAGAAATGTATCTTAATAAATTTACTTTTTAGATAGTGGCGAAAGCAACTCATCTGTGATACCCAATGTTAGTCAAGCACCCCAACAGAGTTTATTAAACTCCATCAACACATCAGCTGTAAATTTATCCATTACTTCACAGGTATTATTTCGAATTTTGTGTTTATATTTATATTTTTATTATTAAATACATATTACATAATATTCTACATATTTTAAAATTATTTCTTGAAACGTAAAATGGGCGTCTGCTGGATCTGTGTCTATGAAAGGAATGCGGACAAAAAACATTTAAATAAACAGCAATATATTTTATACGTCGACTTGACGAGTACGTCACCGCAAATCGCTCCGCCCACTCACTTTATTGGCTACTTGCAAATTTGTCGAATTTTTATTGATGGGACGCGTCCTCCAATTTTTTACGAAAAACATCGAGAGCATATTGTTTCCCCTCTCACGGATACCCCGTAGCTACAGAACGGACAGACGCACTGTATAGTAAGATAATGTTTATTTTATGATACTGTAATTATAGTTTAAACGTTGACTATAGTATTTTTATATTGTTTTGATTATTCCAGACATCTACAAATTCTACTAGTTCATCCCAGAAGCCTAATGAAGGTACAGTACAAAATAATTGCACGCCGGAAGCGAATAATAGTTCGAGCCCGTCGCCATTGTCAAATCCTGACGGCCCTCAAAACATCCCCAACGACCTCATGGAAAAAGTAAGTAACACCTACTACAGATGTTTCTTCTACTGTATAGGCTTGGTGCGTTCTCCGTCGGTGCTGCCACCATCGGTGAATATCGTAAACAACTATTATATACAAATACACGGGTTTAAATAGCGAGCATACAAAAAACGTTTATTATTCCAGTTAAAAAACTTTTTAGATGAGTTCAACTATGGTAGCGAGTATAGTTTTAATCACCGGTTTTGCTAGTGGGGCATAATTGGGGATATTTTGGCTTATAACGAATTTTTTTAAAGGTACATAATTATAATTTTAGAAGATGTTCATAAAACATTTAATAACTAGTTGATAAAAAAATATAACCATTAATATTGCAAATTATATTTTATCCTCTCATAATATATGTCTATTTAATTTTTTTATTATGTAAGGAGCACTATGTTTACTCACTTGTTTCGTCGAACTGCTTAAATCCATTTTTGCTTTTGATCAAATTGGTGTGAGAAACTATGAAGTATGAAGCTATAAAATGTTTTGGGAAAGTTGTGTTATTGGATTCAGTGTAGCCAGCGACAGAACATAGTTCTGAGAACGGGCCTTATTTCGAAAAATAACATTTGTTAAAAATGAAAAAAATTTAAACTAAAAACTTAAACTTTTTTATAAGAAATATACGTAAACACCCTGTAGAATGTAGAATGTTTAGGAGGGGTGTTAATCACCGCGACCTTACAGATCTATTGTGTGTTCCCGTTCTTCGAAAAATGTATATGAGTTGTAACTCGTCATGCACCCTCAGGGCTTTGATAAAAGCCAGTATCGGAGACGGCTCCACAGAGACCAGCTCTCCATTTCCGACATCAGTCGTACCAAAGTTTATGGCACGAACGATTGTCGTCGTCTTGGTGCACTCAGTGATGAGGTGTTCTGGTGTTTCCCCATTTTCCCCACAGAATCTGCATTCGCTGTTGTTTCTTAGCTTCAATCTATCTTCTATCTAATGAGGTGTTTGTTAAGGAGACAGTATTCTGTTAGAAGTTCTTACTTGTGAACACCCTGTACTCGTCATTTTCTTTTGCTTTGCAGATCCAATTGCCTGAGCTGTCCACGCTGAAAACCATCGCCCAGCAGGTAATAGACAGGACGACGATAGAGAATCAACAGCAACAGCAGCAGCAACAACAACAGCAGCAGCAGCAACAGGTGATATTGGAGACGCCCCGCAGCCAGAGCCAAGCCAAGACGGAAGCCCACATACCTCCGCTGTTGGGCGTCGCTCCCCTGGGAGCAGTACCCCTACAGAAGGAACACCAGCAGCAGTTCCAGCTGATGGAACCAGCGTACTACCACATGCCGCATCCTTCGGATACGGAAAGAATACGGACCTACTTGCCGAGGAATCCGTGCAATACCCCTGCGTATTACATTCAGGTGAGATTATAAAAAATATTTCGATGCTTTTGTTCAATAATTGACGAAGTGACTTTGGTGACTATTGTTGTAATATCATACCATGCTGGCAACTCTTACTTTTGGATCGGTATTTACATGTGTGGAAGTATGCTGTTGCGGCGTTGCCACATTTCTGCGGTGCGCCTTTCCCTATCAATTAAAGTAAAATCACGATCGCAAACCGCTTATTTTTTAAAGACTTTTATATTTTGAAAAGATAACTAGATAAAAATAATTAGATATGTTTTTGAGCATATAAAGGGAGAAAACATCAGTAATCGCGATAATTTAAAAACTCAACTTTTTAACACATAACACGCGATAACTCAAGAACTACTTTAGATATTGAAACTTTTTTTTATTTTGAAGATCGGATCATTTACAAGATGTTTAAATAAGAAAAATTCGATAGACTTGTTTTTTTCCATTCAAAATTAAAAAAAAACATCCAAAAACCATTACTTTTAGTACATTGCAATTTTCAAGAATCGTGTAACTTTTTTATTTATAAAGATTTTCGCATACTATCTACAAAAAAAATATACCAGATATATTAAGAAAGTGTTTGAAAAAAACTACAATCAATTGTTTCTAATGGCACAGATTAGGTATACTATAAAATATGTATACAGATAAAAATCTTGTCCCTAATTCATGGTACGAAGATTGATTTTTATGACAATGAGCAAACGAGTAAAATTTCCTGTGCGCAAAAATACACTCGCGTTTAAACAGCGTAATAACTGGGCCGGTCAGGCGCTGTGCACAATTTTAGAGGCCATGAGTGGGCGTGCTATGTGCGGAAACTAGTAACCTAACTAGTGCGCGACTCTGAAAATTGGAACCACGAAAACGATGCTTTTGACGATAAATTTATAATCTGTCCTAATGGATTTCGAGATATTGATTTTTTAATTCAGAGTTTTAATAGCGCGACCACTGTCGAACACCAACTCAATTCCACTTATTTTTACCAAAAGTGCTAGTGTTTCTAACTTGCACTTAAAAATATACCAGCTATAGGGAAACTTACAACGACTCTATTTAAGAACAAGAGCAACAGCTTTTGTACAATCTTCGACTTTAAGGACCATATGTAGCATAGATAAAAGACTTATACTATTAAATAGATAGGCAACTTATAATACATTTCAATTATATTATACAAGGGCGCCTCTGGTAGACGGAGGAAGAAATACTAATGGAAGAGAGGGGTGCGGGGAAGGGGGGTTGTTTTAGTTAATTTAAAATATATTTAGACATACATGTAAGAACACTTTGTGTGCTTTTAATTAGGTCGAACATATTATAAACGATAAATCAACTGAATTAAAAGCATACAAAGTGTTCTTATATGTCGGATATTAATTAAAAAATATATTAAAAATACTAGAAATAGTATATATTAAGTTGTTACAGTTATAATGTTTGTGATCAGGTACCTGGGCCTTCTGATAGACGAGACTCTGTCGTGGAAGGAGCACATAAATTACATAAGAAAAAAAATAGTCTCTCCAATAGGGATATTCAGAAGGCTAAGCTCAGTCCTTCCAATACAACTTCTTAGACCACTTTACTTTTCATTGGTACATAGTCATCTCCAATATTTAAATATGATATGGTCAACGGCAAATGAAACTTTACTAAAACCAATAAAAACATTGCAGAACAGAGCCATAAAAATATATACAAACTACCAGTTAGGTATCACACAATGGATCTGTACTCAAATCACAATATAATGTCGGTTGATAGTATCTACAAGTTTCAGGTGTGTCAATGTATACATGGAATTATTTTAAATGCCAAACACTCTGTCCTCAAATTTGATAGGAGGGCCCAGGTGCATGATCACAACACTAGGAGGCATAATGATGTAAATCTGCCTAAAATGCTCACCTGCAAGAGGCAAACCTCCATCTCATATAATGGAGCTAAGTTGTACAACGAACTCCCAGATTCTTTAACGTTGAATTTAAATATGCTAACATTCAAAGTACAACTCAAAAAATATATTTTTCAAGGACAAGGGGTAGGAAAATAAAAGTAGACTTGCTCTGACAGGATTCGTAGACTGATTAGTTTTTTTTATTTGTACATAGAATTTATGTTCTAAACTTGTACACTTGTAAACTTGTAAATTGCGTACTTGTAAGCTTTATTGTGTATGTATTCTAAGGTTAAGTAAAATAATACAAGTATCTTTTATCATGTTGTGTAACTTTATCTTAAAAAAAAAATTATCTATAATTATATTTGATTGATCTGTGATATAGATGTAATGAAAGGATGAGCCTGTATGAATATTTTTTCTGTATTCCTAGGTTTTGTTCAATAAAGTAATTTTATTTTTTTTATTTTTTATAATTTAATCTTTGGCGGTTTTCAGCAAATAGCAGGCAGTTTTACATAATTTTCCTCCCTTTGAAGTGAATTGGAAACGGCTAGGTATATAATTTTGGTGTAGGCAAGATTCCCAGTTTGTTTCCGTTTGGGACCTGAAATAATAAAAACAAATTAAATCAGATGTAATCATCTGCTGATCATGCTAATATAAAACGCGCGTCCTTAATTCCTTACATGCACCGTAAAAAAATTTAAATAACTGCTCTGCAAGTAGCATTTATTAGCAGTACTAATTTAAAAAATCTATAACTGTAAGTAGATATGTTTAATTTACTTACCATTGTATCCTTCGGAAACCAGGAGTACAACAATTAAACTCCATGATAAAAAATAATTAAAAGTTATTACAAAACACAAATTGTCCCACCATTTTTAAAAAACATTGTCTAAAACAGAATACTGGCAAAAAATCTGAAGGAATTTAATTTTACAATAATTCGACAAATCAAAACGAAATCAAACCGTAAAATCACAACAAAAGCGTCTCTGAGTGACAGTTAAAAATCAAATTTTATTATTGTCAGATATTGACATTTGCATTGTTAATATTGACAGTTTTAATATTTTGCGCCTCTGCATCTTGGAGGAAAAACTATTTTTAATGAACTGTCATTTCCATTTAAGTTTCCCAGCCATGATATGTAGTATGCAAAATGCCAATCGTAGGTATGCAAAATGTAACTGTCAATGTGACATTACGACAGTAGTCACCTAAACCACCTCGTCATGGTAAAAAATGTCAAAAAGTAATGATAAATAATTGAAAAAATTGCAAATTGTTGGTGGCAAGTTCATTTCGCTCTTAAAAATTAACCAAGGTAGGTATGTGTTGACATGAGCTAAAAAACAAATTGCTCAGACAACAGGGCCCTGATGAAAAATACTGTTTTAGGAGAATTCACTCATGAAGTTGTTGCACAGGGTGTTATAAATTTAAAGTAAAAAAACAACCCTGTATAGTAAGCCAAATACTAAAGTTTGTATGTATTTATGTACAGTTTGCTAAAAAAATCATGAAATTAGGGCTAAAAAACACTTTCAATTTGACGACAAAAAATTCCGTTGCGCTTTTTTGCATTTGAGTGTATTTGATATTGATATCCAATATACTAAGGGCTGGCAAACGTTAGTCTTAGGTCGAGATTTCCGTATGTAAGAAAAGTACAATGCGCTTATAATGTACTGGACAAAGAGAGAACAGTAAAAACGTTGCCAAAGTGTGAAATAAACTGAGAAACTGTGCACATTGCTAAGAGACGTGGAAGGGGATATAGCAGATTCGTCGCGGCCGACGGGTCAACCCAATCAGTGCCTGTGATCAGTACTTAAAATTCTTGGATACGTACATCATGCGTTTAGCTTTACGATTTAATTACGTCTCGTGATACTTTATTTGTTTATTTATTAAGGAATTGTATTTTTCCCTATAGCTTGTAAATTTGCAAGTGCAAGTTATAAACGTAAAAAAGTTTTGGTAAATATAAGCCGAATTGAGTTGGTGTTCGACAGTGGTCGCGCTATTAGAACTCTGAATTTAAAAATCCATATCTCGAAATCCATTAGAAACAATTGATTGTAGTTTTTTTCAAAAACTTTCTTAATATTTCTGCTTATTTCTGCTATGTTTTTTGTTCGCAGACAATATATGTGAAAATCTTTATAAATAAAAAGTTACAGGATTGCTGAAAATTGTTATGCACTAAAAGTAAATGCATGTTTTTTTATAAATTTTGAATGAAAAAAAAACAAGTCTATCTTTTTCTTATTTAAACATCTTGTTAAAGAGCCGAACTTCAAAGTAAAAAAGTTTCAATATCTAAAGTTGTTCATGAGTTAAGTAAAAGTAGAGTTTTTAAAATATCGCGATTACTGACATTTTCGCGTTATAAAAAAAACACCCTAACGATATCCTTATAATTTCATTTCAGATGTTCACAAACATCTACTGATTTTATCTTGTTATCTTTCCGAAGAAAAGTCTTTCAAAAATAAGCGGCTTGCGATTGTGACTTTACTTGGTAGGGAAAGACGTACTGGAGAAATGTGGCAACACCACAACAGCACACCGTCACATTTCTCTCACTCCTACTTAATAAAATCCCTACGCGATTTACTTCCACACATGTAAACACCTACACAACAGTAAGAGTTGCCAGCATGGTATACTCTCACCTATACAATAAACTCATCACAAAGATGCCTATCATATTTCAGGCGATTTTTGTTAGACTGTACAGTTTACGTTTTAAAAAATTTTGTAAAGATAAATCTATTAAATGAATGTCTAATTCTGCACATTTGGCAAATTTATATTAGTTGGTAATTATTGTTCATAGGCGCCCTTATTCAATTCTGATACGCCAGAATTCTACCAACGGTTGGGTACGGAGACGTTGTTTTTTGTATTTTACTACATGGAAGGGACTAAAGCGCAGTACCTGGCCGCGAAAGCTTTAAAAAAACAAAGCTGGAGGTTTCACACTAAGTACATGATGTGGTTCCAAAGACACGAAGAGCCGAAGATCATCAATGAAGAGTATGAACAGGTAAATTATTTAAATATGATTTTAAAATAAATGGTATCCTAAACAAAAATGCATGCAAGCTCAAAATTTCCAATTTTTCGTTGGTTCTCATAATTTTTTGTAAACTTGTGTCAATCTAAATATTTTCTACTCGTGAAAAAATTTAAGGAAAATAACTAAGGAATGAGTTTAGTGATGGGAAAAACCGATTAATTTCAATAATCGAGTACTCGAGTTCCAAGCGATTGCAATAACCGAGCGATCGCTCGTATTTAAAAATACGGTTTTTCACCCGTCGCTTGTTGTAAGTACTCGTTAACGCCAAGCGCCAAGCAGTGAGTTGCGTGCGCAGTTCACATATTCTTTCGGTGATGAATGGCAAGTAGCAAGCGATTTGCTTGATCGCATGATTTAGTTCACAGAAGAGATTTAGTTTATTTCAAAGCATTGTCGATGTAGGTCGTAAAATTTTGTCCCTCAGATACGCAATGGATAACGTCGTATAAATTTGCTACCTGCAATGTATGTAGAAAATTAGCTCGGCTTTTTATCGAGTATGTCACATTAAAATCGGATTTCAATTTCTATCATTCTAGGATCGCTTGCGTTCGTCGCTCGTTCATAATCGAGCGATGTCGGTTATTTCAACAATCGAGTACTCGAGCGAATTTTCGCTCGAGTTATCCCATCACTAAATGAGTTACAATTAATATTTTTATGTACAAAATGGGAGACAGAAGCTACGTCATAGCAACCTCTTTTTTGTTAGTCTCGTTTGACTTTTCTCTTGGCGACTCTTGGCAAAATTGAATTTTTGCGCAAGGGTGAAATTCTCCAATTGTGTTTACCCTGTACTTATTTCTTATCATTTTTTTGGTAATCAATTATAAGCAAAGTGTATAATTCTGTTAACTTAATTCATAATTCACTTAGGGCATTTATAGATCATACCAAATAAACTTTTAATCACGTAATTAAGCTTAGACTCAACGTTGCCGACTTTTTTATATTTTTTTTAATCAAATATTTTAAGAAACTAAAATGAATTAATTATAAATGTATAAACAGTTATTTACATCAACAAAAATCGCCTCTTTACCAGCACTTAAGGGACATAAAGACCCATTACTACCGCTTTCCCATTCAAAATATTCTAATAAGGTTGCGATGAGTTTTTCCCAGCAGCTGTTAAGCTGCTTTGGCGTCTTGTACTTCGCACTAAAAGCGGTTGTAAAACAATTTTCGATTGCAAGGTCTACAAGTAAAAATGTTTAAACTTAAAGTATTCACAACACAATTTACTTAAATCAGAAACTAGTAATACAAAACTAAAGTGTCCAAACGAATGATAATGTTATGAAATAAATAAATAAATGTGGCAACTTGACATTTTTTACAGCAGAGCTACCACCTGAATTGCCAGCGGGAAATTTAAATTCCAGTTAGTCAGTCCGGCGTCGAATATGTCCATGGTTGACAACAATGAATTCAAAAATCGTGCCGTCGATGACGTAACTAAAAGTTTATTTGGTATCGCTTATATCTTCTGATTTCTTTAAAAGTGTTTCTTTGTATGTTGTGTTTTAATTTATTTATTACTCATCATTCGTGTGCTATTTACAAATAAATAGTAATTTAAAGACATTTTTTTCTCTCCGATTTTAAATATAGGTAGGTAAGCAGAAACTCATTTATTTCTTTTTTTTTTCTTTTTTTTTGTAATATGTATTTTTGGAAAATTGATATCTTACAAAGGATATTTATAAATATGAATATCCTAACCTAAAATTTAATTTGTCGTTTATAAATAATGTGTATTAAAAATATTTTTATTTGTTTAAGGGCACCTACATTTACTTCGATTACGAGAAGTGGGGACAAAGAAAAAAGGAAGGTTTCACCTTCGAGTATAAATATTTAGAGGATAGAGATCTTAATTAAATACTATTTATAAAACATGTGTTTTATTTCAACCTAACCTTTTTACAGCTAAATCCAATAAGATTTAATTTTTCAGAAACCAAAAATAAAAATGCTTGGGAATAGCAAAAAGTTTGGAAAGTAAAATAGGATCCATAAAAACATTGAAAATGATCTGTATTCAGTTCTAGTTGCCTATGGCTTAGTAAATCTGAGTCTATGTTATGGTTGCCAGATTGTTATAAACGTCTGGCAACCCTAGTCTCTGTGGTATGCCTCTCTGCTTCTGAATATTTGTGTCATCGTCCATCTGCGCTTTTTCCTCTTTCTGCATTGTTTTTGTTTGAGTGTTAAATTATTATAAGTGGCTGCTACAATTAGAATCAGATCTTTGGATTTTTTCTACCATTATATTAATACTCCTTGAATTGTCTATCATCTATACACGTTCGGTAAATGAAAAGCTAACAGGTTAGACAAACTCCAATAAGACACCAAATTTGGGAAATGCCGCCCCCTCCCAACCACCTGTCCTTTATAGCCATTAATATTATTCTCTATCACAGAGTTGCCAGTTTTACCGATTTCGTTTGTAAGCTGTTGTAGGTACCGATTTAAACAAAAATTTAACGATATGTTCAACTGTGTCTTTAGTCTTAGAAGCACTTTTGAAAATCTGACACATTTGGACTAAAAATTAAGCGACCATTGCGTCGTAAACCGTATAATCCTACATTCGAAAATATTATTGGTAATTAAATTTTGTTTTGAAATTATAGGTGATCGTTCTATCTGGTCTCAGAATTACGGAGACATTTCCAAAAATCCTTATTGTCCCTTGTGTGCGGTATTCCCGGCATTTCCGAATATGATATCTTTAGAAAATATTGTGTCTCATTCATCTACTAAAGTTGAACCCGCCGAATCTGGCAACTATGTTCTACCACTCGTTACTTAGTTTTTTCCGCTAATTTTTTCTTTTGTCGAAGTTTCGCCGCTCTGCGGACACGAGGCAGACGCTTGTGGCCCCGCCCTCTCTCCCAGAAGCAATTATTCTTACTCATCGTGTCATTTTTAATCAGTGGAAAGTAAATCAGAGTTATCTGTCTTTGTTACACTGCAGGGTAGATTGCAGCCGTGTCATCTTTTTTATCGCATTGAAAATATCCTATTGCTAATAATGCCTTTGCCAAAGCTGTGTACAAGTAATTCTTAGATTGATATAGATAGAACTTAGAAGGATATAATATGGGAATGATATAATATGGATATAATATGAGAATGCACGCATGCATTTGTGTTTTTATTTACATAACGTAAGCACACATTACTCTTAGAGTGCACACATAGTCGTGCGTGCCCAACACATTAGTTGAGCACCTCAAACCATAAAAATTATATATAAAAAGTATATAATTTTTCATGGAAAATGATTTTCAGTTGTAATTAATTTGGTACGCCTACAGTGAAACAACTCATGAACTTGAATAATTTATTCGAACAAGTAAAGACGCTGTTTTATATAAAAATCCATACAAAAATTTATTATTCTTAAACATAACGTATGTATGTAGCAAAATTACAATATTATTAGCTCTCTATTGTACTTTTGTGAGTTATAAAGGTACTAAAAACGGGTAATTTACCCAAAAATTCCCAGAAAAGATCGTAAAGTATTCTAACAGGAGGAAATATACAACTAAGAATATAAAATATGTAGTAATATAAGGTGAAAATGAACAGCTTGTGGACGACGTATAATCTGAAAAATACAAAATTGTTATATTTTTTAGTATAAGACATAAAAGACATTTAGACATTAAATGGATATAAGGCTTACATTTTTTGTTGTACTCTACATCTAGGCAGCGATATTAACGGTTCTTTCATGCAGTACTGTCTAGCTCCTAAAACTGATTTTTCTAGGTACCATTCAATCGGCATCGCGTGGAAGTCCATGCAAAATGTTTTCCGATCTATCTCATCCATCTAAGTAAATATAACAGAAACCAGTTAAATCTTTTTTTTTTCTTGTAGTTCGTTGCTTTTAATATACCAGATCCGTCTCAAAAGTAGCTCACCCGTATAACTTTTTTTATTTTTACAGATAAAAAATCGAGATTTGGTATGTTAGTATATGACATAAATCAGGATTGATTGACATATTCAATTGTTTTGGGTCACTTCCTCTTTCACCGGAAATGACTACAACTTTTGATTCTTAAATGGTTAAATAACACTCTGAATAGAATGACATATCATGTCAACTTTTGACATTCTCGCTTTAAAAAAATAGTAATTTAAATTTCAATCTAGAGGCTGTGTTAAAAACACCAATTTTTAATCAAGGAGCCTTGAAAAAATAGATTTGATCGTCCGATGTTTTTAATGTCTTATCCTGGCTTGTTAAAAGATGCCCAAATCGTATTTTTAATCATATCTCAATTTTTTCAAATAGAACGAAGGTGGCTCATTAGCATATTTGAAAAAGGCATTTTTTTACGAATAATTTGGTACCACACTCGTTTTTACGAGTAATTTGGTATTTCGAATCAAATTGTCGTTATGAACCGCAAGTTACAATTTCAAATAAACCATATGCGAAAATGTCAAAAGTTGATATATGATACATCATTCTATTCAGAGTGTCATTTTCTATCGAATATAATAAAAAAATTACAAGGGTGCCATTTAAAAATCAAAAGTTGTAGTCATTTCCGGTGAAACAAGACGTAACCGAAAACAATTGAATACGTCAATCAATCCTAATTTATTTTATATACTAACATACCGAATCTCGTGTTTTTTATCTAAAAAAATAAAAAGTTATAAGGGTGAGCCACTTTTGAGGTGCACCATAGAAATAGAGTATCTCAGAAAAGTGCTTAACTTAATAACTTAACTGAATCTAAGCTTATAATATTATTTTAGAGAGATTTATTTACATCTCATTATATTTTGGATTTCTTGGAAAATTGGTTAGGAACTGTGACCACAAAGAGAGAATATTTTATGAATTTCAATATGATTTTTGCCTGATAGTTTAAATATTGAAGATGTATTGTGAAAATTTACCTCATCCCACAAGCCCAAGAACTTTTCACTAGCAAAGTTCCAATCTCTAGTGGTGAAAAACTGAAGAAGCTCCAAACCTTGATGTATTTTCTTTTGAATTCGTATCATGCTGAAAAAAAGTAATAAGAACAAATTGAAATAAAAGAAAATTACGGTAACGACAAATAAGACAAATAATAGATCAAATACAGCGTCGGTATTAGTATTGTATAATATATACCTCAATATTCAAAAATGTTTTTAATATACTTACAATGTTTTTTGTCTGAATATAAACATTAACAAGTCGATAAACAAGGCAGGTATCCAGTGCATAAATATACAACAAATGTCATGAACCAATTTAGATGATCGAATGTCACCATCAGGATACCACACCTGCATTTCAAATGGATTCCTGTAGACGATATCTCGTCCTGTGTTTAATACTTCCCCCATTGTAATCGGTATTACACCGTCTTGAGTCAGATTGTAAACAGGAACCTCTTTGCTAAAAGGTATGTAGATTAATATAATATTCAAGATTGAATCAGAAAATTGATGAATGAAGCTTTTATATTGAGATTCTTACGGTTTTTCAGTGGCCAGTTTGTATGCAACAACTATGCTGGCGTTTATAGCGAAGTCCACAGGTATTACTTGAGCTTTGTTTTCCCCTATGCAATGCATCGATCTTAAAACGCCTTTTCCAGCAGCTACCAATAGACCCATGGGACCGTTTAAGCTGTCGACCCATCCTGGTATAGGTTCTAGTCCAGCAGGACAAACTAAAAATAGGAAGTTATTTTCATATTTTTTAAAGCTTGATATAGATAAAACGAGGATGCTACATAGATATGTCAGAGATCAAACGAACTTAACTATATACATACAACAAAAATATACTGGTCGTGATATTGGTGAATTAGAAGATTATACAGGGTGAGTTTCCTACAATGTTCTCTATGGGTATCTCGGAAACTACACTGAAGATAGAGAGTCGGTTAAACGGGGAAAGAATTGCAGTTTTGTGGGGTCATAAATATGCGCCTTTTAGATTTTTGAAAAAGTTCATGGCTTACTAGGTATTACGAAAAAAAAATTCGGCTATTTTAAAAATTGTCCCAAATTTCATTATAATCTATTTTACACAAAAAATTTTCACATAAAAGTTGTAGATAATCACATCCCTAATGAGTTTGTGTCCTCTATTTTTTTTCTAAAGCCTGTCATATTTGACATATGACACAAACGTATGTTTTTTAAAATGGAAACCATAGTTGGCCATGACTTCATAAAAAGTGCCATTTTTTAAGCTTTTCAGCGATATAAGCTATAATATGTTTTTTTCGAAAAAATACTGAGTTATAGCCAGTTCTTTTCATTTTAAAACAATTTCACGTAGTTAGCCATGGAAACAAGTGCAATCGTCGTTGCTCTCAGAAATGTGAAAGTGTCACATTGTCACAATTTAGATACTCCCGCATCAATCGAGTGGTTCCAACATGACTTTCATTATGACACCCCCAAAAATTGAAAGAAATGTTAAATATTATTTATATCATAATTATGCAAAAGGGATAGGAAGAGGTGGACCAATTGCATGGGCCTCCTCGATCACATAACCTATCCATTTTAGATTTTTTTTATGTGGTATGGTTAACAATAACGTTTACAAAAGAACTTATGAATTAAAAGAGGCACTCGAAGAAGCGGTACGGGAGAAGTTTAATTAAGTCGACCGGTCGTTCTGTGAGACTAGCTAGTAGCTAGTAATTCAGTTTTAAAAAGATGCTTTTATGTACTCAAAACAATGGCGGATTTTTTGAACATTTTCTAAAATAACTTAAAGTGCATGTAGTGATATTATTTTTTTTTGTTTTACTTTGTGTAATGTAAATTGTAAATAACCGTTTAATAATATATTCTGACTTTTTATAAGTTATAAATCATAACAGAATAAGTATATCATGCCAACCAAGTGAGATTAGTCATGAAAAATAAGAATTAGCCAAAAAAAATTGAGCCAATAATCCTACACGCTTTTCTTCATTTGAAACGTTCATATTTACAAGTTTGGATGTAACAGTTTCACATTTCTGAGAGCAACGACGGTTGCACTTGTTTCCATGGCTAACTATGTGAAATTGTTTAAAAATGATAAGAATTGGCTATAACTCAGTAATTTTTCGAAAAAAAAAACATATTATGCCTTATATCGCTGAAAAGCTTAAAAAATAGCGCTTTTTATGAAGTTATGGCCAACTATAGTTTACATTTAAAAAACATATGTTTGTGTCATATGTCAAAAATGACAGGCTTTAGAAAAAATCCGAGAACACAGACTCATTAGGGATGTGATTATCTACAATTTTTATCTGAAAACTTTTTGTATAAAATAGATTATAGTGGAATTAGGGACAATTTTTAAAATAGCCAAAATTTGTTTTTTTTTAAATATCTAGTAACCCATGAACTTTTTCAAAAATCTGAAAGGCGCATATTTTTGACCCCACAAATCTGCATTTCTTTCCCCATTTAACCGACGCTCGATCTCCACTAGTTTCCCAGATACCAGATACCCATAGAGAACATCGTAGGAAACTCACCCTGTATATTATATTACTAATTGGTGGTATACTCTGTTATCTGTGATTATAGGGATAATATTTGAATTGAGATACTTATCGGTAATAACAATTGGATTTTTTGACAAAAATTATTTGTTAGTTTTCATATTTCTTTTTCTTTCTTACCTACAGAAGGACGAATAATACACACTGGAATATTATCTTTTTCGTCAGCAACTAACGTTTCGGCCAATCTTTTGCTGTACGTGTACGTATTAGGATGAGGGGCTATTATACTTTTGGTTGCCATTTCTAAAGCTTCTGGGTTCATCCATTTCACTATATCTATGACGTCTCTAGGATTGTCTTTATTTTCGTACACCTACAAATTATGAGATGACATTATTTTTGTTTATAATATAGAGAGTGAGTCTTAAATAAGTGCAAATATTTTTATGGTACTTTATTTCGACCCCAGAAACACGATAATGAGTTTTTTTTTTCGCGAAAAAAAATTGAAAATTTTGGATTTTTTAAAAAAATTGTTCGACATTTTTTTACATTTAATTAAAAACAAACTCTTGGTAATATGACAACATCAACCAATAAAATTAAAATCGTATCGCCGGATGCATGCAAATCCGCCTTAAGACCTAAAAAATTTACCCATATATTATTCGTCAGATCTTATTTCAATTTCTAAATTTATATTTGATTTGCTTGAAAAAATAGACTATTCATAATTATCATAATTAGTAGTGCTTATTCTTGTTTTCTTTTAACTTATATTTACTTTGAGCAAACTAAAATATTGCTTTTATTATTTGTTAATAGAAATTTCGTATCTTCTTAGGAAATTAATAATTAGCTTAATAGGTTTTACTAAAAGTCGTATTAGTCGTTTCTTCATATTTGAAAATATAATTTTACGAGAATACAATTATGAAATTATAATTATCTTAAAGAAATTCATTATGACTTAATAATGAATTTAATAATGACTAAATGACGAAAATAGATGTATGGAGTGTGTAAATTGTTATGCTTAATGTTTTTAAATATGGAATTGCATAAACATTTTCATTTTTTACGTCTCTATATTTCAACCATTTTACATTTGCTGTATTAATGTGGTAGATTTGCGTTCTTATGTTGTAGGTTGCGTTTGCAGGTTTAGGACCTGGAAATAAACAGACTTTTATCATAGTAGAAGGAAGAGTAGTTACACTCTCCCAAATATTTTCCGCCAGTTTTTACAATCTATCGAATATCGGCAGATTGCAGAGCGTTTCAGTTGAGTTCCGTCCGTCGACATGCGAGGTTCGAGCGTTGGGTCCCAGCACAGAGACGGATTGACAAAAAATGAGTGCCTTACTGTGTGCTGCTATTGGTTGTAGTAATAATTCAAAAAATTGTACTTTGAGTTTTTTTTGAGAGTCATTTGTGATCATGTTTGTGTTCAGGTTAATTTCTCGTGACTGATTACTACTTAATAATTTGATATTATTTTCATTTAAACCACAATTTTTTTATCGATTTTACTTTTGGCAACCATCCCTTGCTTGCGGTTTAACGAACTGCACCATCATTGAACAAAAATTTGCTAGTACCGAAAGTACCGAACAAAAACTGGAAATCCCGGTTCCTTCGAGGCATGGTACTGAAATTACCGGTTCCGAAAAACAGCTCCGGTTCTTAAATAAGTGCAAATATTTTTAGGGGTAGTATATTTTGGCCCCAGAAACATGACGATCTTTCTGCGCAATTTTTTTTGAAAAAAAAAATCTGGAATTTTTTTTAGTTTTTAGTTAAAATACATAATTTATTGATAATATGGTAACTACTGTTCAGAACCGGAAATTCCCGGTTCTTTTGAGATATCAAAGAACCGGGACTCGCAATTATTAATTCCCGGTTCTTTCGGTACCTTCGGGACTCGATAACAATAACTAAAAGAATTATTAATACTGGGACGTAAATCCTCTCATTGCTCTTATGGGGAGGCCGTCGTATATTTTATTTAAACGTATTTGCTACCACCCAATGACTAAAGAATCCAAGGACAAATAACACCCGAGAGCAAATTGTGCCGATGTCACCAAACAGTGCCGTGGCACATATTTTTCTTAACCTTGCTGTTTGAAGCATAGACTTAAAATAAAATATAGACTACACTATTTACATCTCAACGCGGTCAAAGAAGCTTTTTTGTACACATGTTTACTTCTGGGTACAGTCGACCGAGCCTTCCTCATCCAGCCTATGTTGTCACGTCTTTAATATTATCAATATTTTTTTTTCTTGTTATACACATATATTGAGATATTAATACTACAGTTTAATAAAGTAGGTTTTAATATTCCATAGATGTATTAAATAGTCCTTATACTACTAAATTATAAGTCGGATACTGTTTAATAAGGATAAGTTCTTTACAATATGACAACACCGATTAGAGGCGAGGGAGCCTATTCATTCATTTATTACCTTGTAGTACGTGTCGCACGTGTGCGGTAAAGCTTTGTTGCCGCTATCTCCCCGGCTGTATTAACGCATTTTCTTAGCTTGTAGTCCTTAAGTGTTTATTTTATTGACTTTTTCTGTTCAAGAACTATAAAATATGGTTCGCCAGTGCCAAATTTACAAGAAATTTGACTTAAATAATCCATTTAAGTCTTGAAACGACTTTCGACCGGTAGGCAACTCTCAATTTACCCATTAGGAGTGGCGTTGTTGTTTACCCGTCAGTGGCGTTGTTGTAGAAAGGCGATTATTTAGATAATATTTTAGTAAAATGTGAAATCTGAATTTTTTCTCTTACATTATTTACTTACTTATATTGTAACAAAATCATAATTATAACCCTGTTAATAATTAATAATGTTTTTATTAAAAATATATTCCGGTTTATTCTAAAATTATCTTCAGAATCTAAAATAACATACAAGAATTTTAAAATGATATTACATTATGAAACAATATTTTTTAATATACCGGGTCGTCTCAAAAGTGGCTCACCCCTATAATTTTTTTTATTTTTTCAGATAAAAAACAGATTTGTATATTAGTAGGTATATGACATAAATTAGAATTTATTGACGTATTCAATTGTTTTTGGTCTCTTCCTGTTTCACCGAAATGATTACATCTTTTGATTTTTAAAGGCACCCTCGGTATATTGCTACTTTATTCGATAAAAAATGACACTCTGAATAGAATGACATATCATATGTCAACTTTTAAATTTCAATCCAGGGTACCATGGTGTTGTTAAAAACACTAAGTTTTAATCAAGGAGCCTTGGAAAAATAGTTTTGATCGTCTAATGGGTTTCGTGTCTTGTCTAGGCCGGTTAAAAGATGTACAAATCGTATTTTTATTCATACATACGTCAATTTTTTCAAATGGGACAAGGGTGACTCATTAGCATATTTGGAAAAAGCATTTTTTTATGAATATATTGATACCACATACTTGGTATTTCGAGTCAAATTGTCGTTATCAATTGATGTTGACATATGATATGTCATTCTATTCAGAGTGTCATTTTCTATCGAATAAAGTAGAAATATACCGAGGGTGCCGTTTAAAAATTAAAAGTTATAGTCATTTCCGGTGAAACAGGAAGTGACCAAAAACAATTGAATGCGTCAATCAATCCGAATTTATGTCATATACTAACATACTAAATCTTGTTTTTTTATTTGAAAATATAAAAAAATTATGGGGGATGAGCCACTTTTGGGACACACCCGGTATAATAAAGACAGTACCGAGTTAAATAAATGTAGTTTTCATTTTATCCACTTCCTATCACCTTCCTTGCTTTAATGGAACAAATTTATGTTATCTCTAATTTACATAATAAGACATCACTTAACCAGAAAAAAAAACTACAACAATTATATTTTTTTTCTCTCGCTGTCGCCGATTCTATTATATCTGTGAAATAGATCCTGTTTTGATTAATATTAGGGGTTGTAAATGTTTGACTAAAATTAATAATTTATTATTAATTTCAAAAATTACCTAATTTCGATTATAAAATTTCTTCTATAACGTGTATTTTATTATTTTTATCCTTTTCTAAGGGCTCTAAGACGTTTTTTTCTAAACTTTTATTTAAAAAACCTGTCCTAAATCTTAATAAAATATAAAAAAGTTTAAATACGATATATTTTTAATTTAATTATAGCTTCATTAAAATAAAAAAATTACTCGGCTATGATACGGAGAGTTCAGGTGTACTTGAGAAACGAAAGACAGTGTTGTGTTTCTCGGCAGAGTCGTCAGGGAACGACCGTTACGACAGAGACAACCTATCTATCGCTCGTGTCGCACTCGTTATAACCTAAAACAATAACACAACAATAACAAGACATTGTCTGACCGCATGTTCCAGCTATTTATGAATGAGATGCTCAGTCTATATTTTATTTTAAGTCTATGGTTTGAAGCAATATTTATATTTTTTGATAATTGTTTTGACTACGCCTATGGTGTATCATACTAATTAATTACGAAAAAAAACGTATTAAAATGTTAACAAAAGGTACAAAACTAGTATCGACGTATAGCACATATCAAGTACATATAGATGTTAATTGAAATTGAAGAATAATTATCGGAATTCAATAAGAAAACGCTAAAAAGTTGGAGTGGACTGTTTATTTACCTATGAAACGTAACTCCTGGCTCTTTCTTATCGCTGCTGCTTTTACACTCTTGAAAGCTGAACAACTAATCACCATTGTAATATTTATACAAAGTTTACTACACACAAACTATTAAAAATCGCTAAAAATTGTCGCTGGTGACCAAATGATGACTCATTGTTTGCCATCAAAAGAATGGCCTTTAAGGTCACAAATTCTGCTGCACCCCGTATATGAGCGTTACATGTCCTTATATTCTTTAGTCATTGTTCCAGTCTGTCGACATACCATATTTTATTTAAATCGGACGATTTTTTCTAAGCCTTACAACTTTTCCTTACAACTGAATTTTTACTCCCTGCGCGCGTAAAGTTGCACTACAAAAATTAAAGAACTTTCTTAAAATCCACTTTATTCATGGGTTGTTTACAAATTAGAAATGAAATATTTAAACACTAGTTTATTTGCAAGTACCAAATTATACCTGCGAGATTATTAATTAGTGTTACTTCATGTTTTGTAGACATAAACTAGTACTTGCCAACATAAATAATAATTATTGTCAGCCAAGCCAATATATGTATACGTTATTGCCTATTCGAAGAATATTTATGTCCGAAGACGTACGGCATTGTTATTTTTCAAATTATAATACTGGCTACACTTCCTTTCTACACACGTCATTTTCTCAATGAAAAAATACACTTGAAGCAACCAACTGAAATAACAAAGTAATTTCATTGGAGGTATAATTGGCGTACGTAGTATGTAATTATTAACTTTAATTGGTAAAAAAACGCCTGAATGAGTAGATTTAGAATGATTTTGACTATCACACAGTTTTTTTTATGTGAGAATTAAAAGAACTAATTTAAAAATTATATCTACACTCGCCGTCACGAAAAACGGGTAGGTACCTTAAAATTTTGATGTATTTTAAAGTTTAATATATTTTGTTCGGTGGGCCGATTTTGATGATTTTTTAAGCAATTTGTAGCTGAATTATTTGACTTTTTAGCATCTCTTTCTAAATTAAAAATGAAAGTTTTCATGTGTCAATTATACGAGGGGAAACAAAATGTTGATATTTTGGTGAAAGTTTGAAACACCCTGTGGAATATGTTAACATAGAAAGAAACTTAAAAAATACTTTGTTATCTAGGTGTATCTTTTTTCGATAGTTTGTTTTTTGATTCATCTCAATAACTTTATTTTTATTGGAGATATTGGGTTTTGAATAAGACAATAACGATTTGCAGTAATTTAAGCATTGATTTTGAGTCCTCATCAACACACTTATAAAATAGTGTTTATTGTTTTTGTAATGTCACTGTGATTGAAAAGTCATATTATTATTGTTTATGGACATTTACTCTAGTAGAGATGATTTTAAGTTCTGAAGTATCGCCTATTGCTGCTTTAATTGCCTTAATTTTAACTTTTGGACTTACAACCATATCAGCTAGAGTAACTGCCCAACAGACAATAATAATATGATTTTCCAAAGACATTACATAAATCATAAACACTATTTTATAGGTCTGTTCACTAGGGCCAAAGGCAAAGGGATGATTTTAATGTAAAAAACACGAAAAAATGTTAGTGTCTTCAAAAGCGAATATCTCCAAAAAAATAAAGCTATTGAGATGAATCAAGAAACAAACTATCGAGAAAAGGTACACCTAGATGATAAAATTATTCTTAAATTCCTTGTTTTAAGGTTTTTCTTATTACTGATTCTGAACCGTCCTAGAACTGTGATACGCATGCGCAGAAGGAAATACGGAGAAATTATTTCATTAGCGCATGTGCGGCCGAGTTCTAGGACAGTTCAGAATCGGTAATAATAATAACCCGTACAAAGCTAAAGAGATACTAAAAAGTCAAATAATTTAGCCTACAAATTGCTTAAAAATCACCAAACAACACAATATATAAAACTTTAAAATACTTGAAAATAATTTTAATGTGCCCGTTTTTCGTGCCAGTGAGTGTATTAATGTTAAAATCTAAAATCAAGGCATACTTTAAACAGTTTAGGGGGTTAAAAAGTCTTGGGTTAAAATGTATGTATACAGGGTGTCCGAATGTTCCGTCATAGAACTACTACGAATTTTTGGAATACGAATACAAAATAAGTTAATTGGGCATGATTTACCTGATGTGTATAAAAGTGCTTCAATTCTCAATTAGAAGGCAATATTCAAAAATAAACCCAAACGCTAATTAAAATTTATGAAACCTATTGTCAAAATTTTTTTCTGACACTAGCATAGCATTCCGCATTTTCACCAACCAGATTTTAACGCTCGACACGACAAGAAATTAATATTTTTGTATATCGGTTCTTAAAATTTCTTAAAAAATGTGGTTGTTTTTTAAAACTTGATGCCTTCTAACGGACAAACGAAGCACCTTTGTAAAGAGGCAAATTGTGTACAGGGTGTCCCACTAAGAATAGCTCTCGGCTGTATCTCGGAAAGTATAAGTCGTAGAGCTTGCGGGAAGAATATTTATAACTAATGAGACCATGAAAAATTGCTGGAAATTATTTTCAAGTTTGTAAGACGGCCGCTAGAGGGCGTAACTGCTATAGAAATAACTAATAATATAATAATAAATTTTGCCTAAATACGATGTACTATAAATAATAGCTTCATAGTCTTTAGTAAATTTTAGATATTTTTTGTTAGAACCATTTTCCCCTATCTGCTAAAATAAAGTGGTGGGGGTGGTTAGATCTGTTTTTATTTAAATATTAATAACGGACTGGATGATCGGAATCCAACAAGCGAGGGCTCGTTTAAAAGAGCGTTTCTTACTCTATATTGACCGGAGTTATTAATATATATACACTCCGGAGTTATTAATATTTAAATAAAAACAGATTTAACCTCCCCCCATCACTTTATTTTGGTAGATAGGGGAAAATGACTCAAACATAAAATATTCAAAATTTACTGAAGATTATGAAGCTATTACTTATAGTACACCTTATCTAAGCAAAATTGTATAAAAACTACATTTTCTTATTTTTTGTTGCAGTTGCGCCTCCTAGCGGTTGTTCTACAAACTTGAAAATAATTTCCAGCAATTTCTCATAGTCTCTTTAGTTACAAACAATTTTTTCCGCAGCTGCTACGGCTAATACTTTCCGAGATACAGCCGAGAGCTATTGTTAGTGCGACACCCTGTACAATTAACTTATTTTGATTCCAAAAATACGTATTAATTATCTGTCCACGGAATATTGGGACACCCTGTAAAGCACAGAATTATACTCGTATATATTTATAGGAAATGGATCCTCAAATTTATACTAGGTACTTGTAATTTAAGAATCAATAATCAATAACTAACTTTTTCTTTCATAGTGTAGTGTTTTCAATGTAATATCAGTATTACAATTCTTTATATGAAATTTTATGACAGCTAACTTACTTTTATTTTACATTACTAAGTGGAGTAATATCATTTTTACTGGATCTATAACTGTTATTACTTCATATTCGAGGACAACTTTATGAAATGAAAATTACTTCACTAAACTTTACTTGCTAATGTAAATAATATTTTTATAGCCAAGCACTGGCAGTTTATTACCTATTTGAAGGGTATTTATGTTAATAGATGTTCGCAAAGTTTGTTTTTGCAATTTTATTGTTAGGTACGTTTCCTTTGTGCAAACGATAATGTTTAGTTCGAAAATATAAATATAAAAAAGATGCAATCAACCGAAATAAGAAAGAAATTTCAATGTAAAAATTAACCATATGTGGTATATAATTATTTTTTACTTATTTGCAAAAAAAGTTCATGAATGAATTGATTGCATGAATCTTAGATTACAATTATTCATTCATTGCTGCTGCTTCACTATATTTTTATCTTTTTATATATGTTAACGTAATCAACAGTTTACAAAAAGCGGGTTGCAATGGTCCAAGATGCTGCCATATATTTGTACTTACAATAAATAATATTAGGCACATCTCATTGTACGCTGCTTGTATCTTATTGATATTGATATTGACTGTTTTATCCAAGTGGAGTTAGAAGGCTTTTTAACATCAAAGTTACATCAAAGTAGCTATAAAGGAAGCGGCGAGTTGTATACGAGGGAAAATCGCTGATAGACCAATAGGAGATATCGTGATATACCCTGACAGCTTGGGGGCTTTAAGAAGCATCACCATGCAATCAGTGAGATCGAAAACTGTGATGGGCTGCCGAGAATTTTCACTGTCCTAGCTGGGTCAAGGCAGGACCACTCTGTGCTGGTTGCCAGGCTACAGAAACGTGGTGAGCAACCAAGAAGGGACAGACTCGCCAAAGTGGGAGCCAGGGGAGAGGCCGTGGCAGATGACCCACCACTTGTGACGATCGACACATTGAACGAAGCTATAGGAACTACCATCAAGGCCATGCAGCAAAGGACGTGGCAACCGTCAGTGAGCAGTACGATACAACTCGAAGACTGTGGCCAGTGGTAGATAGTAAAACGACAAAACAACTACTATAGTACAAAAAAAAACTAGTATGCATAATTGTAGGTGTCGTCACTGGAAACTGCCCCACGGGGGTAAATCTCGTGAGATGAAAGATTTCCAACGACGACTACTGCAGAGAACGCGGAGAGGAAGAAGAAACAACCGAGCACCTGCTGTGCCACTTTCCGGCACTGGAATACCGACGCTTTAAAACTTTTGGGCAATGTTTTTTGGAGAGACTGGAGGAAGCAGCAGATGTCAACATCAGTGACATCGAGAACTTAGCAAAGAGCTGGAAGTGCTTTAACGCAGAGAAAGAATGAATATTAGAATCAGAAGAATAACTATATTAATATAGCAGCATCCGGTTGACTTGGTCCAATTACACGCTGGCCGTGTCAACCAGACTTAATACTACTCTAGTTTTAATCATCTACTCATTATGCTAACAGGGTTTCTAAAATTATATTTTCTTTCTTTAAATACATACCCTTTCTTCAAAGACTTCTAAATCAGCCGAACAATAAGCAGTGCTGAAGTGACAAAAAGCCTCCAACTTCTTTATCTGCTTAACCACATCGAGAACCATGGCAGTTCCTTGAGTGTTCTGTTGAATGGCGTCTTTCAATGTTGCTTCCAGCTTCAGAGTAGCAGCCATGTGAAACACCACTGAGACATTCTCTATAAGGTCTTTAATATCCGATGGTTGCAGACCCAAGTTGTCTGCGAATAGATCTCCGATTACAGGAATGATTTTTTTAATTGCGTTTGGATCTTTTTCTCTTAATCTATCAAATACCTGAAAACATACATAGATGTATGGCATACTATTTTATTGATATGGAGTGGAACAGAGGCCAATATGATTTAAAGTATTATAAGTTTTTTTTTGGAAGAATACTTACGGGTAGTTTCCACATATCATCAATTCTTTGTTGTGGCGTTCTGCCTCTCTTGGGCCTTAGAAGAAGGTAAATCTTCTTGACACCATCACAGGAATAAAGAAGTTTTTCTAACATCACTTTCCCCATAAATCCGCTACCTCCGGTTACAAATATACTTCTACCATCGTACCAAGCGGCTATTTTGCTTCTGTTCTCTGCCATTCTGATGGTTCTAAAAGAGGAAACAAATAAAGAAATTAGAAAATAGAGAAAAAAATAGAAATACAAGGAACCTATAGTTAATTAAATTTAATAAAGCATAACAAATAATTGAAAGGGTGGCTGCAATAACCAGACAGCTCCATTTTAATAAATTTGTGGGAAATCGAAAAAGCGCTGTTCGGTTCTTACTGCAAACCCACAGCAGCTTCAACAAACGTCGCCATTTATTTACTGTTATATTGAGAGAACTGATTGTTGCAGGAAACGATCGGCCAAATTTTACTTATTATTACTTTATTAGAGATACCTAGTTATTGCAACCACCCCTTAAATTTTGTAGTTGTAATGTTTTTGATATAAAATCATCATTGAATGTCCAGTATATTTAAATAACGTTTTATAAAAAAAGTTATGTAGGCAACTGAAATTAGGACTTGTGTTAACTTTTTATTTTTTCTTATCTTTCTTGATTAATAATTTCACTTAGTTAACCATGGAAACAAGTTCAATCGTCGTTGCTCTCAAAAATGTGAAACTTTGTAAATTAAAATAAACAAAAATTGTAAATATGATTTTTTCAAATGAAGAAAAGCGTGTAGGATTATTGGTTCAACTTTTCTTGGCCATACAGTTTCGAGGAAACGTTGACCGGTGAACGTTACTTACGTTTTTTAGAGAACGGTTTTCAAAACATGTTAGAAAAGTGAAAAGTTAAATTTAGATACTCGCGCATTAATAGAGTGGTTTCAACATGACTTTCATTATGACACCCCCCCCCCCTCCACAATGAAATAAATGTTAAAATTTATAAAATTATTTATATCATAATTATATAGACTCAGGGATAGAAAGAGGTTGATCAATTGGCCTCCTCGATCACCTGACCTACTCATTTTAGATTTTCTTTGCGGTATGGTAAACAATAATGTTTACAAACGAACTTATGAATTAAGAGAGGCACTCGAAGAGGCGGACAGGAGAAGTTTTAGTTTGCTTAATGTAAATTGTAAAGAGCCGTTTAATAATATATTTTAGAAGTCTTTTTATAAGAGTTATAAATCATAACAAAATAAGAACACCATGCCAACTAAGTGGAATTAGTCAAGAAAGATAAGAATTGGCTATAACTCAGAAATTTTGTGAAAAAAAACATATAGCTTATATCGCTGAAAAGCTTAAAAAATGGCGTTTTTTATGAAGTCATAGCCAACTATGGTTTCAATTTAAAAAAAAACATATGTTTGTGTCATATATCAAAAATGACAGGCTTTAGAAACAATCGGAGAACACAAACTCATTAAGGATGTGATTATCTACAACTTTTTTGTCTAAAATAGATTATAACGGAATTAGGGACTATTTTTAAAATAGCCAAATTTTTTTTTTTAAATATCTAGTAAGCAATGAACTTTTTAAAAAATCTGAAAGGCGCATATTTATGACCCCACGAAACTGCAATTCTTTCCCCATTTAACTCTCTATCTCCAGTAGTTCCCGAGATACCCATGGAGAACATCGTAGGAAACTCACCCTGTATATGATTATGTTAAAATTATATTATCTACTACACAATAATACCAATGTTTAATATTAAAACACTAAAAATTCTGTAATATAATATAATATGTTACTATAACGAAATTTTTAATTTTACAAAAATATACTGAAGTAATTTGCATATTAATTTACTTATTGTATAATATACAGATATGTGTGTTATACCTTATACAGTTTAACTACAGAAGGAACGAATAAAAAAGAGAAAGTTTTTGTACTTTATATGCCTATTAAATTACAGGTTTCTTATAATACGTATGCTTTAGTGGTATCAAATTAGTAGTGCTACTGCACAGAAAAAAATCGTCGACTAAAAAATAATGTTAGTTAATTTAATTTGCTTATTTTTCTAAATAGATGAATATCTTATATTTTTCAGTTCCTCAATAGAGCAAACTTTTGAACTCAGTACATTTATATACAGAGTGTCCCAATATTTCGTGGACATAAAACACGTCTTTTTGGAATCAAAATAAGTTCATTGGACACAATTTACCTCTATAGAAAAGTGCTTCGTTTGTCCATTTGAGGGCATCAAACTTTAAAAAAATAAACATATTTTCTCAGGTATTTTAAGAACCGTTATTCTGATTTGAATGAGATTTTGGGGGTCTATGTTTTGCTAAATGTTTTAACATCTGACAAATCAAGAAAAACCTAATATTTTTTTAAACTTTGCTGCCCTCTAACAGACAAACAAAGTACTTTTGTATAGAGGTGAATTGTGTCCAATGAATTTAGTTTGATTCCAAAAATATGTAGTAGTTCTAAGTCTACGGAATGTTGGGACACCAAGTATATCGTCCCTTATTTTCTTATTTATCTCCTGTAAAAGCAGAATTTGGGACTTCCCTACAGGCATAACTTTTATCTTATGAAGTTCTGTAACCTATAACCGAGGGGTGTCTCACTGTTGGAATTACATGTCTCACTGCCGCACAGTGGGCAAAAATCCAGAAGTATGTTGCAAAAATTCTTTTTTTGTACGATTTCATTCAAATTTGGTAAAAACATTCTATGCCAGTAGCCCGTGAACCTAGTTAGTTTTGGCTGACTTGAGAGTGGTTGGGGGTGGCGGGGGGATTCATAAAATGGGAAAAATCATCTTTTGACTAATACAGCTACTAGAGATGAGCAAAACTGCGATTTTCCAATCGCAGTTGAAACTGCGATTGTGATTTATAAATCGCTGCGACTGTAACCTGCGATTGCGATTTTGATATTTTTAAATTGGTACGCTGTAATCTGGGAAGCTCAATCCCAAAATTTTTAATAAAAAACAGAATAAATAGCGGAATAATTTTTTTTTAATAAGAAACTGTTGGGTGTTTCGATGCCATGTGCCTTTTAAAATTTGTAGTGCCTGTTTTTTATGATATTTTTGCTGCACACATATTGCACTTAAAATTTTCATCAATTACCTACAAAAAAAAAATCCACAAATAACTTAGTTTCCTTTTTTTAAACATTTTTGATTGGAACAGAGACCGAATAAATTTAAAAGGGAAATTAAAAATACATAAAATGTTCAAAATATTCGAATGTGCTTTTAGACAGTAGGTATACTAACGAAAAATTTATTATAAAAAAGGTTGCCGCCAACCTTAATTCAGATAACTAGAAAAAAAACTGTTTATTTTATCTTGTTTTCTTTTAAAAACATTTTCTTTATATGTAACTCAAAAGAAGCCGACGCCGACGGCTTTGATATGGCCCGTCCAGTGCAAGTGCAAACTTTCGAACTTTTAGATAAATAAAAGGACAATATCACATTTTATATTTAAAATTTCTCTAAAATGAAAAAACTGATTGTAAAGGATGTATTTAAATTAACATAGCAGCGGATCCACAACTGTTAGTATATTCAGAAAATTATATTATATTATGGACTGTTATAAAAATGTTTATAATAATATAATATATAACAAAATATAATAAATAAAAAGGGCTGTTTCTTTTCCGTGCTCTATATCTTCTAGTAAATAAAGGATAAAAATAGATAATTTTTTATAATTTGAATCCAAAACTGTCCTTATATATATTTTACCTGAATCATTACCTGGGAGCAACTGTAACTATAATTAGTCATAACCGAAAACAAAATTTTTTTAACCTTCTCAATCCATAATTATATTATAAATCTAAAACTATTATCAAAATTTAAAACTAATAAATTATATATATTATGCGGTAAATAAACATAAATAAGCCTATTTTCCAACGCTTCATAAAAATTACGGGGCCCTGATCGCGAATGTGATTTTGAGATCTAGTCTAGGCCGATGTGTTGAGAGCTGCGAACGAAAATCGCAATGCCGCTCTTCGTTGGCGTGCCCACCCCGATGCCGCAATCGCAATCGCAATGCTGGGATGAGCTGCGATTTTCGTTCAGTTCCTCGTTCGCCTGTCCACTGCCGTGTTGAAGACGCGCCGCCGCCGGCCGGGGCGTACGAGAATCGCAATATTGCGATTTTCGTTCGCAGCTCATCGTTCGGCTTCTCAGTGCTGTGTCGATGCAACGCTGGTGCGAACGAAAATCGCAATGCTGTGATTTTCGTTCGCAGCTCTTCGTTCGCGTGCCCACTGCGATTGCAAATCGCAACTGGTGTAATATTGGTTGCCTAAAAATCCAAAATCGGCAGATATATGTTTCAATCGCAAGTCGCAGTTTGCTATGGAAAGGAATCACAGGTTGCGATTGCGAATTTACAATCGCTGCGATTAAATCGCAGTTTGCGATTTTCTGCTCATCTCTAACAGCTACCAAAATGCGGTACGAATATTTTACATTTCACTAAATTTTACGATTTTTGGCAGAGCCAAAATGAAACAGACAAATATTGAGCAACTCCGGCATATACAGGGTTTGTTTTATAAATTGACATCTTCTGTATCTTTTTTATTCGACGTTTTCGAAAAAAGTGTCATGAATAAAAGTTTAATGGTCTCGAATACATTTTTCAAAACAGTCTTCTTTGCATATACAGGGTGCCTTAGAAATCCTGTGCATGGCCCAACTTTCTTATTTCAAATTAGTACCCAATTTTTTATTTCATTTTTATTTTCTCCTAAAAATCCTAACTACTTTTATGTAGCATAGCCTATACCTAATTTGAAAGTTGAACCTACTATTATTGAAATTACTATTTACTGATATTTTGTTTTATAACAGCTGAAAGCAATGGTCACGAAGTACACATTTTTAAATCTGAAAGAAAAATCCATTTCATTTAATTTAAAAAATTAGGTACTGTCAAAATTTGTCAATTTGTCAAAAAATGTCATTTGACATTTTTGACATACCTCTTCGGAAATCTTGAGAGAAATTACGTAACTTTATATTTCAAGTTCTTCTCTAGCTACTATAACAATTAATGTATGAGAAGTATCCACATAAAAGATCTTACTATACACATACGCATGGAGGCTTCCGTTTCCAATAAATTTAATGTTGCGATTTTTTGCGATTTTTTTGACTTAACTTTTCTAAGATAGAATATATGCCACTATCAAAAAAACCTTAAATGATTATGTTCTACTTTGACCTTTACCTAGTTTTTATCCAAAAAATCAAAATAAAAGATTCGTTTTAGTTCGTTTTACAGCCTCTGGAAAGAGACTCCGAATATGTTTTTTTGTTAGTTTTATGTGGTTTCCTCTTAACTAATATGTTTCCAATCTAATGTTATTGCCATAAATGCTAACTGTGAATGTTATTTTTTGCAACTTGGTTTGGACATGGGCAGTCTTATTCGCAGTCAGTGGTAGTAAAATGATATTTGGCAGTACATGTACATTTTGAGACACCAACCAAGTGAGACACCAAGTGTGACCACCTAGACGAACAGACACCTAGACGTGTATATCAAAGAGCCAGACGTCTTAAAATACTTGTTTTTCCGACGTTGCTAGCTCTCGTACTATAACATAGGGGATGATATATTAGAAGATTATTTTAAACCCATTTTGACTAATTTTATTTCTTAAAAGCCTGTCCTAAACAATGCTTCCAACGTTGGAACCAACGTTGGACGCATCATTTCGCATATAATTCGACAATACTGCAATTCACAAGTGTGTCTTCTACACGATGTTGGTAATATTCATGTGTCCAACGTGGGAAGGTGTTTGACACATCGTGTGCGACCGTCTTTACTCAAATAAAATATTTCTTCAAACGAATGTTTAAAGATATCACTTGTGTCTATCATTTTAATTCACAAGAAAATTGTATTTTCTGTCATATTATAGATGTCGTCTGTCGAATTCTTCTCTGATTTATTACACGAACTATACCTAAAACTATACCTATATTAGGTAGTTGCATGGTAAAAACACCTATTATTTATGATGCCAGAGATACACGCGTTTTCGACATTTTAACAAGAAATTGTAAGACATATCTAACTTTTGAAGTTGCCTCATAATTGTCGTTAGTGAAATCTCTAACATAAACTGGATTTTGTAATATTATGATATAATAAAACTTATTTTTATGTATCCGAATTTAGAAGATGTTGATATACAACACGATAAAGTGGGCTTTTCAGAATAATGGTAGTTAACTGATTATTTAAATGTATACAGGATTGTATTCGAGAATCTACGGCAGTATATTCTGCAGATAAAAAAAGTAAACATTTAAATGCTTCGTTTCGGAAATTCAGGGTATAGAAATTTTATTTTTATTTCGATTTTTTCTTACTGATTTCTGAATTAATTATTGAATTCGATATTTGATTACGTGTAAGCGTTTTTTAAATTGAAAAGTTTGATTTTAATATCAATATGACTTCTTATCCCAAAGGGCTCCACCTACAGGTTTTTAACTGTTTTGAAGAGTAATAACTTTTCGTCCGTACCTGTAGAATATAGAATGTAGAACGACTGGGAGGGAGGAGGGGGTTAATCACTGCGGCCTCTTAAAGATCTATTGTGTCCCCTTTCCTTGAGTTATAACTATGATCATACTGTCTATAACGCATCATACATGAGGATTTTCCTGTTGTAGGGGGGAAAGAGTATTTTCCTTATTTCCTCCGAGCGTATACACCCTTCCACGGTTGAGGTTTGGCCCTCCGTGCCCTTTACAGTCGAGGAGCTTATCACCGTAGAGGTACCCTAAGGTTCAAATTTATGACTATGAGGCAAAGCATTACGAACTTTACATACTATAAATAAAAAAAGTTAGTCGAGACTGCCGCATAGAAATTGCTTCATGCTAGAAGCAATATTTTTAAGAAATAAAATGGCATTTTTTGCAAAAAAAACTATAACTAAATTTGAATCTAGTCCTCGTCTGCTGATTGAATTGACGAACCCTGTACAACACATTCTATAATTTCTTGAATTTACCAATAAAGTAACAACACTACATAACACTAATTTTAAATAATACAAAATATTATCGAATATGGTTACGATTCCACGAAAGTAAACTTAAAACACAGTAAATATAACTCAGCAGCCCAATTATGATTCCTCCATACTCTCCAATACTGATTTATTTTGCTGCATCCTTATGTTTGCGTTATCTGCCGACGACGCACAGTGCTTCGTCCCATGGACAAAAATCAAAAAATAAGTTAAAATTTACTAATATCTGAATATATAATTTTATACTTATAGCAATGTTCAACCATCCTGTATATTATTTTTCATAAACAGCGTTTTTGTTAGCAAATATTTTCACTAAAAATAAATTTTGCGATCATTATCTCATCAGTGAAAAGAATAACATTTAGTAGTTCTGTATATTATGGAGTTAAACGGGTACGTACTTAATTGAAAGCCACTATGGATATTGTTAAACAAGGTATGTACTTTAAATTTATTTCTAAACAAGTTCGTGATTGTTTAGTTTTTATTTATTTTTAAGATGATTCTTAAATGGGTATAAAAATTTTACGTTTTCAAACTTCAAAAGGCATTTAAAAAAACATATCAAAACATATCGTATTTATTGAATATTTTGTTGCCATATTCATATACTTTTAATTTTTGTATAGTTCACCTGCGTCTGCTTGCGACGAACTTTATTTTATAATACTTTTCAGATGGAGTAAAATTGATAAGCAATGCCGATCTGGCTAATACTTGGCTTGATCATAAGGACAAGAACTCAAAATTATTTGTATTTCAAAAATATGTTCTTATTAGATATTGATGAACCTTCCAGTCAAATGAGACACCACTTGTGCCTGAAAAAGTCCACTATGTTGGAGCGAAACGTCGCATAAAAAAGTGTCCATCTTTCAATTTATTATAAAATCTCATACCCAAGAAAAGGAAAAAATAATATATGGATATGGTCTATTAAAGAGGTAACTATTAACATCCGAACCCCTCATACCGACAAAATGAACAGTAACAACGCGAAAAAGTAACATATTAGAAAATGATGTACAGAAATATCTTATATGTGAGGATACTTCATCTACCTGTGATTTGGATACTATAAATTTGGAAGATTCTGTCAGCAGTGATTCTCCTGAATCAGAGTAGTTACGATCTATGCATTTTGTTGTCTTAATGTAAATTTATAATATCTTAAATTTTTTTTTTAATTAAATATAACATTAATGTTTCTTTTTCATTAAAGAAAAACATTTTTATCTTATATTAGGCTTATATTGTAGGAATCATGTTCTAATGTTATTTCAATTCTTTTTTATCACAGGAATTTATTTAATACTTACACCGTTTTCATACTATAACTTATTATTTGCTTAGATGGAACACAGCTCCAACATTATTATTATTTATAAGATTTTTTTTTATAAACGTGGGACTAAGAACATCATCATTTAGTACAATGAGAGTACTCATCATTTTTGTCAAATAAAGCTAGTTTGAATAAACTGCTTACAATAAAAGAGAAGTTTTGGATTTTTGTTCTCTAGAGCCATATGTTCGAAGCACTGTGCGACGTGGCTGGTTCGCTGTCAGTAATGCAGTTCCGCGGATAGGGGTCGATATTAAGTAGGATCTGCATCCATCACTACCGGCACCGGAGAGAGGTCCGTGGATGCATGTACATCCGGACCTACCCATCTTTAATACCCGTCAGGTGGAGGCTGGAGGAACTGTCCCCATTTTTCTCCACTTTAACTTGGTCTCCTTTTAGACTTGATACCGGTGTTGTCTCAAGTTTATAATAGAGGATATATCTCTCTTTTTCTATTACCTCTTTGGATTTAAGGTCAATTCATATTGTGAGGCTGTATTTTTCTTTCCTTACCGAAAAAAACCCTTTGGTGGAGATGCGTCAGGCACCAAGAAACATGTTGGTTCCTTTCCCTTGGCAAAAACCAAAATAAAAATACATCCTGTATCTCCGAAACGAAGCATTTTAGGACATACGTTTATACGAACTGTTTTACTTGTTTTCGTTTTGTTATACAGTTTGGACTACCTTGTGTCCAGGATGATCCGCTGCTTTGAACAAGCTCTAAAGGTGCGTATTCACTATCCGAACAAACGAACGAACGAACGAGCGAACGAATGGAATTCGGTATATTTGGACGGGGAACCGAACGCATGCGGCCGTTCGTTCGTTCGTTTGCTCGACCATCCGTTTCGAGTCGGTACATCAAAGGAGTTCGAAAACGAATGGGTAGATGTTGTTCGTTCGGTTCTAAAATTCGGTCCCGTCCATACTACTACCGAACGAACCAACGACGAATGTTCGTTCGTTCGTTCGGATAGTGAATACGCACCTTAATATTAGCTCTCTTATTCATTCTTAAGTCATTATTTTTAGATATGCAGGGGATTGAATCTTATTTTTTCTATCAGAGATTTTTGAGACGCACCCGGTATATATATTTTTATTTTGATTACCTTGAGATTAATTATCTTGTCTTTGTAGTCCTCAAATATAAATAAGCAAAAAAATATGATTTAGTGGACAAGTCCATCTTAAACATCACACGATTGTCCTTGTTGTTTTTAAAGATCATAATTACAAAGATAAACAAGGAAATAGAGTTTGAAAAAAAAGTGTCTAGAAATCTATATTGAAAGCTTGTTATTGACTTTATTCATTACAAGTAATAGGTAATAAATATTGCAGTGACTATAAAATCTTCTTCAGTGTTAAACATTGTCTCAAGTTTAGGTATTTTTTTAGGTATATGATAATAGGAAACATCTTGAACAAAAGACATGCTACTTAAAATTAGCAGTAATGGTGCTATTACTTGTGCGTGTAATATATAGTATTGTCTAAAGTTAATAGAGATGAAACTATGTAATATTTTAACTATTGTTGTCTGTTAACATTTTAGTGTCTGTGTTAGGTTTTAGTATCTCTTAGCATTTTGATGAAATTGTGACTGATTTAGAGGTAATAAGAGATACATTTTTAAATTTTAGTTTCATGTAATATTTGATTGAAAGAATACATACACTACACTAGTATTTTTTAGGACTGCTTCCTACTGTCTGTCTCTTCCTTCCTCTCTATTTCTAGTAAAAAATAAATTAATTTTGACATTTTAACAAAAACTAAACGTAATTTTATTTAATGACCAATTATTTATTTGGATGTTTGCTGTGATCATTATCAAATATTTTTGATAAACTCGCAAATACACGTCGCGTTACTACGTATTTCTAAGCCGTATAGGCTGTTATGAGATGACACAGATCATTAGCACTTTTCGTCTCGCTAGCTCGTGTGTCACGGCCTTGAATTTTTACTCCCAGCGCGCTTAACTTTAAAAAAATTCAGTGTAAGTAAATTTGCTGATATTTTAGTAGTTATTCTGCCACTCGAGGAGATGAGTCCAACAAATACCAGATCATTAAAATTGGTCCTGCCATTCTTGATAATTATAAATAATGGTATAACCATTGTCTGTATGTTATAATCAATATTATTTATAGCCTTAATAAAAATATAATACTACAAGAGCCTGTAACGTCGGGAAAACGACTTATTTTAAGAAAACTGCTCCTTTAATATATATTTTGCTATGATCTCCTGACCAGAGGGCGGGCCGTCTGGCTGCCGGTAGACTACTGCGGTTCATTACTGCACGTCACATCTGTACGGGGTATCCCATTTTCGTGTGTTTTATGGGACTTATCGTTTATAAGTAGAGATACAATAATACAGTTTTCACATTGCTTTGCTACTTTTTTATGAAACTAAATATGCTACACGTATGTCCTGCCCTAGCCTCCTTACTTCCTGAAATACAGGACAAATTTGTGATGCGCAGTAGTGAACGCAACGTCTACCGGCAGTCAGACGGTCCGCACTCTGTTCAGGCGAGCATAACAAAATATATGTATATTAAAGAACCAGCTTTCTTAAAATTCTCTCCCGAAAACGTTGTAAAAGTAAAACAGCGAAATCCTTATGGAAATGAAAATATAAAATGACACCAATCACAAGCAAATGGAACATCCGATGAAAGGAGGCATGGATAAAAGTTCATATTTTAATACTAAAAAAGTGTCGAAATACTTGACTTGACCACTGAGTTTTCCTCTTTTTAGAGAAATAGTGTAGTCGTTTAATGGGCCGTTTAAGTGTTGCCTCTCAATATTTTGTCGATTTCGGCCTCCTTGATGAGATAAAGAAGTGGCTGGCAATATAAAAAATGCCTATAATCATGGGTTAGAAATGCATAGTTTTAAATCTACAGGATGTCAAAACTTTTTAAAAAAAAAAATTGTTTGGTAATAATATTTAATAATAAATCAGATAAAATAAATAATGTATTAAGTTTATTTTGATTTTAGTTTAATGAATTCTGATTAATACAATTGCATTTATGTCATCAAGAAGATCGAAATCGACAAAGTATCTAGAACTTTTGAAACACCCTGTATATAAGGGCCCCCGTGTGAAACTTTCATTCCAGTAACTCTCTTCTTTTGGACATATTTGTAATAAGAAAATATGTTTCTATTATCGAGATCTACAAGCTCTGAAAATATTTGCACTTATTTAAGACTCACCCTGTATAATTCTTTTTCCAATTATTATCATAATTTGCTCAATTATTATCATAAAACTGCGTAATTTTCTAATCAATCGAAAAAGTCTTTAAATTCAACCGATAAAATGAATATCGTATCGTCGGATATCGGATGCATGAAAATCAAGCTTCACCGGACTTTGTTTTATTTATTTAGATATATACAGGGCAGTATCTAAAATTCTCCGCTTAAGCTGAGTTTATCCCTCGATTTAAGTTATATTCAATTGATTTTAATCGTAATTATATAAGTTTTGAGAAACTATATTTTGAACCCAAATTTCAAATTGATTCGATAAAACAGCAAATGGCGGTTAGTATAACGATTTTGTTGACACCCAGTATACCCGAAATATTTTAAATTCAATATTAAAGGATCTTTAATAAAGAATAGATCAACAACTATTTTTCGAATGCTGGATCAATCCTGTATATTTTTTTATTTATATGAACTAAAATGTGTAGGTCATTTTTATTTGGTATTATTTTTTTGTATATAAAACTACGGTGTATTAATATAATTAGGACACACAATTATTGTTTATATTTCATAGAAACCAAATAATTATAGAGTACCTAATTACTTGAACTGTTTTTTTTTGCATAAAAAAAGTGAAAACGAGACACCACAAGTAGATAAGTAGATATATATTTAGGAAGAAAAAATAAGAGAAAGTAGAATTATGCCATTATTGTAATTACAGACTTAAAAACTCATTAGATTATGTCAGTTTTCTTAATGAATACGATGAAAAATAAATATATAAGCTTTTTCTTAGTAGAAAATGCGCTGCGACCTATTATGATATAACGTTGATGAATTTTACTGCACATAAAATTCTATTACTTCTAATAAAAATAAATTTATATTCGACGATAAGGCTTAAATTATACGAAAAATAAGAGCAATCAAATTGGTGAAGTATAGACATGTAGTTCTTTTATTAAAAAATGTCATTTAAAATAGTTGTACCATATAAAACGTCAGAGTTTTTAACCAACTAGATTTTTTATAAGAATACAGTTGGGGTGGAACCTTTGGTGTTACAACAGCAGAGTAAAACACTAGTTCACCACAACACATCTAAACACTTATTAACATTAGGCACGCGAACCATGTTAGCATCATTAGCAGGTGATTAAAACTTTTTAATATATTTTTTTATTTATAAATAGTTTTATAATAATTTAGTAAGTAAATGAATCTCTGACTTCTATATGTTATATGACCAAACGGGCTTTGACTGTTGACAAATTACCTTATAGAACATTATATTGCAATATCTTTAGCTGCCAGTGTTCAATGCGAACTCAATCATAAAATAGTTATAATGAGATATACGAAAATACAATAGTTAATACATATACGTATAAGACCTTAACAGTACCATTACAAATGTTTGATTTACTAAAATAAAATCGTCAAATTGCAAGGAAAATAATTAACTTTAACTTTAAAGGTCGTTTCTTAAACACTTAATTTCATTTTAATATGTCATAAAAAAAATTGACAGGAAATAGGTCGTTATCACTATTATGCAAAATTTCGTCCTAAAATAAAATGAGGATACTTATACGGTCGAAAAAAAAACGGCGTCAAAGACGATTGAGGATTGACAATCTATTATAGTTTTGGCGAGGTCAAGCTCTAGATGTCATTTCTTGGCTTGTGTTCTTTATTTTTAAACGGCGTTTACTGCCAGTTAGCCTTAAGAGGGTTGTATTATATTTTTATATTATAGTAAAAATGATATGTAAATAGTGGTAGTTTAAAATTCGAGAAAAAATAATTTTTTGGAAATATATTTGTGTGTCTTTCACAATAATCTTTCGGGTGTTAATTTTTTACAAGTTTTATGTCAATTTTTAGTAAATGACGTCTAGAGATTGACCTCGCCAAAATTATCATCGATTGTTATTCCCCAGCCGTCTTTGACGCCGTTTTTTTTTTCGATCATTCGATATTTATACCATCCTGGATACTTCATCTGCCTGGTCTGTTTTTAATACATGCGAGGGAGATAAATATAAATGACCGATTGACAGACAGGAAGACAAAATAAATAGCGGCATACAGTGTTGCCGGTTTTTACGTGTGTAGGAAAATGTGTGTAGACAAATATAAACTGATTTAAAAACTTTCATATTATATATATTTCTGAAATGAAGATAATATATCTAAGCTATAATTTATTACAGCTGTAGTAAAATGAGTAACTAATTGTGAAAAATAAAGTTCCAACTATAAATGGAAGATTTTTCGTAAATGCCTAGTTGTGCAGTTTGAACTTTTGATGCAAAATCCGGCAGTATGAGCATAGGAGATAGGAGAAATGGTATTAATCCAACTTTTATCTCGTTTTAATACGTTTGATTTTTCATTAAGCTGTTTGCATCATTGTCTTACACGTTAAAATCTAGACCACGCAGTTCCGTTGACCAGATCGGTATAAAATCATATATACCGATCTATATACAGGGTTGTTCACCACATACAACACGGAGTATTGTAGCTAAACGATTAGATTTTTACACATTGTATGTTTTGGGTTCGTTGAAGGACTATTAGAGCTACAATTTAAAAATATTTTTACAAGATACAGAGTGTCCCAAATAAATAAAAAATATCAAAGTTGTATTTTTTTAAATGGAACACCCTGTATATTATTACATTTTTAGTTTCTACGATTAATTCGTAAATTAATAAAAAGGCATATATGGAGTTGAAATGGAGTCAATGTGTCAATATATTATAGTTAATTTTATGGCAGTTATTATAAAAATTTAATATTAGAAAAAGGTAAATAAGAAGACCTATAAAATAAGAGAAAAGATAAATATAAGACCTATAGAAATAATAAAATAATAGGATCATGATTATCGAAATTCTTACTTAATTTCATAAATGTTTTCATTTTCATACAATTTTACTTAACAATATTGAATATTCTTATGTTTTGAAGCCTGTCCAGCGAGTCCGGGAATATCTGGACAAGCAATGGAAAAAAAGTGTCAAAGTATTTGTATTTTTTTTTACTTTTTCTTGTGTTTTAAATAGACTTGTGATAGATAGAGAGGCTATATTTTTCTTGGTTCCGTTTGAACCATATTTTTGCGTTTTTATTAATTAAAGATTATTAAATTATGTCGCAATGGACTTTAGTTTATTCAATATTACATTAAAGAAAAAAAATACAGGTTTTTAAATAACGTACATAATAATTCTACTAATTTTGAAACAGCCATAAAGGAGTACGAAATGCATAATGAACATTCTAAATACAGGGTGTCTCAGATTTTAATCGGGAAAATTTAATAGACGATAGAACTTGCAAAAATAAAATAAAAAGTTTATATCAACTTGTAATGAGTTGAAGCTTAAGTTTAATTATAATATTAATTACCAATTAGAATTTATTTTTTTCGCCAGAAGTAAGCAAGATAGACAAAAAAGTCTGGAGACAAAAAAATCATATTTTTAATTACTAAATCCAAAAATAATATTAAACTTCTAAAAAAGCAGTGGCGTGCCTATTTTTTCCTTTAAAATAATTTAACAGTGATGACCCACCGCCGCCCCTGGCCATTAAACTTAAATCTATAATTACATCAAATTAAGTCCCATAGTAAGTATTATAAACGGGTCAAGTTATATCAAAATCGATTAAATAGTTTTTCAAATATCTTAATTTTTTTTATTTTTTTTAAGTAACTTTAACACCCTGTATCTCGAAAAGGAAGCTTTAAATCTTACAAGTTGATATGAACTTTTTGTTTTATTTTTGCAAGTTCTATCGTCTGTTAAATTTTCCCCATTAAAATCTGAGACACCCTGTATATGTTTTAATAATGTACAGGGTATTTTTATTAAATTCTCTTAGTCGCGATTTTTAATGATACAACAAATAACAAAGCTTTTAATCAAATTATATGAAATGACACACCATACGATCGAAAAAAAAGGCGTCAATGACGGCTGGGGAATGACAATCGATGATAATTTTGACGAGGTCCAGCCCTAGATGTCAATACTTAGTCCGTGCTCTTGTAATTTATTTTTATATTGAGTAAAAATTATTTTTAAATGTTGTAGTTTAAAACACGAGAAAAAATTTTTCCAGAAATATTTTTCAATTTGTGTCTGAAAACTCTTTTTTAAAATTTATATAGTTAGTATTAATTTTGCCAAGTTTTATGTCAATTTTAAGTAAATGACATGTAGAGATTTGACCTCGCCAAAATATCGATTTATCGATTATCATTGATTGTCATTTCCCAGCCATTTTTGACGCCGTTTTTTTCGATGATACGGTATATTTTTTATAAATATTTTTTTTCTGGAAAGCTTTATATTTTCGAAAACAAATTAAATCTTGAATATCAAAACATAATTTTCAAAGAGGTGTTTTAATGATAGATAATTTTTTATATCTTTTTTTAATTTCAATATTATAAAACTTTAAACTCGTGAATATACAGAAACAATAAAAATTTTCAAAAAAAATCAAATTCGCAAACTTCCATCATGTAAATATTTATATGAAAAGGGTTCTAGTCCAGTGGTTTAATTACTCACCTAGGCTAATAAGAGAATGTCACTGTCAAAGGGACTTTCTAGAGATCTACGAAATAGAGCAAATTTGCACTAAATTGAAATTTTATAGCGTGAATCATTATATTTACTTATGATTGCCTTAGACTCATTATTTTATGCATTATCACTGTAAAAACAATATTACTACCAGTTTGAAATCAAATTACTGTTTAAATTGATGCTTTAGTTAATTGAACAAAATAATTACGCAAATACTTTAACCTGTTTGAATATAAACTCGTTATAATTGGCAGTGATTTATGCAATTACAGATTTCTTGTATATAAACCAAATAGATATTGTTAGAACTTTTTCAAAAATTTTATTTATTCTGAGTGTTCTTCTCCTTGAGTGTTAAATATTAGGCTTTTGGGTTAAAAATGGCGCCCTAAAAAGCATATTCTACACATATACTTATAAATATATGATTCTACATTACTTTTTATTTGGCCCTCCCCTAAAATAAATTCCTCTGTATCCGCCCTATACAGGGTGGTCGGAACTGTATTCCGAAAACTTCGGCGGCGTATTCTGTAGATAAAAATAAATAAAAAAGTTCGTATAAATGTATGTCCTAAAATGCTTAGTTTCGGAGATACAGGGTGTAGAAATTGCATTTTTATTTCGATTTTTTCCAAATAACTTCTGAAGTAACGTCAATATTTGGATGAAAATTGGTGTCTGAGAGTTTTTTAACATGAGAAATTTGATTTCGATGTCAATATGACTCCTACTTGTAGGGGGCGCCATCTACATGTGTGTTAACTGTTTTTAAGAGTAATAACTTTTCTTCCGTACCCCGTACCTGTTACTGAGTGAAAAAATATACATTTCCTTGACTTTCTACGTAAAAAAATGTCTCTTGGTAAAAATCGCTACGAGCAACCACTCTCAAGATATGTATTTAGGATGGAAATGGTCAATACATGTCATTATTGACAAAAAATATACACGTTGAGTAGATAGTTATTTGACTGAAATAATAAATTTGGGAACTTTTATTTTTTTTTAAATTACTCATAAATTTTTCTGCGAAAAAATGATGATAAAACAGTTTCTGTTGAACTTTTGGCACAAAAACATTTCAAATTTATGATTTCAGTCTAATAACTATTTAGTCAACATGTTTAATTTATGTCAATGATGACAGGTATTGATAATTTCGATTCCAAATGTCTCGAAAACCATTACTTATAGCGATTTTTAACAAGAGATCTTTTTTACGTAGCAAACGTCGTAAATGTATATTTTTTAACGCAGTAGTTTTATACGCAGGTACGGACGAAAAGTTATTACCTACTCTTCAAACCAGTTAAAAAATATGTATGTGGCGCCCTCTACAAGTAGGAGTCATATTGACATCAAAATCAAGTTTCTTATGTCAAAAAACTAACAGACCCCAATTTTCATCCAAATATTGGCGTTACTTCAGAAATTATTTGGAAAAAATTGAAATAAAAATTAAACTTATACACCCTGTATCTCCGAAATCTCCGAAATCTCTCTGTATTTTAGGACATATATTTATACGAACTTTTTTATTTATTTTTATCTACAGAATATTCTGTCGAAGTTTCCGGAATACAGTTCGGACCACCCTGTATATGGTTGTATTAATCTCATGCATGTTCTCATTATGTCTACCTACAATAAATTAATAATATAGGTAAAGGTAATATAAGGAAATCGCCCCCCACCCACCCAATTGGTAATATAAGACAATTTATATTAACATTAAAAAATAGGTACCTACCTAAATAAATTGAATTTTGGCTGTCTTTGCTTGACGGTAATTATTTTGATGTGGCTGGTTTCTTTTTTGATCATAACGCAAAAGCATTTTACAAAAAATAACTTTTAGATTTTTTAGATTTCCATTTCAGTGGCAAATAGCCCGAGCTTTTTCAAGATACAAAATATGATCACTTTATTCTGTTGGGAAATTTAATAAATTCCAAAATTCCAATTCCATAATATGATTACTTTATTCTGGTACGTCTGGCGGGAATTGAACTTGCGACCATTGAATCCAGAGCGCGTTAGAAGAAATTATTATTAACAGTATCTTACGGTTTTATATTCTTTACAAGTATACAGTATTACAGAATATTGTTTTAAATGTAATAGATACTTTTGAAAAATCAGATGTTAATACTGCATATTAAGTCACTTCAGATGCGTGTGTTATTTTCAAAATTGGTTTCTATTAAGAAATCTAATAGAATTTCAAAAATATTTTGAATTTCGGACGATTTCTTAAAGCTATTTTGATCTTGCATGGTTTATTATTTCTCGTACTTTTCTAATTAGCACTACCACTAAAATTTTAATTAACTTTTAGGTATTATTTGTTTTGCTAAAAAAACGTTATGGATTTATAAAGCCAAAAGTGCAAAGTTTAATTTTATTTAATGCGTTTTTTAATCACAAATGAAGTAGGTTATCTATTATTTATTATGTCATAAAAATATTAAAAATAATTAATTAAACCACCTTGACACATTGTTTTTACAAGTTATTTGTAATAATTCATATAACGATTGCTTCTTGATATTATAAAAAAGTACCTAATAAATAAATTTGCAGACTTTAATTATTATTAATTAATTTCATCAATAAATTCCTTAAGTAGTTGTTTTGAATTTTTGTCCAACCAAATTTATCTTACCAATAAGTTGTTTACATTTTTGTTGGTGAAACAAACCGGTTACTTTTTGCATTTTTTTAATTTAAATTTGGTCTAATTGGTACTGTTTCATGAGCATACCATATATCCCTTTTTAAAACAACTTTCGATATTTTTGGTGATTGGTTTAGATGATCTCAAACCCAGAATTCTTATATAAAATACTTTGTTTATATGCAAACCTAACGTATGTACGAGGATGTAAAAAAAAATATTTTAACTTCTATAGGGTGCCTCAATAAAGCGTGAGTGGATCGGGATGCTTTTTTATATGGAACAACCTGTATATTATATATTATTGCACTTTTCACTTCCTTTCATATCACTTTACTTAACCCTAAGATGTGAGTAAATATATTTCGATAGTTTCAGAGACATTAATAAATAAATAAAAAATATATATTTTTCAACTTTCCTTAAAAAGTTATTACAAATACAAGAAAGTCTTCAAATCAAAACTATATTAGATATTTACTTTAGATGGTCTAGGCTTACTTTGCTGCTATAAATATCGTAATCTTAAATCATACAGGATGTTCAAAATTCTACGCCAAACTTTCTAAAATTTAAAATAATTGTTCTTTGTTTTTTTTTAAATGGAACACCCTGTATATTATTTTTATTAGATGGAGAGTTAAAAAATGAACATTTCTTGTATATAAAGTATTTCAAAATTTTTATTGGTTTTGCAGGTACACGCAATAATATTTCATATGACTCTTTCAACGGTAAAATACGAGAGAAAAATCATTGGGTGGCTTTGATAAAAATTTACTGTGGAATATGCCATATGAAATATAAAACCGCGAATATCTGCAAAACAGTTAAAAATTTAGAAATATTTTAAATACAAAAAATGTTCAATGTTCTCCATCTATTGAAGAAATAATATATAGGATGTTCCATTTAAAAAAAAACGAAGGAAAATTATTTTATATTTTAAAAAGTTTGGCGTAGAATTTTGAACATCCTGTATGATTTACGATCACAATAGTTACAGAAAAGTAGATACAGACCATCTAAAGTAAATACCTAATATTAGTTTTGATTTCGGGATAGTATTTTTAATATTTTTTTTATGATTATGGCTTAAAAATAAATATTTTTTTATTTATTTATTAATATCTCTGAAACTATCGAAATATATTTACTCATATCTTAGGATTATGTAAAATGATCTGAAAGGAACCCAAAAATGCAATAATATATAGGGTGTTCCATTTAAAAAAAGCATCCCGATCTACTCACGCTTTTTTGGGCCACCCTATAGAAGTTAAAATATTTTCCTGAAATACATCTTAGTACATACTTTAGGTTTGCACTTAAACAAAATTCTCAAGTTTTCTATTCTATGAGCTACAGATGCCCGACGCACTCTATTGCCAGACCCTGTATATTATTACAGTGGTTTGTGTAAATTATGATCATTTTTAGATTTCCACTACATTTTTTAAAGCTCTTTGCCATTTATAAAATCTCAAATATAAACATTCTTAACGTGAAATATTGTGGAAGTAAATTGTTATTTAGGGTGTTTTAAAAAATATGTTCCTCACCTAAAAATAAGGGAGTAGTCTTCATTTTTTTCGATTTATTATAATTTTCTTCAAAGTGCTTTTAGTGATTCGAATAAAATTTTGAAGGCAAAAGTTATTATAAGTGCACATATTTTAATTCTAAAATGTGTCGATAGATTCACCAGGGACGTGCATATGGGTTATCACTGGAATATTTTCCTAAAAAAAACATGTGCGCCGCTGACATTTTTTTATCTTTTTAACAAAATTGTATAGGCCGTTTAACGCCGATTAAAAGTTGTATGTCAAAAAAAGCAACAACCGTTTTCTTTCTATATTGTTAAAAATTAATGAAAATTAATATGTATACACCTAACTCAATATTGTATTTGAAGTACATATTTATAAATTTGGTGAGTTGACATTTATAAAAAATATTAATATTACCCTTATTACTTAATATAAATTACGTACATTTTCGTAGACGGTGACAACAACACGAATAACTGGTTACTGACGGCGGACTTGGTAAAGCACACTGAAAAATACGGTCTTGATGGTACCCAATAACCGAACCAACTGGTTGCTGCAGTCGGTGGTACTACACTGGTACCCACTAGACTTGAAAATTAAAAACAATCTTTCTCCTGCGATTTCTGCTACCTCCTCAACATCGATACGCCTAGATCCACTTTTACCACAGTTTATAAAATTCATATTCGGTGCTTTTACTTTTGCCGAAAGAATCGTTAAAAGAAATGCTCGAAAAAAACGGCGTCAAAGACGGCTGGGTCATGACAATCGTTAATAATTTTTGGGAGGTCATTCTCTATGCGTCATTTATGAAAAATTGATATAAAACTTGTTAAATTTAACACTAATTATGGAAAGATTAAAAATGGATAGTATGTTTTCAGACATACAATAAATCTATTTCAAAAAAAGTATTTATCAACTACACCATTTAAAAATCATTTTTACTCAATATAAAAATGAATTCGTTTAAAAGCGCCATTAAATAATTATTTATGAAGTATATATATTTATTTTTAAAGCGCCATTAAATATAAAGAAGAGTACCAGCCAAGTAGATGACGGCTAGAGCGTGACATTGCCAAAATTATTATCGATTGTCATTGCCCAGCCGTCTCTGACGCCGTTTTTTAGAATCGTATTCCAGTGATAAACCATATGCACGTCCCTGATGAATATGTCGACACTTTTTTTGCATTAAAATATGTAGCATTTATAGTAACTTTTAACTTTTTATAGTAACCGTATATTTTATTTTGTTTTTTACATATTTTAAGATTTTTTAAAAATGTATACAGGGTGTTTCGAAAAATCTGGTCATTGATTAATCACGATCCTGCTTAAAGCGCTTGACGTAAAAAGCTGGTTTTTGGAAAACGGATTGACTTTAGGGTGTAGAGGTTCGATAAGAAGGGATTTTTCGAAACTCGAATTCTAAGGGGGTGAAACCACCCCTCAAATATTAGAATATTTTTTATTTAAAAACCGGTCAGTTTTTCGGAAACACTCTTAAACACTTATATTTTATTTTGTTGTTTTACAGGTTTTAAGATTTTTTAAAAATTTATACAGGGTGTTTCATAAAATATGACCATTGAGTAATCACAATTCTGCTTAAACTGCTTGACGTCTAAAGCTGATTTTTGGTAAACGGATTGATTGTGGGGTGTAGAGGTTCGATAAGAAGGGGTTTCTCGAATCTCAAATTCCAAGAGGGTGAAAACGCCCCTCAAATACTACAATAGTTATTTAAAAAACGGTTAGTCTTTCGGGAAAACGCTTGGACACACATAATTTATTTTGTTTTTTTACATATTTTGAAATTTTTTAAAAATCATACAGGGTGTTCCAAAAGTTGTTTTGTTTGGGTAATTGATTAACCACGATTCTGCTTAAACTGCTTACCGTAAAAAGCTTGTTTTTGGCAAACAGATTTTTGGAAAGTCAAATTCCAACGAGATGAAACTACCCTTCAAATATTACCAAGTTATATAATAATATCGCCACATTGTTTTTTTCTCATGCTGACATAAATGTGAGAACATTTTATCCAGTTTGTATGTTAATGGAAATTCTTGCTTTGCTTTATCATCACCATTACAAATGATTAATTCGACGCGAACGAAGTCGCGGGTACAGTGTACACGCTAGTATTATAATAAATCGAAAGATTATTAAGATTTTAACACCCTGTAGCTACGAAACAAAGCAGAATCGGATCCATGTTGATATGAAAAATAAATCTTATTTTTACGTGAGGAATCTCCCACGAGAGATGGCACATGATTTTTGAAACACCCTGTATAAAAGACGAAATCGATCAAAAAATAGTTTTTCGAAAATATATAAAATTGTTATGACAACAATAATACCCGCAGCCCACATGATACAATATGATCGAAAAGAAAACGGCGTCAGCGATGTCTATGAAATGAATATCGCTGTCATTTTATATGTAAAAGGTAAAATTATTATATGGAGAATGTCATCGATTGTCATTTCCAAGCCAACTGGACGCCGATTTTTTTCGATCTTACGATATTTCTTGAAGGCCCGATTGCTTTGACAGGCTTTGACTAATTTGAAAAGTGGTTTGATTTTTATTGGATTTTTTATACCGGGTGCGTCTCAAAAGTGGTCCACCCCTATAAAGGCGGGTTCTCACTTGTCAGTTTCGCTGACGCAGTCTGACTGATTCATTATCAATGAAAAATAAAAAACAACGATTGTATTCACACGTTTCATGTTTTGCTACATTCAGTATTCAGTTGGTCCAAACATTCTAATGTGGTGATTTCGTATAGACATGAAAATGGTTAAAACAAAATTGAAACCAGGTGTTCGCAAAGTTTGTTTACAATTAGCAAATGAATTACAGAATATTCTGGTGAATCAGAAAAGAAAAAAAAAAACGTCGTAGGTGGTCAGGTCCTGGATATTGCGAAGAAATAAACGGGGTGCTAGTGAAACTATATTAAAAGAATTAATTAACTTAACTTGTAAACTGCACAAATCACGAAAATGTAGTTCTCACGCTTCAGTTTCTATTCATTATTCGATAATGATCAGTCAAAATGAAAAAAAGTAGAACTGGTTTTCACTTTAACTGAAAGTACGAATGTACTGATCATTTAACATGAAAATGTGTTCTGACGTTCATTGTTTGTTCAGTATCACTGAATCAGTCAGACTGCGTCAGCGAAACTCACAAGTGAGAACCCGCCTTAACGGGGTTAAATAAAAAAAAAAACGAGAATTGGTATGTTAGTATATGACATATGATATGACATAAATTAGGATTGACTGACGTATTTAATTGTTTTTGGTCACTTCCTGTTTCACCGGAAATTACTACAACTTTTGATTTTTAAATGGAACCCCGGTATTTTTTTTACTTTATTCCATAGAAAATAACACTCTGAATAGAATGACATATTATATGTCAACTTTTGACATTTTTGCATATGGTTTATTTGAAATTATAACTTACGATTTGTAACGAAAATTTGACTCGAAATACGAAATGTGTGGTATTAAATTATTCGTAAAAAAATGCTTTTTCTAATTATGCTAATGAGCCACCCTCGTTCCATTTGAAAAAATTGAGATATGATTAACAATACGAATTGAGCAGTTTCTAACTGGTCAGGATATGACACTAAAAACATTAGACGATCAAATCTATTTTTCCAAGGCTCTTTGATTAAGAATTAGTGTTTTTAACATAGCGATGGCATTCTAGATTGAATATTAAAATAGGATTTTTTATTAAGCGAAAATGTCAAAAGTTGACATATGATATGTCATTCTATTCAGAGTGTCATTTTCTATCAAATAAAGTGAAAAAATACCTAGGGCGCCATTTAAAAATCAAAAGTTGTAGTCATTTCCGGTGAAACAGGAAGCAACCAAAAACAATTGAATACGTCAATCAATCCTAATTTATGTCATATACTAACATACCAAATCTCGTTTAGTATAGTCAAAGGTATAGTCAACGCACCCGGTATAGTCAAAGAATTTTATTACCTTTGGTTCTACAACCAGTAAAATACTACAAAACAGCATTGTATATTGTGTTGCATATCCATTGCGAATTGCGATTATGAAAATGGGTAAATTAAATTAGGTTAAGGTTTCATTGTTGTTGTTGTTGATTTTGTTGTTGATTTTTATAGATTTTAGCATATTTTAGTTGGATTTTTGGTTGGATTACTAAAATTTCAGTTAACAATGAAGGAAGGAGATGTTGAAAAGACAGCAAAAGATTATAGCAAATATATAACAGATATAGATTTGGCCAAAAAAGTAAGTAGGCAGATCAAAAATAGTTTTTATGATGTTTTGTTTTTTCTTAAATTTCTTGCAGTTAGAGCCTATTAATAAATCCATAGACGATATGTTAACTCGATTAGAAGAGTTTGAAACAATGTTTACTTTTATTCAACCAGATGTTAAAGATTCGAGTGATTTGCTATCATCGATGTTACAGTACAAACCAGAATTTGACCAGTTGTGTGAGAAAATAGATAGTACAGAATTTTTAGTAGAACATATTAAAAGCAACTTGGATGCTCTAGAATCGAGAATTGAGGAAGGTGAAATAAAGTTGAATGCGGTTGATACTGCAAGCAGAGTTACAAATATGTTATCACCACTTTTTGTAAGTACCAATATTGATACTTAAATTTTAATAACTTGATATATATCAAAGTTTGAGATTTCTTTAAGTTATAAATTGTTTAAAATAAATTATTTTAATTTAGTAGGTATAAAAAGTTATAAGTAATTCATTAAAAATATGTTTGTTTTAGAAGATGAGTATTAATGAGAAAAAGACTACCGCCCCTCCAACGACAGAATTGTTTAAAGTAGAAGACTACTTTCAATAATATATTAAGTATAATTAGTATTTACACAAATACCCAAATATATTTTATATTTATATATTTTTACAAAAAATAATTCTTATATAAACTGGTAGTTAGGGGTACAGAGAAGGTTTTATAAAAAAATTACCTGGTATTTTACTTATTTCTAGTAACTATATTTTCAACTTATACTACCTAGTAGCTGGATAAAGATAAGGCTTTAAATACGTGCAATATTTTAAGAATAAACAAGGAGATTTTAAGACTAATTTAGTTTTCGTATATTATACCTGTATCTATACACATTTCTTGATCATATTTTAAGTACCATTATATTCATCTCATCTTATTTTTAACATTTTCAAGCTGGTATACTGACCAATAATAGTCTTATTATGGCCTTGTAAGTTTTTTATAATGTATTTGAAATGTTTTACAAAATTGTCTGTTAAAATTAGAGTTAAAGATACCCTTTATAAACTTGGCTTCCTTTCAGATCACTTTACATAATCCCAAGATATCAGTAAATATATTGCGATAGTTTCAGAGGTATTAATAAATAAATAAAAAATATATATATTTCAGACTTTTTTTAATAAAATTAGGAAAAATACAAGACCTGTCCTGAAATCAAAACTATATAAGTATTTACTTTATATGGCCTGTACTTACTTTGCTATAAATATGGTAATCGTAAAACAATAGGGGATGTTCAAAATTCTACACCAAACTTTCTAAAATATAAAATACTTTTTCTTCGTTTTTTTTTTAATGGAACACCCTGTATATTATTTTTTGATTAGATAGAGAGTTAAAAAATGAATATTTTTTGCATTTAAAGTATTTAAAATTTTTAATGGTTTTGCAGATACATGTAGTATTAAGCCGGAGTCTCATGCATCCGAAATCCGATGACACGACGATCCGACGGTGCTCCTATTGGTCGAAATATTTTGACAACAATTTTTATCCGATAATTTTAACTAATCATCCGACGTCGTATAAAGTTAAATTTTGTTTAACTTTTGTACGATATCGTGTGTTTTTAACCTCACTTTTTTTGAAAACATTTGTTTTTAAAAACAAGTTTAGTGGGAAGTGGGCAATCACATGGGCAATTTCGGGATATTTGGCGAGGAAGTTATTTTTATAAGTGTTTCTCCAATAAAACATGACATGAATCTCTATTCAGCGCAGCAGAAAAATGTTAAAACTGTCAAATTTCGGAACGAACTTTCGGATGTATGTGACAGGCTTTTTTTATTTCACACGATAACTTCAAATTTCGGATGTCGTACCATCGGATTTCGGATGCATGAGACTCCGGCTTTATTTCCATAGAGTTAAAAATTATTTCATTTGGCTCTTTCAACGGTAAAATACGAGAGAAAAATCATTGGGTGGCTTTGATAAACATTTACTGTGGAAAATGCCATATGAAATATAAAACCGCGAAACTGTTAATAATTTTGAAATACTCTAAATACAAAAAATGTTCATTTTTTAATGCTACATCTAATAAAAAAATAGTGTACAGGGTGTTCCATTAAAAAAAACGAAGAAAAAGTATTTTATATTTTAGAAAGTTTGGTGTAGAATTTTGAACATCCTCTATTGTTTTACGATTACCATATTTATAGCAAAGTAAGTACTGGCCATATAAAGTAAATACTTATATAGTTTTGATTTCAGAACAGGTCTTGTATTTTTAATATTTTTTTGAAAAAAGGATGAAAAATATACAAATACAAACCAAAACAAACTATCGAAATATATTTAGTCATATCTTAGGACTTTGTAAAGTGATCTGAAAGGAAGCTAAAAATGTAATAATATACAGGGTGTTCCATTTAAAATGTCATCCCGATCCACTCACACGTTTTTGAGCCACCCTAAAGAAAAGATAGAATACTTCCTTCCTAAAATACATCGTTTGAAAATAATAAAAATACAGTACCTACTATTTAAAAATACTTTATGTTTGCACCAAGGGTTTGCACTTAAACAAAATTCGTAAGTTCCTTATTCTAGGAGCTACAGATGACCGACGCACTATTGCCGGACCCTTATAATGTGAAATAAGTGACAATATTTTACATATTAAATAATTTTTATTCTATTTTTTAACACAGAGTACCTATATACTTTAAAATTTATTATTACAGTTGGGGCACAGGTTGGGGGTTGGGACTTTTGGTGTTACAACAGCAAAATAAAACATTAATTCACCGCAATACACTAAAACACTTATACTTTTGCACTGAACGCGCAGTTCGCTAACCATGTTAGCATCATGAGCAGATGATTAAAACTCAAATAAATTCAAATCATTTAAACTTCAATTTTAATTATCTGCTGATGATGCTAACTGCTAACATGGTTAGCGAAACGCGCGTCCAGTGCAAAAGTAAAAGTGTTTTGGTGTATTGAGTTTTATTTTATTCTCTTTAAACAAGAAGATATTGAATATTCAGGGTGTCCCAGAAATAAGCGCAAGTACTGTAACTGGTAGATAGTATAGTATAACCCTAGAAACACGCCGATGAGGTCTTTTTCGCAAAAAAAATTGGAAATTCGAAATTTTTTTTAGTTTTTAGTTGAAAAACATAATTTTTATAATTAAAGAAAATCGAGAAAAGATCCAGTGGTTCTCAAAATATTAGCAAAAAATCATTTTTTTTTGAAATTTTCAAAGTAAAATAACTCCGTTATTTTGGACTTACGATAAAGGGAAAATATGTTTCTTTTATCGAGATTTCCCACCCCTTAAAATACTTGCACTTTTTTCTGGGACACTCTGTATATAACTGAGTATTCCATACATTATATATTTGGTGATTTCCAATTATAGCTATAAAATAAAAATATTTAATAAGACTTTATTTCTAAAAAATACAATAACACATCAAATACATTTTGATTTTGATGCACTGAGGTAACAACACAGCTTAGTCAGTACCAGCTGGCCAACTTCGTTGTTTTTGAATATTCGCGTTTTACCTGCCGCGTCTGTTATAATACACATACCAGCAGCCAAAGCGCTAGGCTCGGTGGGTTTTTAAACGAACTTTTAGTGCAGTTCACAGAACCCAACTAGTTAGTTACATAAGATCTAGGTAGCTTCTACGTAAATTTCCATGCAAATGATCGTCATCAGGTTTGGTATGTATAGTCTGTGGTGTAATAATGTATATATTTGTTTTTAGTTTTGGTTTAATGCATATTTGTTTTGTTTTTAAACAAATTGATTTTTTTAACTATTCTCTGAATTGGGGTAACTATTCTCTAAATGGGTATAATTTTGTTATATTACAAATTACTACATTATTTTTAATTATTAATTAATTCTAATAACAACCTTTGCACACAAGTTTTTAGAAAAATTTATAGTGTGATATTTTTAGCAACGTTTGATATTGTTATCCTAATTAATTAATGATAACTAAAGATAAATCATTTCTGGGGTTGCATTTGTATATTTCTATAAAATTAAATATATTCTTGTTGACTAAAATTTATTTTGTGGTATCTAAATATTTTTTTTAAATACTGGAGTAGTAACAGCATAACCTAAGCTAATAATAATTAGCTAACCACACAGATTTTTACGCAAATGATCGTAAGAAGTCAGCCGGCTGATTATGAAGAAGCTGTGGCCCCAAATTCGATAATTTAAAAAAAATTAATGGAGCTCAGAATCTGACTTGTTACATAACTTTAGATAGACATTAGAATTTCTAGGTTTTCTTCGGCAGACTGGTTATGAGTAGGGTGTGATGTAGATTTTTAACAATTTTTATACTGTCTCTGCCACTTCATCCCAATCCGGAGTAACTTGCTTACAATTTTGACATATCATTCTTTTTTATTCTTGAGATACGCGAATCGCTCGAGCATTGAGTAAAGCCGGTCCTACACGATGCGTCCAACGTTGTAGTCAACATTTAGCACAGGTTTCGACATTATAGTAATTGACAAGTGTGTCTCCTACACGATGTGGCAAATGTTCATGTGTCCAACGTTGGATGGTGTTTGCCAGGGGCGGATACAGAAATTTATTTTAGGGGGGGCCCAAAATAAAAGTAATGTAGAATATGCTTTTTAGGGCGCCATTTTTAACCAAAAAGCCTAATATTTAACACAATTTAGAAGTTTTAGAGGGGGGGCCGGGCCCCATGGGCCCCCCCTCTGTATCCGCCACTGGTGTTTGCTACATCATGTGGGACCGGCTTAAGAGTAGCCCTATAGGTAGACTTCGCGAAGCCGAGTTATCCAACCCCTCATTTTTTTGTTAATTAAGGATATTTATACAGGGTGAGTTTTCTACGATGTTCTCTATGGGTATCTCGAAAACTACTGCAGATAGAGTCGATTAAATGGAGAATGAATTGCAGTTTTGTGGGGTCATAAATGCGCCATTTAGATTTTTAAAAAGGTTTATGGCTTACTAGATATTTGAAAAAAAAAACAAATTGCGGCTACTTATAACTTTTTTAACTCTAATAAAAATTGCAGGCATGTTACAAAATGTGTACACCCTTTCCCATGTCGCAACACGTGGGATAGCGTGGCATGGCATCGAGTGTTGGCTAATGAGATCCCGGCTTTTGTGACACATTGTTGCATTTGGCAGTCATAAGTCATAAGTTTTAAACTTTTAAATAGTAAATTAATAAATTCAGGTCCGTACTTAAAAAAATCTAAGTTGGTGGTGGTAACCCGAATAAAAAGAGTCGAAAATAATAGTTTGTAATCCAAATATTCAAAAATACTGTTTCGTTTCTTCGTGAGGGACGAAAAAAATGATTTTTTTAATTATTTAGATATGCATTAAGGTATATTTCAACTCAAAAGCTTATAAATAATTATTTTTTAAGACATAACCTAAACGACACGAAATCAGAAGTCGAGAAAGATAAACAAAACTGCCGAATTTAGAAACGAATACGACTCTTTTCCTTTTTTCTTGTCACAGTTGAACAACAAGGATAAAGCTATTTTCGTAAAACATGCCTGAAACGTGCTAATAAGTAGCCCAATAGATGTGACCTCGCGCCCTTCCATTTTTGAACGATGGGCGAGTTTAACGGATTCCCCTCAAAGAAAATCGTAGGGGAATACAAAAATGCAGAACGGGCAAGGCGCCATCTAGAAGATAGGATTTTACTAAGCCCTCATTGTATATCTATTTATACATAATCAAGGGTATAACCCTAGAAACACGCCGATGAGGTCTTTTTTGCGAAAAAAAAATTGGAAATTCGAATTTTTTTCAGTTTTTAGTTGAAAAACATAATTTTTTTAATTAAAGAAAATCGAGAAAAGATCCAGTGGTTCTCAAATTAATAAATTCAGGTCCGTACTTAAAAAAATCAAAGTTGGTGGTGGTAACCCGAATAAAAAGCGTCGAAAATGAGACGTGAAATCTGTTGTACCGCTAAAAAAAATACAAAATTTTCGAAAATGAATTTTTCTTTAGATAAAACATTTCACAAAATGTATTTAGGAGTTTTTCATAAATCACCCTGTAAGAAATCATCAAAAAATAATCTGATAATCATAAAAAAAGGCAACTTTTCTCTAATTTAACTGATCTTGGAACACAGTTTGGGAGATAGCAATGAAATATCAACTGAAGTAGACAATCTGTATACCGGGTGTTTCTCAAAAGTGGCTCACCCCTATAGTTTTTTAATTTTTTTTGATAAAAAACGAGATTCGGTATGTTAGTATATGACATAAATTAGGATTGATTGACATATTCAATTGTTTTCGGTCACTTCGTGTTTCACGGGAAATGACTACAAATTTTGATTTTTAAATGGCACCCTCGGTAGTATTTTACTTTGTTCGATAGAAAATACCACTCTGAATAGAATGACATATGACAACTTTTGACATTTTCGCTTAAAGAAATATCGTATTTTAAATTTCAATCTAGAATGCCATGTAATAGCTATGTTAAAATACTAATTTTTAATCAAGGAGCCTTGGAAAAATAGATTTGATCGTCTAATGTTTTTCGTGTCTTGTTCTCGCCGGTTAAAAGATGACCAAATCGTATTTTTAATCATATCTCAATTTTTTCAGATTGGACGGGGGTGGCTATTTGGAAACGGGGGAACATATTTGGAAAAGCATTTTTTACGAATAATTTGGTACCATACACTTGGTATTTCGAGTCAAATTGTCGTTATGAACCGCATGTTACAATTTCAAATAAACCATATACGAAAACTGTCAAAAGTTGACATGTGGGCCCGTATGAATAAAAATGAGCAAAACCTTCTACTTGTAAAATTTGAAGCATATGCTATATAGTTTATGAATAAAAATGTAAAAAGGTTTTGCTCAAACTTTTGTATTAGATGAAGTATGAGAATCTACTCACGTTTAAGCATTTGCGCAACTTGTTATGAATAAAATGTATGCATTGTTTACTTAGTTGAGCATATGCTCCAAAGTCTTTGTATCTCGTTAGTAGGAGATGCACCTTACAATAAGCTGGTCATAAAATGGCAGAATTCGTGAATTTACGTGCATAGAAGCAATACAAAGTGCGAAGGGAAGTTAATTGGCGGGATTTTAAATCTCTTTACAGATTTTAAGAAGAAAATGTAAATTGATGGCAACGTACTTTTTGGGAGAAAATCTTGAAAGAAGAGGAGGCGCTCTTTCTTCAAATCATAAAATGAAGGTTTTCTTGCGATTTCCCATTTGAGCTTTTGCTCATACTCATGAGCATTTGCTTTCTTTTTATTCATACGGGCCATTGTATATCATTCTATTCAGAATGTAATTTTCTATCGAATAAAGTAAAAAAAAATACCGAGAATATCATTTAAAAATTAAATGTTGTATTTATTTCTGGTGAAACAGGAAGTGACCGAAAGCAAGTAATCGAATACGTCAATCAATCCTGATTTATAACATATATGAACGTGCCAAATCTTCTTTTTTTTTATCTGAAAAAATAAAAAAGTTATAGGGGGCGAGCCACTTTTGAGAAAAACCACCCGGTATACTCTTTTGTTTCTCAAAAATCGCCCATTTTTGCAAATCTTTGTCCACATTGAAACAAAAAAAATTCTAAACTTTGAATCACTCAATTGCACGAAATTTATTAAAGTTTTACTTCTTAAGGATACCATAGGATCAAAACGTTTTATGATCAAGCGGCCTTTGGCTTTGACAGAAACATTCAAATTTGATCTCCCATTAGAATTATTGTTGATATGTCATCATACAGAGTAGATTATACGCTTTATCATCAATCTTTTTGATCACACTGTACTGGTACCAAGTAAAGAAATAACACAAAAAATATACAAAAAAAATAATCCTGCACCTTGCTGGTCGCAGTACTCGCGTTCCAACACACATATCTGCGAATTGAAGTACTTTTGGGTGGGAGATTCCAAATCAAATCGGGTAGACGCATTGACTTTCTCTTCGGTCTTCAGTTTCTTTTGTAACTTTGGCTTGGCGAGTCGGCGGGAAACACGCGGTATACGAGAATACGATGATCGGCCGCGGTTGCTGACTGGAAATATGGTTTTGGGATTAGTCAGAGCCAAATTCGTCGAACGATTTATATAGTGCAGTGAAAACGGAAGAAATTATTTGTACAGGATGGATTTAGTATACTTTTTCATTTTATTCCTTGGATTGGTTTATAAATGTAATACAGGTCAGTATATTTTAATATAATTTTACTAATATATAATAACTAATATAAACATTAGTGTATAAGAACTGAAATATATTTTATTTTATATTTTGGTATTTTTATTTTTATAATGTTAATGTTATTTATGTTAAACGTTTGTCCATTTGCACATTCGAATAATAGAAACATTTCAATGCTACATTCTTATACGATTTATTACAAAATATACCTACATAATATATTTTGCAATAAAACCACAATAGACTACTGTATGAGCTGAGTGGTTTTTCATTTTGAAACTTTTACATTTTTTGTATTAGAAATAATATATGTAGATAATAATCATATTTTACTTAACTTTAACCAATTTACTTTTTTTTGTTACTATATCTTTATAATTTTATTAAACAGTATGTCCTCCGGAGTGTCTTTACAAGAAGGAAAAACTTTTTTATTATTGACGTTTTGAGAAAAATGCATTCTTTATAACAAGTTTTGCTTGTTCCAAAATCGTTAATGCCGTTTATACTTTTCCAAATTTTCATAGCTTTTTAAAAAAAAATAAAAAAATTGGCGCCGGGAGGCACGTATAGCCGCCCATACTAAAATATGTTAATAAAAAGTTGGTAGACAGTTCTTTTAGTTTCAAAGTACACTGAAAATTTCAAATTTGGCGTGTAGATGTCATTAACCTAATTACGTTTTTATATGAAAATGCTTATTATAATTTTCAAACACCTTCCATTATCTTACTATTTTGTGTTCTCTAATTTAACATTTTGAACAAAAATCTTGGGTATTTTGCCACTCCCGTTAGTTTCCAAATCAATGGAAATAAGTAAATAATAATAATTTCCAAGATCCAAATGGAAATTAACTTATAATACCATACGATCAAAAAAAACGGCGTCAAAGACAGCTGGGAATTATATTCGATGATAATTTTGGCGAGGTGAAGCACTAGACGTCATTTCTTGGACCATAATCTTCTTAAATTTTTAATTCTTAAGTTCTTACTGCCAGTTGGCCTTGGAAGGTTGTAGTTTATTTTTATATTGAGCAGAAATTATTTTTAAATGGAATATACAAGTTTAAAATTCGAAAAAAATATTTTTTTTTGGAAATAGATTAATTTGTGTGTCTGGAAACGTTCTATCCTTTTTTAATCTTTTTTGAATTAGTGTTAATTTAGAAATAGTGTTAATGTTTTAATTTTTGACAAGTTTTATATCAATTTTTAGTAAATGCCGTCTAGAAATTGACTTCGCCAAAATTCTCATCGATTGTCATTCCCCTGCTGTCTTTGACGCTGTTTTTTTCTTGATCATACGGTACTATATTTACGATAAGAGGCTTATAAGAGGTTATTATTTTTACAAGAAAAGAAATACAATTCAGCGTATTATTAGCCATATTAGTACGCCCCATACAAGGATAAATAAAATAATCTCATTATAAATAACTGCACTTTAAATTCGTAATAGTCATTAGTTGTAATAGGCACCTGTCGACATTTTAAATATAATTTACCTAGTAATTTGACATAATGTTACACTTCTTTGCTTTGCCTGGTAAACGTATTTGTCCAAATTGAGATTAAGCTGGGTGTTGTAATTTTGGTACGAGGGTTGTTTTTTATATTTTGCATACAGAAATATAGTAGGCGACAGTAGTCAACATATGTCTAATAACAATGTCAAAATTGCTAAAATACCGCAAAATGATACCGCATCTGTTGACGCAAGAATAGAAAGCAATTAGAGTCAATTGGTGTCAAAAAACTCTACACCGATTTAACCTAAAGGTTTAACGCAGGAAACTCAAAAAAATATATACAGTATTGTCACCGGTGATGAATCCTCGATTTAAACTTTCGGACCCGAAAATAAACGTCAATCGGCTGTTTCAGTGTTCCGAGATGAACCCAAACCGAAAGTTATCCGTTCTCGAAGTGTTTCCAAAAATATGGTAGCGACATTTGGCTCAAAAGCAAATCGTGTAGCAACAATTCCTCTGCGAGATCAAAGAACTGTTACTGATCAGATATCAATTTGTTTGCCGGAAGTAATTGCTGAGTTTCGAAAAAAAAACCCTCAACGACGAATGATTACTACCTCCTAATTATGCTTTTTAATAAACATAAAAAAATAATTTTCAGAAACTGCAAAAATTTTTGTGATTCAGAAAAGAATTATAAGACTTATAAAGAAACTTCAGTACAGAGAAAGCTGTCGAGGACACTTTAAATCCTTCGGAATTATGACGCTTCCAGTTCTTTATATATATGAGTGTTTAATATTCATCTTCAAACGTAAGTCCTTATTTGAAATGGAAAAATCTCATTAATACCAAACAAGATCCAGTGATACCAAGTTCCCCTTACCTCGTCTCACCCTGACTGAAAAAAATTCAGTATATATGTGTGTAAAGTTTTACAATAGCCTCCCTGAAGACATAAGAGCAATTGAAAGTCAAGAAACCTATAAGAAATCATTGAAAAAACTCTTAATTGAATTGGAACCCTACTCAATCAATGAATTCTTAATATAAAAGTCTCTTCACCGCTGACAATATTTCAATATGTCTATATATTTGTAATTTTATTGTACATATTTAGATCATTTTTGAAATAAATATTTTTATTATTATTATTATTAATAAATAATAATTTTTTTAAAATAATTAATTAATAAATAATTTAATTTTATGCTTTATGCTAATTACTTACCTCCACCAAGACAATGTAAGTTTTCTCACAGCTCGAAAAACAATTCAGTTTTTAAAGCAAAAAACTTGTATTATTGGTCCATCCTTCATACAGTCCCGATCTAAGTCCTAATGACTTTTTTAAAGTTCCAAAAATTAAGAATGAACTGCGTGGTTAAAGATTCCGGTTCCCAGAAGATGCACTCATTGTCTTTGAAAAAGGCAATTTTGAAGGTATCAACAAATGAGTGGAATAACTGTTTTCAGAATAGGTTCCAACGATTGCGAAAATGCATTTCTCTTTGTGGAGAATACTTTGAAAAACAATAGGGTTTAAAAGTTATCTAGAACTGTTTTTTTCTACCTCTATATGCAAAATATAAATGACAACCCTCGTATATTATAAGCAAATATAAGAACATGTAAAATCGAAAAAAAATCATCGAAAGAAAACCACGATTAATTTTAAAAAAGTGTAGTAGTAGTCAACCATCTTCAGTTTGTTGCACTTAATACCGCCCTTAGATTAATATATTCTTTAATTATGCAAAGAGAATTAACAGATATTCTTTACTTAAGATATTCTAAATCTCAAAAGAAAAGTATAAATTACAAGAAATTTATAAGATATTGTCAGTATTCTGATTTCTGATCGAAACGTTTTTTGAACTTTTCCATGCAGCGTTCTGTTTTTCGAAACCTTATAATATGTCTTAAAATAGATTGTTGTATGTAAAGAGTCGTAAAAAATTGGCGGTAGCATGTGAAGAAATACATTTTACTACAGTTTACTCTTGACATAATTAAAATACATCAAGTTTAGAAATTTTAAGCAAAAAATCTGTTTATCTGAAAACAACACATTTAGAAAAAAACCAAAATTATTTCTTCATTTGATGATTTTTTGCCTTTTTGCCTAAGCTCAAAATTACTTTTCATCAAGCTTACCGAATCTTTCGAGTTTTTACTTGGGATTATATTTTATATAGTACCTACCATAGCAAAATAAAACACTAATTCACCACAATACACCAAAACACTTTACTTCTGCACTGGGCGCGTGTTTTGCTAACCATGAACATGGTTAGCGAAACGCGAGTCCAGTACAAAAGTAAAATATTTTAGTGTATTGTAGTGTATGAGTGTTTTATTTTGCTGTTGTAACACCAGAGGTTCCAACCCTCAACTGTAATATAGTACCGTAGAAATCCTTAATAAATATAAATGTTCATGCCAAGGCGTGAAGTTCTCCTTGGCAGTGACATTTGATCGTGATTTATTTTTAGGCAAAAATTCCGAAAATAAGACTTAAGCTAAAATAAGAACTCATAATGATTCTTGATACTGTAATTAAAAATACAATATCTTTTCCAAATAATAATTTTTAGCAATCAAAAATCGAAACAAAGTTGAAAAATATGTTGAATCTGTGGTTGATTCTATGTGTAACATCGTTGAAATATTTTTATTTTAACAAAAGAAGCAAATTCAAGTGTTTTCAGTTTTAAGAAACTCTAGAAAAAAGCTTTGAAAACTCTAGAAAAACAATTCGAAACATATACATTGGACAGAGAATCTTAATTATAATAAAATCATTTTTATTTTCTGCTTGGATTTGATATAATTTCTTATAACTGCTTTTCAAATTTAAAAATTAAGAGAGAAATATGTGGATATAAAATAATAATTCACTGCTTTTTTGAAAATACAATATATTCGAAAAAATGGCGTCACATGGTCTTTGAAGTGACAATCGAGAATAATCAGGCCAATCCTTATTTGTCATTTTTAAAAAAATTCTAAAGTATTTTTAGTATTTTTAAATTACTTTTTAATTTAGGAAAGACGCAAATATATTTTTGAAAAAAGTATAGTTTTTTCTACGATCGTTCAAAAAGTAGCTACTATTTACACTACACTAGTGCAAAAAATAACTAATAACATACTACTGTACACTAGTACATCTACTGTACACTAGTGCAAAAAATAACTAATAACTATTTGCACTAGTGCAAAAAACACCTTGACATTATTAGTGATGAGTTTAACTAAAGAGACAATTTGCAAATTTTTGTAAAAATTTGTCAAATCTGACATGTAAACTAAGTACCAGTGTACTGAACACTTCGCAGCAACATTCCGGAAAAGAGTTTTAAGTGAAAAACAAGTACCTGATACCTCCACGAGCAGAAATGAGAATAAAATTCAAAAGACTACTGGAAATGAAAAAAAAATATAGAATTTAGAAAATGTAGAAGTGTTGTAGACGAGAATATATATATTCTTTTTAAAATATATATTTTTTTAAAATAGATTTTCGTATCAATAACATAATATCCCTTAGAGAGGTTAGCCTGACCGAAATTGTCATCAATTGTCAAAGGCCACTGTGACACCTTTTTTTATAATCATATGGTTGTAGGGTATAGAATTTGAAAACAAATATTCTAAAAACTTGTATTGTAGTTTTAACAGTTAACAAGAACTTCAGAACAATTACGAATAGCTGTCAGTGTCAAGAACTTAAGCAACTGTAAACACATCACAAAAAAACTCAGTTACATATCAGTTATCAATTTCTCACCTACTGTGATAAAATTAATGACATTATGACAGTCTTTTTATTTGATTTTGTATTTATTATATAAGAATGCACACTACAGGCACCTCGCAAGCTTGAAGAGATACATAGATTACATTAGAATTAGAGAAAAGTTGCGTATTGTTGAACCATTCAACGAACACTTAAAAAATGACTATACTTACAGTAATATAAATTTACACATTTTTGTTATTAACCTATACAGACATATTTATTATTGTTTATAATCAATATTTTAATATGTAGGTCGTCGTAAATTTTTAGAATAATTTTATTATATGGCAGATGCATTTTACGACTATGCGCTCACTATTGAGCCTTGGAAACATAATCTGTAGAAGGTGATCGGTTCACACAAGTTGCATCACTTATGATGTTCCCTTGTATTATTGCATGTTTTTTGTCTCGGTTAATCAATCATGATTTACAAATATATTAAGATGTAATTTGGTTTTAGTCAATTGTTTCTACTGTGTTGTGTTACATTGGATTGTGTTAATTTTCAATAAAATGATATTATACATTTTATGAATTTATTTTGCATTTGAAAAATATATTCCCTATTAAAATATGTATTGTTTTGGAATCTTAGATGCAAAAAAACGCAAGGGAGAAATTCTTTGGTCAAATTAAAGTGTTATATTTTTGTTATTTTTAGTCCTATTTTCATGAATTTTTTAGCAAACTGTATATAATTATATCAACTTTAATTCGTAAACTCAGTTTTTATAAACTTTAGTATTTGGCATATTTTATACAGGGTTAATCGAGGGGTTGTTTTTTACCTTAACTTTAAATCACCCTGTGCAATAATTTCGTGTGTAAATTTTCCTAAAATATAACTTTATGATCATAACCATGTCTCCTGAGCATTTTATTTACCCTATCCGCCACCTGGGGTCGCGTCCGATGGGAGTTTGGAGTTTCGGATTTTTTCATAAACGTACTACGGAAACACGGAATATCTCAAAAACTGCGACTTTGACTGATTTTGACACCAAAACACTTGTACTTTTACACTGGACGCGCGTTTCGCTAACCATGTTAGCATCATCAGCAGATGATTATAAACCAAAGTACTATCTACAAGTTGAGCTTTTTTATACTCGCTCAGTGGGCACCGAGTGGCAAAATCTAGCTAATCGAGTCAGAGCCCACTGAGCAGTGGATGAACAGTTAGATTTCCGCCACTAGAGTAGTAGGAACAAAGAACTTGAAGTTGAAGTGTTGAACATAAAATGGCTAGTTTAAATTTCTTAGTTCATAGACTTTCCAACGAAAGATATGAAATAGAAAGAGATTACATTAGGATGTAGCTGAGTGGTATTGGATATTCTCCTGCACTAGTTGATAAATTAATTAGAAAACGTAGGTATAGGTTAATGATTTCTGAAAATTCGACTTTTTAAGTGGAGAAAGATACGTCTAAATATTTTTCGATACCGTTTGATAGAGAGTTATCCCGTGGTCTAAAAGGAATTTTTAAGAATGTCAATTATAAACTTGTGTATAGTGCTAATAATAAATTACAACAATTATTAGGTAATCCAAAGATAAAACACCTCCACTGGAAAGGTCGGGTATTTATGAAATTTCTTGTAAAGATTGTAATCAGAAATATGATGGGCAAACTAGAAGATCAATATTAACTAGATTTAAAGAACATTTAGCTCAGATAAGATATGGTAGACCGGATAAATCTTGCGTTGCCGAACATATTGTTGATAAAGAACATTGTATAGATCTTAATAATTTAAAATTAATTAAACAAGTCTCAAATTACAGGCAATTAGATGCATATGAAAGCATCAGAATTAATAAATGTAAAGATAGTATGAACAGAGTCAACGGTCCAGTTCCTTCAAGTTCTTTGTTCCTACTACTCTAGTGGCGGAAATCTAACTGTTCATCCACTGCTCAGTGGGGTCTAACTCGGTTGGCTAGATTTTGCCACGCCCACTCGGTGCCCACTGAGCGAGTATAAAATCGCTCAACTTGTAGATTGTACTTTAGTTTATAATCATCTGCTGATGATGCTAACATGGTTAGCTAAACGCGCGTCCAGTGTAAAAGTAAAAGTGTTTTGGTGTATTGTGGTGATTTAGTGTTTTTATTTTGCCAAATAACTCATTTTGAGTGAAATTAAAAATACTTTTTTTTGCCGATCATCATAGCCTACCATACCTGTTGGTATGGTCGATATCAATGATAATTGAAAAAATTGCAAATTGATCGTGATCAGTTCATTTCACTCTTAAAAATTAACCAAAGCATGTATTGACATGAATCAAAAAACTATATTTTAGGAAAATTTACAAACGAAATTATTGCACAGGGTGTTTTAAAGTTAGTGTAAAAAAATAACTCCTCGATTAACCTTGTATAATATGCCAAATACTAAAGTTTATAAAAAACTGAGTTTATAAGTTATAGTTGATATAATTATATACAGCTTGCTAAAAATTTCATGGAAATAGGGCTAAAAATAACTCAAATATAAAATTTTAAATTTATCTAAAAATTTCTTCATTGCGTTTTTTTGCATCTGAGTGTACTTCCTTTGTAGCATTCTCATATTTTATGAATTGATTGTTTACCTTTAAAAAATATATTTTTTATAAAAATGTTAATTTTTTTTATTTTTTTCTACATTTCAATTAAAGCCATTTTTATTTGATTTCAATATATTTCTCTAGATTTATTCTTTTTTTATTCTCTACTATTTTTCCATTATTTTCTATTGAATTTCTATTCTAGTAAGTCTCTGATTTGCAGTGGACATCAATTATTACAAATAATCTATAAATGTTTGTGACATAAGCTGTCAATTATTGTTCCAAAGATGGCCAAAGCCACCATTCCAAACACCATTTATTTAAAAAAAATTGTGTGTGCACTATATGCGCATATTTGAAGGGAAACTTCCTATTTTCGTCTGTCTGTCTATCCGTCTGAGGACTCCATTCGAGTTCCTCTATCCACGTGCCGAGTTTGGTTCCAATAGACCCATAATTAAGAAAAATCCTGATGATTTCGTCCATTTTTTTCCATAACAAGGGGCCGTCCTCTGCCGGGAACACTGCGACCTGTGAGGCCTATTGTGTTTGTCCCCCTTCTATATCTGCACCCATTCTCCTATCCCTGTGCCCTGCACTAGCTTATGCAGGTCCTTGATAGAATGAAAGCATAGTTCCTCCAGTTCTAGCCTAGCTTTCCCAAATAAAAAGTATCGCTTGCGATCCAGAGCCTCGCAACGACATATTATGTGCTCCGCTGTTTCAGGATCTTTATCGCAGAGTCTACAGCAAAGACTTCCTTGATACAGCTTGAGCTTGTTCAGGTAACACTTGACAGCCATGTGTCCTGTCAAGAGGCCTATTGTAATCCGCACTTTATTCCTGCTAATGGCCGATTTCCACTAGGCGCTCAAGTCACAGTACGCTCACTGTCCGCTCACGGTCAAAATTTATTATTCAATGTAATTTATACGGAGCATCCACATTTGCAAATCCGCTCACGGTACGCTCACGCTCTTTGACCGCGTAATTTCTCGGAGACAATATTTTGAACAGATCGAGACCTGACTGTCGGATGACTGGACGGCAGTGTGAATATAGTGCGATCAGGTGCCGGCCAAATTCTGTTCTGATTCTGCGTTTGGGGTAAATACTTTCTTCCCTGTGAATGTGTTTTTCAAATTTTCAATATAAAATGGACGAACAAATGATAGAGGCAGTGCGTGACAATGCAGAATTGTATTGAATTGTTGAACGCAAAAATTCGGAAAAATCAAAAAAGAAAAAGATCATTTAGTCTATTTTTCGATAGTATTAAGGCAACGGTGCGTAATTTTTCACCCGCCGATATTCACACGACTAAAAAACAAATATTTAATTATGTGTCCGATATTGGAGACAAATATATTTGGATGCGTGGCCGCCCTAATAATGATCGAGGCTGTGCTGATCAACCTGCTTCAAATTCCACTTCCCGTCATACTTTTAATACGATTGAGCAGCCCCAAAGATACCAACAAGACTCCGTCCATGATTTCCAATCCACTTCCAGTTTCATTTGCATCGAGCAGCCGCAAAGACATCTCAAGACTCCCTCCATATTGCTCAATCCATTTCCGGTCGAACTTTTAACAGCATCGAGCGTCTCCAAAGACACCAACAAGACTCTCTTCGTGATTTTCAGTCTACTTCTGGTCCTAGTTTTCATAGAATCGAGCAGCCCCAAAGAGAATACCAAAAATTACCACTTCAAACAAACACTGATGGTTCTGTAACTACGTCTACCCCACTTTCCTCAGCAGCGTCATCATATTATGAAGATTTCTCGTGTGAAGAACAAATATAATTTCACAGCTTTGTAGGTATTATTAAAAATAAAAGGGTTTTGTAGGTGCCTATAATCCGATTTGTATTCAATTTGGTTTTTAACAATAATTTTATTTATTAAAATAAATTATTTTCTTACCTTAAACAAACACATAATTTCTCCAGTGGTGTGATAGATTCTCGAAAGGTGGTATTTTTTCTTATCAAGTCCGACGAAATTTTATTTAAAATATAATAAAATGCGCATTTCGTCATACAAAAGTATTGAAAAAACTTCATTTCGTCATCGACAAGTTCTTTATGTAAAGTGAAAAATTCACCTTCGGTTTTTTTTAACATATCATGGACCCATATCATCCGTTTTTTTTATTTTCATACTCTTTTTCATCCAAACATATTGCAATAGCAGCCATTTCACTATTCGAAAAGCTTTTAAACATTTTTTAAAATCAGTTTTACAACTTCGCGACCACACAAAATTGAACGACATTTGATTGAAGAGTGTAAATACTGTCGAAAAATCTTGACCGTGAGCGGACCATGAGCGTACTGTGACCTGATCGCCTAGTGGAAATCGGCCTTAAGCATTAGCAGTTCTTTTGCGGTTTTAGGTCCTTGGATAAAAGCCTTGCTGTGCCTGTACCCCTGTATGTTTCTTCAATGGACATTGTGCTTTTCCCTGATTCAGAGTTTTAGTGCACTACGGGCATTTGGGTATTCCCAGTACTGGCTCTGGACCAAGATAGGATACCGATGATCCCTGCAATGCCCCGATGATTTCGTCCATTTAGAGGCATCGGTTCGAAACGTCGAGGGCGTCATCCTGTAGCCCGTCCCCAATTATGCCGAAATCGACCCACATTTTTCTTCAATATCAAATCGTTAGTCCCACCCCGATGAAGATGTAAACGAAACGTATCCAAATTTGCAGGATGGGACCGTGTGCACCACCCACCAAATTTAGTCGTGATCGGACGACATTAACTTTTGACGTTTCTTACGTCAAAACTAACTTTCACAGTGATACGTGTCGTACAGGGTTAGGTTAGGTTAGGTTGCTCTTGGTCCAGTCTATCGACATACCAAATTTCATTTAAATCGGACGATTTTTTTGATTTGATTCATTGATTAAAGGGGTTCGTAGTGCACGAAGCGTCATCAAAATATCATGAAAAGATGGAGCTCTTCAAGTTCCATCTACATTCCGAGTTTCAGCCCCTTAGTTCACATAGGGCCCGGGTTACGACGCTTCCAAGACACATTAAATCGGACGATTTTTTTGCCGTTGATGACGGGGGTTTCCAGTGCACGAAACGTCGTCAAAATATCATGAAAAGATACATCACCGCAATAATAACAACATTCTAGGCATTTTCTCTATTGGTATTTTTGTTGTTTGTTGGTTTTAACTCTACAGGGTCGTATACAACGAAATATATACGATGATCACTTACGAAAAAGAATGGCCATAAAAATTACGTTACTCAGTAATTTTGGTATTTTAACAAGATTTTTTATGGTTAATTACGTTACATGTTATTTGATTGGAAATTCCTTTTAGGCTATTAGATGATGTGATTATGCTGTATTGGTTTTAAGGTTTTTAGATTGACATTTAACAGAATTTCTTAACGGTGTCATTTAGAAGGTCTTTTTTTTTCTAAATGCTACTACTGCTGGTATAAATTCAATGTAGTTCTGATTTCTAGACTAGTTATTGCATCAACCTAGATGCAAATATAAAAGTTAACGAGTAGTAAGAAATAAAGAATTGGATTTTTTCTAAATATTAATATAATATTTTACTAGTAGCATGGCATATACATTTCTGTGGGCTAATATTGCTACTGAAACTAAACCAAAAACTTTAGAGAATATCAAAATGAATCTTTTTACTGTGTCGCCTTTAAAATTTTTAACATTTAACTAATCAAAATGTCTCTTTTGATTTTTAAAATTATTTTAGTATACAGGGTTATTCACCTCATTCGACACGGAGTATTGTAGCCATATGATTGGATTTTTAGAAGCTGCAATTTAAAATGATTTTCAAAAGGTACAGAGAGGGTCTCAAATAAATAACAAATATCAAATTTGTATTTTTTTAAATGGAACACCCTGTATATTATTAGATTTTTAGTTTCTACGATTAAAATAAAGGTAAATTTGATTAAGGTTTACCGCACTTTAATCTTACCGTTTTTGAAATATTTACGATTTTGTGAAAATGCAGTAACAATTTTAATGCTTTATTTCTTTAGGCGTATTTAAGTTTTTAAAAGCAAATATTGTACTGAGGTTTTTCTATTTACTAAATTTTGTGTTGCAATAATAAACATAATACTACCGTATACAGAGTCTAAAAATGTATATTAATCATATATTAATTAACTAGCGTGTACCAGCGACTTCGTTCGCGTCGCATTAATCATTTGTAATAGTGATGATAAAGCAAAGCAAGAATTTCCATTAACATACAAATTGGATAAAATTTTCTCACATTTATGGCAGCATAAGAAAAAACAATATGGCGATATTGTATAACTTGGTAATATTTGAGGGGTAGTTTCATCTCGTTGGAATTTGACTTTCGAATAATCCGTTTGTCAAAAATAAGCTTTTTACGTCAAGCAGTTTAAGCAGAATCGTGGTTAAGAAATTACCCAAATTTTTTAACACCCTGTATGATTTTTTTAAAAAATTCAAAATATGTAAAAAAACCAAATAAATTATGCTTGTCCAAGCGTTTTCCCGAAAGACTAACCGTTTTTTTAAATAACAGATATTGTAATATTTGAGGGGCGTTTTCACCCTCTTAGAATTTGAGATTCGAGAAACCCCTCCTTATCGAACCTCTACACCCCACAGTCAATCCGTTTGCCAAAAATCAGCTTTAAACGTCAAGCAGTTTAAGCAGAATCGTGATTACTCAATGGTCATATTTTATGAAACACCCTGTATAAATTTATAAAAAATATTAAAATATGTAAAACAACAAAATAAAATATACGTGTTTAAGAAGTTTTTCCGAAAAACTCACCGGTTTTTAAATACAAAAATATTTTAATATTTGTGGGATAGTTTCACCCCCTTAGAATTCGAGTTTCGAAAAATCCCTTCTTATTGAACCTCTACATCCTAAAGTCAATTTGTTTTCCAAAAATCAGCTTTTTACGTCAAGCGCTTTAAGCAGGATCGTGATTAATCAATGACCAGATTTTTCGAAACACTGTATACATTTTTAAAAAATCTTAAAATATGTAAAAAAACAAAATAAAATATACGTGTTTAAGCGTTTTTTCGGAAACTTGCCCGTTTTTTAAATAAAAAATATTGTAATATTTCAGGGGTGGTTTCACCCTCTTAGAACTGGAATTTCGAAAAATCCCTTCTTATCGAACCTCTACATCCTAGAATCAACCTGTATGCCAAAATTGAGCTTCTTACGTTGAGTGGTTTGAGCAGTATCATGATTAATCAGTATGTCAGTCACTTAAGGATTTTATATATTAGTATAGATTACTAGCTTTAAACGGCAATAACTTGTTTAATTTAAACAGAACACCCTGTATATTTTACGTAAATCAGAAGCACAATTTAATTGTCTATTAAGTTGTGATACTAAACGTTCTCTAACCCAGTGTGAGTACATATTATCAAAGCAAACCTTTGAAGGAGGGTAAAAGGACAATAACTCACAATCTTTAAGTTGTTTAATTTAAAAAAAATTTAATGCTTAAAAAAGCAAGGGGGGGCGACATGTGCGACGGAATATTTTAAATTCCCGAAACATGTCGACCCCTTGCTTTTTTAAGTATTAAACATTTTTTAAATTAAACAACTTAAAGATTGTGAGTTATTGTCCTTTTACCCTCCTTCAAAGGTTTGCTTTGATATTAAGTTGTATTATACCATTTTTACCTATCTCTTCAATTTTTTCTAGACAATGCAAAATCTATTTTTAATACAACTAAATTTCTTAACAATTTTAATAACTAATCATAGTTATTGGCAACGTAAAATATTACCAAAAAATTTGTGAGGTACTCTCCATTATATTTTTGGACGTTTTAAAAAATAAAACATGAACGGTACAGATAAGCCAGAATTTGAGTCAACCATATTAATTATTCTTTTTATTTACAATACTTATGTGAAAAATAAAGTAATTGAGTTAAATAGTAATATAACAAATGTAATGATGTAATAAATTAATAAATAAATCAAAAATATGCCAGAAGTTTGCCTTGAAAAAATTGTCCCAAATAGAGGAAGTAGCTTGAAGAGTTGAGACGATAAAATTTATCTATTATCAAGTGTTTGTTAAAAAGTTGCCATATTTAAAGAGAAATCTTAATGAGATACAACGGGACGTTGTTACATACGTAATAAATGATAATGAATTCGTAGACGACATCTGTAAAACCCGTATTGTATATTTTAGAACCAATAATCAACTGAAAAGAAAGCATGGATAATATTAAATTTGATTTAATATGTACCTATATGTCATTTTTTAGATAAAATCTTGGATTGAAATTGTTTTTAATTCTATTTTGATATTCTAATATCAAAATAAAATTAAACAACGTTTCGACTTCTATGCATCACTGTTAAAAAAACAATGTAGCCTACTTAACAAGAATTTAGCTCTTCTCCGTCGCTCTCTAACATATGAGTTCTTATAGATAATGCCATTAAAAAGAATTTTTCGAATAAGTGCAATACTGGGTGCGTCTCGAAAGTGGCTCACCCCTATAACTTTTTTAGATAAAAAACGAGATTTGGTCTGTTAGTATATGACATAAATTAGGATTTATTGACGTATTCAATTGTTTTTGTTCACTATATAGAAGTGGCAGAGAGTCCACGTGGACTTAACGAGTATATCACCGCAAAACACTCCGCCCACTCAATTCATTGCCTACTTGCAGATTTGTTGAATTTTTATTGATGGAACGCGTCGTCTAATTTTTTTTACGCGAAACATCGATTAAACGGTAACAGAGAATATCGTTTCCCCCCTTACGGATGCCCGGTAGCTACAGAACGGATACACGTACTGTACTGTATATGAATTGATCTACAACTTTGAAACCTACTATTTCTGCTTCGAAATCTGCTATTAACCCAGATCTCTCGCTGACCACCTCTAACTTGTGCATAATGGATTTTAATTCATGGGGGATGGGAGTATAAGTGTATCATCTGCGTACATTAAATTCGTTTTTATTTCTCATGCGGGGAAAGTAGTATCTTTTGGCTTCCTTTTGGAGTCGAAAAGACGCTAATTGCCCACTTCACAATTACCACAGGAGTTTTGAGCAAATTTAATGTCGATTTGAGTGCGACAAGTAAACTTCTCGCACCCAAATTTTCATTGGCACACGCAAATTGACAAGCAAAAAAGAGTCTCGAAGTGTCAATATTAAAGAAGTGAGGTTGACCTTTAAATAAATTATTTTGTACTCGCTTTTTAATAAGCTAAATTAAAAATTAAAAGAAAGAAAACATGAGTAATAATCCCGACTGGATTCCGGAAACTGATGAAAGTGATAATGATGAATCTATATCCCCAGAAATTCTTAAAAGAGAAAATGAATATCTTTTAACTTTTTCATTATTTTATTTTTTTTTACTAAAATTACTACTCTAATTATCCCCGCATATGTAATAAAAAATAATATGTGCAACTCGTGCGAAGTTGTCGATTGCCCATTCGAGCGAAGCGAGCGAGATATCTATATATGATCTATATATATATGATTATCCCTCATTCCCCCCTCAGTATTATATGATTAGCCACATTTTCGAATATTGAAGAGTAAAGCATGATTTTCATGCGTCCGTTATCCGTTTATACGATGGTCTAACGGCTCTCTGATTGGTCATAACGCTTTCGCGCCACTTTTCATCAGTAAACTTTTTACTCTAGCCCGTCAACGGAGAAAGATCGTACGATAACGGACGTTTTGACGCTTTTTTGATAAATTTAATCTTCTTCTTCTTCTTTTAGAAGGCGTATTGCCTGTTTAGTTCCGGTTTCCTCATCGTCTAAGCAACTCTTGCGAGGTTGACTGCTAACTGTCTTGCCAACGTTTAGGTGGTCGTCCAGTAGGTCTTCTGCCATGGGATACGTTGTTGCGAAGTATTATGGCCATTCTGTCGGGGCCCATTCTATTGACATGCTGGTTCCATTCTCTTCTTCTCTGCCTTATCCATCTGACAACGTCGTTTGTTTGGCACTTTTCTCTTATGTCTACATTTCTCTGTTTGTCCCTCAATGTATATCCAGTTATCATTCTTAAGGTCTTCATTTCAGTAGTTCGTAGGATTCTCTTTATTACTGATGTTTCAGCTCTGGTTTCCGCACCATATATCATCACTGGTCGTATGCAGGTTTTGTATATTCTTGACTTACATTCTGTACTCAAATGTTTGTTTTTCCATATGGGATATTTAAGATGTCCTGATATTGCCGCAGCTTTATTGGCTTGTTTCCTTACTTCTTCTTCCAGGAATCCTGAGCTTGTAATTTTGCATCCGAGGTATTCGAATAACATTATCTGATCAATAGTTTTGTTTTTTATTACCAATTTGCACCGTAGAGGCTCCTGTGTAATGGTCATGGATTTGGTCTTATTTGTGGAAATTTGCATGTTAAGTTTTTCTGCCTGTCTGTTAAAAGCTTGTAGCATTCTTTGGAGGTCGTCCTCTGACTCTGCAATAAGTACTGCGTCATCGGCATAGCATAATATGTTTACTTTATGCATTCCCATTCGATATCCTAATCCAGTATTCTTGACGGTTTTTATTACTTGATCCATGATTGTGTTGAATAACAAAGGGCTTAGACTGTCGCCTTGGCGAATACCAGTTGTAGTTATAAATAAGAATAAAAATATAATAGTACAAATGCTAGCAACGTCGGGAACATGATAATTTTAAGAAAGGGTTCTTTAAAATATCTTTTGCTACGTTCTCCTGTGCCTGTGCTGTCCTGATCAAAGTGCGGCCCGTCTGGCTGCCGGTAGACTACTGGGATTCACTACTGCGCATCACATCTGTACAGGGTATCCCATTTTCGTGTGTGGGATTTGTGGGATTTCTCGTTTATGAGTAGAGATACAATGATGCGATTTTCATATTACTTTGCTACTTTTTTTATGAAATTAAATATGCTACACATATGTTTGTCCTAGCCTCCTTAGTTTCTAAAATACAGGGTGAATTTGTGATGCGCAGTAGTGAACAAAATACAGATATGATAAGCAGTAGTGAATGCAACGTCTACCGGCAGCCCGATGATCCACACCCCGTTTAGGAGAGCATTGCAAAAGATATATTAAAGAACCAGCTTTCTTAAAATCCTCTCTCGAAAAAACGTTGCTAGCTCATAGACTATAAGTAAAACAGTGAAATCGTTTTGGAAATGAAAATATACAATGACACCAATCACATGCAAATCGTACATGCGATGAACGGAGGCATGAAAATGCAAAAAACTGCGTAATTTTCTGAACAATCGAAGTCTTTAAATTCAATCAATAAAATTAATATCGTATCGTCGGATAACGGATGCATGAAAATCAAGCTTTAGGAAGATAAAATACATCCCTGGCACACTCCAGCCCCCAAGCCAAATGAGATTTTTACCTGTTTGTTCACTTTTAAAAAGCTGCTTTAACAATTTTTGATTTTCCTTTTCATTTAATATTCCTTCAAATTGTTTCAATTTCTTTAAAATTAAGTTTATTTAAGTACATTTTCAAATTAAAATCGCATGTCAAACTGTATTAAAGAAATCTCTAATGTATGCAGAATATTAACGAGCCCACGTGAATGCACCTTGGTGCTTAGCTATAGAACAAATTTAATTTTGCTTTCCTTGACACCATTGACGGTTCGTATTCGCGCACAGCGAGCAAGTACGCAAACTGCGTATTCCAGAACGGATAGGAAAAATTGTTATGTCGACGATGATGAAATCTCAAGTGTGTGCATGTGCGGATTTTTTCTATATACAAGGATCTTTTAGGTGCCGTAAAGTAACGCTAATGATTATAATGATAAAGCAAATGTATATATCGCTGCTTTCCTACAAAATCGGCACAACTCAAAATTAATAAACTTCTGAAAATTTTTGAATCATGGTATGTTTTCTTACACAATCAGTTTTTAGCTAATCTTTAAGATGGGGTTTGATAGTAAATAAGTATAGTTTTAAGTACATTTTTAATACCTATTGCCTAAGAAGAGGTACAAAAAAGATCCACCGAGTACCGTTTGCATTGTGGGTTCAAAATTTTACTTAATTCTTAAAATTTCATTATACAAAAAATTAGCTATCCCAATTGAACCTATTTCCATAAAAGTCTTTTTATTTCCAGGTAGCCGTGACGATCCTGGTCTGACATTACTATCTGCAAATAGAGAGAAATTATTTCTTGTGCTGTAAGGAGAAAATTTATTTAAATTGTCTTCTTCAAAGTGCAAAGAACGAATCTTAAACTATGTAAAAGACAAATTTAGTGGCCGAACTTACCTACCTTTGAACTTTTTTTTTACTTTTTGAACTTTCCAAGATCTTTGAAAAGGAATGCTCAGTGGCTAAAAGGTAGTTTCAAGCTGTCTCAAATTACTCATATTGATTGATTTACTCATACTCATTTTGAACAGAGTTGTCAACGTTAAAAAGGGGCAGACCAAAAAAGCCCTTTGCTGAAAGTTCGTTAAGAACAAAACAGAGAGACGTCAAAAAGCTTGTTTTTGTGCTCCATCTTAAAGTGTTCAGTATACATACAGCGTGTTATTGAAATGGTGTAAAAAAACTCGGGGGGTGATAATACTCCTAAAAATAGTAAAAAAAGTTCCAAATAATTAATTGAAAAATCAAAATTTCATGACTTTTATTAAAACATCTTATTGCTTTAAAAACGAAATAATCCAATTACCAAAATTTCTTATTAAAATAATGCATTCCTTAATTCATTCATAGTAAATGTTCAAAATGACCACCATTCATTTCAATGTAGATATCTGATCTTCTTCTCCACGATCTGCGTACCCTGTGGAATATCCTTGTTGCTGTCCGGATTTGATTGGAACAGTCAATAAATGCGTTGCCGTAGTTGCTCTTCAGTATTAATCGACTGGGAAAAACAATTTTTTTTAAAACCAAAAAAGATTATTTCGTTTTTAAAACAATAAGATGTTTTAAAAATCATGAAATTTTGATTTTTCAATAATTATTTAATAACTACTTGGTTACTTTTGAACGGCCATAACTTTCTAAGTTTATGTTGATTAACCAGTTAGCAACCCGTCATAGCAAACCCTTTGCCTTCAATTTTCTCGAAAACCATCGCTCTGGGCGATGTGCAACAAGAGTACCTTTTTTATAGGAAAACGTATGTAGTTTTCAAAAACGTTGCAAAAAAAATAACCTCAAAAAAGTTATTCACGAAACAACCCCCTACCCTTGCAAAAACTGCCCTTTCCGCTTTTCCAAATAATTCTTCAGTATCACCATTTGATTTAGGGTCAAAATTTATGGCAGAGGATTTTTTTTCGAAATTTTATCTCCTTCTTTAAGCCTACAATTTTAAAACAACCGTTTTTTAAATTCACCCTTTCAGTGCCCCTAGCTCCCTTAATATGCATTTTCCGCCCTAGACTTATAGGAACTTTTTTTACTCATATTAGGAGTACTATCACTTCCCCATTTTTTTTACACCATTTCAATGACACCCTGTATATCTCTCACCAACTTATGGGAATATTCTTTATTGTTCATTTTTTTTGTGTACTACTACTGTATTTTGCAGGTCCTGGATTTCATGTTCTATCTCTTAAAATTATGAGTTAAAGCTTGTTAAATATATAATCGAAAAACACCCATTTTACCCCTGAGGGTGTCTGGGTTACGTGTTCATGTTTTCTTGTCATAGACAAATGCAGACCATTTCTTCCTATCTTGTGCCAATTGTTTTGCTCTTTCCCACGTACTCCCTTTTCTTTGTAAAATATGTTCAACTATTTTATTCCACGTTTCTTTTAATTGTAAATAAAGTAGGTTAAACACTGGCTTGAAAAACGATCTTGTAATACAAGAACGCGCGTATTATTTGCAAACCAGAATGCGAAAGCAGGCACTAATGCTAAAATTAGTAGCGTTCGTATCAAATTGTTATCGGATTTGTAAAATCAGGCCTGCTTTGTGGATATTTAACAGAATATTTTCAGCTTATGACACAACTAGGGCATATCAAGTTTATAAATATTATAATGGAGCCTGCCAGTGACATATACTGATATTTTTATACGCCACACTTGGCATTATTTAAGGATAATTTACTCTAGGATTTAAAAATGCTCTTACAAATTGTACTACTTTAAAGCATTGGATAAAATGACTAAGGAGTGAGTATCATCAAAATTAGTGACTCTGCGAATGAGTTTCAATATGGCTAGAATGTAGAATAAGTGGAAGAGGGGTTGTATCCCCCTTTCTTGCGTTATAACTCATCATACAGTCTATGACTGATCATACATTTGGAGATCATACATTTGGATCTTCCTGTTGCAGGGGGACAGAGTATTTCCCATTCTCCTCTGACAACAACTATTCATCCTCTGAGGAGTGGAAATCTACCTCCTACGACCTCCACTCCCTTCACAGTCGAAAAGCTTGTATCCGGCTGGGATACCCGTGAGGTGGAGGATGGAGGATCTGTCTCCATTTTCTTCACCTCTTTAACTTGGTCTCTCCTTAGACCTAATACCGGTATTGTCCCGAATCTATAGTAGAGGATATATCTGACTTTCTCTATTGCCTCCTTGGATCTGAGGTCAATTCCTATTGTGAAGACCCGACCATGGCCCTCTTTCCTCGAGTTGATAACTCGCCAACTCGATTTCCTTACATTGGAGTTCTGGCAAAGCTGGTGATATACCGCAAGAATTAGTCGGTCTACTTCTACAGAGCCTCGCATGTAGAAGTAAGGCAGACGAGAATACAGTGGGTTGCCCCAAGGTTGATATCAGTAGAGGCTTCGTCTAACGTCTTCTATCTAGTCACGTAGCCCTTTGACGTGGTCCCTTCATCATAGGAATTAAGTTTTTGGTAAGGTTGTCTCCTCTTGGTCCACACCCATGACCACAAACAGTATTCCGGGGCCTGGTATGACGGACAGGGTAGTCTTATCCATTATCGTTATACTTCTTGGTGCAAATCCGTGGCCACGATACTATCGCCAGGGACAAGACAGTGAGATGCTCCTTAGACTTAGCCAAAATGCCAAGAGGGGATTCCCTCTAGCACTTGACTAGGAGCTTCTTTTCACTAACGACTAAACTTCCTCTAGTATCTCCTAGAGGAAGTTTAATATGGCTAACTATATTTCCAGTGATTATTTACTACTTGTAATTACTTATTATGTTTTTAATGTACAGGGTGGGTCAAATTCGACGCTTTTAAATGAAAACACCCTTTTCTATAGGAGATAGACGAAAGCTAATATCGGTGTCTGAAGCTCAATTTTCATCAAAAACATGATGGTGAAAACCGCATATCAATATCTCTTACCGTTTCGGAGATACGGGGTGTTTTTAAATAATGTGTCACAACTTTTTTGCTATGAAAACGTTTCCAAAGCACCTTTTTACGTAGAATTTAATGGTTTAAGTATAATTTTTTTAAAATTAATAATTTAAGAATTATCAACAGAAAATTCGATTTTTTTATGGGACACCCTCCATATTTTTAATTAACTGAAAATATTTTAAAATTACCTTTCCAAAAATATAGCACACTTGATATTTCGTTATAATCCCCTTCGAAATACAGAATTTTTAAAAGTTCGCCACTTTTAACTAGTAGGCTTTGGACCCCTTATTGATGTTGCCCTTAATGGAACTCGAAAACATATTTTTCCAGCAAGACGACGCACCGCCTCTGAACGCTGAAGTTATCACCAAATTTTTGCAGCCAATTTCAAGAATAATTGAATAGCTAACTAAGATCCCAGCCGCTGGCCGTCGAGGACGCCTGACTTAGTGCCCGTGGATCTAATCCTATGGATATATTTGCGGAAGAATAACAGTTCCTTATTCTTCCGTATAATCTAGATAAGAATTAGAAATACTTAGCAGTTATGAGAGGGTATCTTTCACCCCCACTCAGTTAATGAATTCAGCGAGAAATATTCAAAAACTGCCCCGTCTGTCCATAACAGAAGACGGTTGATATGTCGAACACCTGTAGGAAAATCTCATGTCTTGGTTTGCTATTTATTTTTATTGTTATTAGATATAGTTTAAATGTGCTGATGTTGTTAATTGTTATAAAATTCTGCATCTGTCATAGCAAATATTATCTTCGTTTTAATTGATGCTCACAGCTAGAATTTTTTGCATTACAGTCGGTGCCGTTGAAAGCCTACTTATTTAAAGGGGGCGAATTTTTATATACTCTATACCCCGAAGAGGAATCGAGCAAAATATCAAGTGTGTTATATTTTTGGAAAGGTAATTTTAAATTCCTTTCAATAAATTAAAAATATACAGGGTGTCCCATATAAAAAATAGAATTTTCTGTTGATAATTCTTAAATTATTAATTTTAAAAAAATTATACCTAAACCTTAAAAAAAGTTACAGCGATTTGTTAAAAATGCATATTTTTGAAAAACACCCTGTAACTCCGAAACGCTAACAGATATCGATATGCGGTTTTCACCATCATGTTTTTGACAAAAATTCAGCTCCAAACAACGATATTAGTTTTTGTCTATCTCCTATAGAAAAGGGTGTTTCCATTTAAAAGCGTCGAATTTGACCCAACCTGTACTAACATCTGCACGATAGACAAGTTAAAATTTCTACATATTTTTACAAGATTCACTGTAATTCAAGTCTTGACACAATGCCTTTTCAGATTTATACACGTTGCATAAAACTAATTATAAAACAGACAAGTAATAAATAAAAATAAACATAAAAGAGCACAACTTGTGTATTTCAAATTCGCATAAATTCAAAACTTAACAAAAAAGTCAACAAGAGGTTTTAATGGCGTTGTTTCTGTCATTTATGTTTGAATATAAATAAAAAAAAGTATTTGCAAGTATTTCCTTCTTTAGTTTAGTTTATTTGATACCTTAAACCATATGTTTCAAGAGTTTATATCGTGATATTTATTGTACATTTGAAAATCTAGCTCTCGCTTATAGAGGTTAATCACTTTTGTTGTTGGGTATTTTCAATTCATGGAACTATAGCAACATTTGAATAGCAAGAAACAAGTTCGACATTATACATTTAGCATATACATTTTTATAGCGTGGGCAGTTTGATTTTATTGTAAAATGTAGAATTAAATGAGATATGAACTACAAAATTTTTAGATCTTCAGTTCATTAGCTCTTAACGTTGACACTTCAAATGAGACTGTTTGTTACACCTATAGTACCATAATTAATATATTCATATAATAATATAGAATAATTGTCTAAGATATTATACAGGGCGACCCAGAAAAACAAAAAGCTCTATATCGCGTTTAAGTTTTTGATATTTTTACTGTAATATTATTTTTTATAAAATATGCGGGCAATGGTAGTCTACATTATAAAAATGTTTTTTAAAATTTTGTAAAAACTCTTTAGTTCTTATTTATAAATCTGGGCACATGTTTCGCTAACCATGTTAGTTTGCATCTCTGTCTCCAATCGTTTTCATGGCTGACGGTCGTGAATTTCTTCTTCTGTGGTCGTGACATCTAAGAGAATACTTTTTGGTTGATACTTACTTACTTACTGTCATTACTCGCTGACGAGTATTTGACACCTATCAGAAGATAGCTACGCAAGGCGTTTTCTTTCATGAGATTTTCTGTGACTGTAAAGCCCGATACGTGATGATATCTCTTTTCCGCACACTCATTACTTTGTTGTCTCTTTACTTTTTGGTTATCGTTGTTAACTGAGTTTATAATTCTTCTTCATTGCGTTCTGTTGTGCACTGCTTCCTCCCACTGATTTTGCATGCTTATCCCCTTTAAGTTTTCGTGGTAAATACCATTCTACGCAGGGGCGCAACTAGATATCGAGTTTTGGGGGGGCTCAAGCCCTGAGACTTCTAAGGTAACATTGGTTTGAGAATAATACCAATTTTAAAGAAACAGTAATTTTTTGTTCATAATATGTTTTCGTTTTTTATTTAATAATACAGGGTGGGTCAAATTGGATGCTTTTAAAGGGCAACACCCTTTTCTATAGGAGATAGATAAAAACTAATGTCGGTCTCCGGAGCTCAATTTTTATCAAAAACATGATGGTGAAAACCGCGCACCGATATCTGTTACCATTTCGGAGTTACAGGGTGCTTTTCAAAAATGCATTTTAAACAAATCGCTATAACTATTTGGCTATGGAAAATTTTGTATTTTTATGAAAACATTTCCAAAGTACCTTTTTACATAGAATTTAATGGTTTAAGTATATTTTTTAAATTAATAATTTAAAAATTATCCACTGAAAAATCAGTTTTTTATTTGGAACATCATGTATATTTTTAATAACTGAAAAGAATTTAAAAGTACCGTTCCAAAAATATAGCACACTTAATATTTTGTTCTAGTCCCCTTCGAAATACAGAATTTTTAAAAGTTCGCCTCTTTTAACTAGTATGTTTTGGACCCCTTATTGATGATCTGTTCCTAATGGAACTCGAAAACATATGTTTTCAGCAAAACGAGGCATCGCCTCAGAACGCTGAAGTTATCAGAAAATTTTTGCAGCCAATTTCGAAAATAATTGAATAGCTAATCAAGATCCCAGCCGTTGGTCGTCGAGGCCGCCGGACTTAGCGCCTATGGGTTTATCTGTTTGCGGAAGAATACAGGTTCTTATTTTCAAATTGCCCGTATAATCTAGACAAGAATTATAAGTACTTAGAGGTTATGCCAGGGTATCTTCCACCCCTACTGAGTTAATGAATTCGACGAGAAATGTTCAAAAACGGTCACGTCTGTAGTTTAAATGTGTTGATGTTTGTGATGTTGCTAAATATAGTTTAAATTGTTATGAAATTCTGCATCATTGTCTTTCAGTGCAAATATTATTTTTGTTTTAATTGCTGCTCACAGCTAGAATTTTTTTGCATTAGTGTTAAAAATGTGGGTGATTTTTTAAAAACTATATATTTTATAAAATTATAATAATATATTTAAACTCTATATCTCGAAGAGAAATCGAACAACATATCAAGTATGTTATATTTTTGGAAAGGTAATTTTAA